>NC_053496.1:101632808-101960308 GCF_905171775.1 Rana temporaria | reverse complement strand
TATCACTAATTTACTATCAGATATTTCACTTTGGATGTCACACCACTTCCTCAAACTCAATCTATCTAAAACGGAACTTATCATTTTCCCTCCCCCACGTGCCTCTTCCCCTGATCACTCTGTCAAAATTAATGGCACAACTGTCAGCCCATCCCCACATGTCAAGGTCCTAGGTGTAGTCCTGGACTCTGAACTGTCCTTTAAACCTCACGTTCAATCACTGTCCAAATCTTGCCGCCTCAACCTTCGCAACATCTCCAAAATACGCCCCTTTCTAACCAATGACACCACAAAGCTCTTAATTCACTCCCCGGTCATCTCTCGCCTTGATTACTGCAATTCCCTTCTCATTGGCTTACCTCTGCATACTCTAACCCCCCTTCAGTCCATCATGAATGCTGCTGCCAGACTCATCCACCTTACCAAACGCTCTGTCTCTGCTTCCCCTCTCTGTCAATCCCTCCATTGGCTTCCACTCACCGAAAGAATTAAATTCAAACTACTAACTACTACCTACAAAGCCATCCACAACTCTGCCCCCAGCTACATCACTGACCTAGTCTCTAAATACCAACCTAATCGTTCTCTTCGCTCTTCTCAAGACCTCCTACTCTCTAGCTCTCTCATCACCTGCTCCCATGCTTGTCTCCAGGACTTCTCCAGAGCCTCTCCAAGCCTATGGAACTCCTTACCCCAATCTATCCGCCTATCTCCTTCTCTACTAGCTTTTAGAGGATCCCTGAAAACCCTCCTCTTCAGAGAAGCCTATCCTACCCACACCTAACAACTGTATTTGCATTTGAGTCCATCTGATCATCCCCCACAGCTACTACCCTTTGTTCCACTTGACCCTCCCTTCTAGATTGTAAGCTCTAACGAGCAGGGCCCTCTGATCCCTCCTGTATTGAATTGTATTGTGACTGTACTGTCTTCCCTGATGTAAAGCGCTGCGCAAACTGTTGGCGCTATATAAATCCTGTATAATAATAATAATAATACCTGCTAATATGACAGAGACGAGATTTTTTTTTTTTTTACAGAATTTTCGGTGTTTTTTCTTTTATAGTGCAAAAAATAAAAAACCCAGAGGTGATCAAATACCACCAAAAGAAAGCTCTATTTGTGGGGGAAAAAAGGACAAAAATTTCAGATGGGCACAATGTTGTATGACTGAGTAATTGTCATTCAAATTGTGAGAGCACCGAAAGCTGAACATTTATCTGGTTAGGAAGGGGGTTTAAGTGCCCAGTGGTCAAGTGGTTAAATGACTTTTTTTCCTTTAGAAATTAATTTTTGTGCAGAGACTGTTATAAACACGGGAAACATGCGCTACTTTACAGTCATACTATAGACACCCCAAAGGTACAAAATTTAAAGGAATATTTCTCTTTTATTGTTTAAAAATGCAAAAAAAAGCTACTTCATCTGCAATTCATTTTCCCATATGAGTTTGAAAGAGTTTGTAGTGGTAGCCCCATATAGAGGAGCCATACGTTCTGATGCATTTGTAGTCCAGTCCCTACAATATCCCACTAACCCCAGTAAGGCACATGGTTGCCATACATTTGTTGGCTTTTCAAATTTTTGTAGAGTTTTAATTTGATTTGGGGTTAGGTGATGGATTCCATGTGAAATGCAGTGCCCCAGGAAGATCACTTCCTCTAGCAGTATTGTAGCTTTTCTTTGCTAACCTTGTTGTTACTGTTATAGAGAAACATGAGAGGGCTTACTGTTTCTCTGCTACAAATGTCCTTTGTATCAGAACAAATAAGCAAATCGTCTATGTATTGAAGCAAATCTGTGTTTGGGTGTGAGGGGAACCATTGGTCCAATACTTGCTTTAACGCAGTATTTTATTCAGAGGGGCTACTCACACAGCCTTGGGGCAATCTTGTCAATGCTAACTTTTGGGCATCATGGGTAAATTAAAAAAGGTGCCAGCAATCTGGATGTAGGGGCACCGAAAAGAAAGCATTTGCAAGATCGATCACTGTAAAGCAGGTGTTGGAGGCAGGTATTCCACTTAGTAAAGTGCGGGGAAAGATGGCAGAATTTGGCTATGTGTCCTTCCCTATTACAATTGTAGCATATAATTGGTCCCCGATTGCCACGATTTCTGAAATTGCCTTTGCCTCTTCCTCTCTGCTTCCCCATGTACATAACCTTGGGTTTGCTGTCTTTGTGGTTAATCCTATTTTCTATGAATAACAGGATAGGCAGGAGGTCTTGAATAGACATATTGCCTGCCTCCGGCCTTACCCCAAACAACGTTTCTTTCTACCGGGGTATGAAACCTTTGTTACACCAGTTGTGTAGATGGACTTGCAGTTTCTCCCACCTTCTCTTCCTCTATTTTAAGGCCTACTTCCTCAGCCATATCGCTTAAGCGCCTCCAATAAGCCCCTGCGGCTTCATCTCTTCCTTGCTTAACATTCATAAATTCAGCATGTCTGGTTTCTCCATATATTTGGGGCAATTTTTCCTTAAAAGTTTAACAAACCTTTCATCCACTAACCATCTTATCTAGACTTGTGACATCTACACCACATTCTTTAAGTATATACCCAGACATGCTTTAATAAGAAGCCTATGAATGTCAGTAGCAGAAGCCTCATATGCTTCCTGCGCAGCACTAGGTTTGTTTGCAAACCCAATTGGATTCTTTCTAGGTTCTCCCAATCTCTCTAATATAGCTCTCATTTCTTGGGGACAAAAAAGTACATGCCATTTAATTTGAGAACTTACTGTCAACAGCATTACTTTCAAAAACAAATTGGGTTCTGACAGGATAAACTGCAACAGATTGCTCTATGACAGGGGCAGAAGGGGTGGTGCCTACCTTTCTTCTCTCTTCATCTTGCTGTCACAATTTGAAAATTAGGGTTTGCTCCGGAAGTTCAGACTATGGGGCAGATCCACAAAGATCTGCACCCGCGCAGCGTATCTGAGATACGCTACGCCGCCGTAACTTACCTGGCATTGGTTTGAATCCTGAAAGAATTTGCGCCGTAAGTTACGGCGGCGTAGTTTATCTCTCGCGGCGTAAGGGCCCAGGGTGCATTGCTCCAAATGACGTCGCAAGGACGTCATTGGTTTTGACGTGAACGTAAATGGCGTCCAGCCCCATTCACGGACGACTTACACAAACAAAATAAAATTTTTAAAATTTGACGCGTAAACGACAGCCATACTTAACATTGCGTACGCCACCAGATAGCAGCTTTAACTATACGCGGAAAAAAGCCAAACGGAAACGACGTAAAAGAATGCGACGGCCACTCGTACGTTCGTGGATCGTCGGAAATAGCTAATTTGCATACTCAACGCGGATTACGACGGGAACGCCACCTAGCGGACGCCGAAGAATTGCATCTAAGATCCGAAGGCGTACGAAGACGTACGGCTGTCGAATCTAACTCAGATGCCGTCGTATCTTGTTTTGAGGATTCAAAACAAAGATACGACGCGGGAATTTTGAAAGTACGCCGGCGTATCAATAGATATACGCCGGCGTACTTTCTTTGTGGATCTGCCCCTATATCTCTCTTTCTCTGGCCAAAGCCTTAAGTTCAGAGAGATCTAGTTTTGCATACTGTATGTGCCTTTTGATTTGTGCCGATCATATGTTTCTAAGATATGAGCCAAATCCCTCTTTGTAAGTTCATATGAGGCTGTTAAACTTCTGCTGTCCACTATATTGCCCATCTCATCTTTTGTGTGTTTCATGTAATCTAATTCTTGTGCTTTTGTGAATGGACCCCTTTAAGCCAAACTGGCAGCCACATAAGGTGGGGGGTCCTCCTCGATAGAGTTTTGTTGCCAAATGTAGTACATTTGGGCAGTACGTTTATTAAACATCTCAGTCAAGCCAGTTTGATTTGCTACTTTAGCTTCTGTCTCCCATGTGCAAGCTATTCTCTGCGTTCCTTCACTGCACAGTAGTGGGCCATAATCGTGCAGAAAAGTTTGCCATACTTTTAAATCAAAAGTCCCTTCAGATTTTAAAGGTTAAGCTGTTCCCTTTGTCCATTCTACCCATTTATCTAGGGCAGTGGTTCTCAACCTGGGGGTCGGGACCCCTTCGGGGGTTTAAATGAAGAATTTTCCAGGGGTCACCGAATCCTGGGCTGTTCCCAGCAGGGCTATCTGTGGAGCCTGTGGCCGCCCAGCTGGGCTGTTCCTTGAGCCTGCAGCTGCCCACTCAGCCTCTTCGCAGGTGCCCATTCAGTTCACAGCATGGCTGGGGGGCAGAGACTAGAGGTCAGGTGACTGGTGAGAAATGTGAAGTGGGAGGGGCTGGAAGAGACCCTATCTGCTGATTTTGGCATAGGTGTCACTGCTACGAGACACCACATAGTCGGAGACACAGTGAGTATAACTACCTGTGATTATAGTTGCCATTAAAAGGGAGTGCTAAATGTCTATGGCTTAGAGGCAAATTATTTGTCTTGCCTTGGGTGCTGACAACACACGGTACAAAAATAATTTTACTGATGGGGGGCCCCTCAACTTGAGAAATTGTATCAAGGGGTCACGGCACTAGAAGGTTGAGAACCTCTGATCTAGGGGCTCCATATAGGCTGAACCGTACCTTCGGTTCATATATTCTCTAGCGCTCATCTTGCGCTAGGCATTTTCTGAAGGCCTCTCACCATTCATTCCCTTATTTAATTTAATGCCCATAATGACTGCCCAGTCTTCTCTACTTGTGCCTATACCCTCTTGCCTTAAAAACAAATAGTACAGCAAATCTGCAGATTTACAAGAATAGTCACCACTAGACTATGTGGATAGAAGGGGTTTTTGACAATAGACAAAACACTCATTAAGAGACCCTCCTCATCTCTTCTCTTCTCTGTGGGTTTTATCTGACCCTACCATGCGCCTCTGACTCAGGTCGCCCACAAGGAGTCAACTCAGGGAATGGCAGCACAGAAATATACTGCATTAAACAAGCAGTAATGCACAGAAATATACTGCGTTAAGTGTGCAATAATGCACAGAAATATACTGTGTTAAACGTGCAGTAACGCACTGAAATATACAGCGTTAAACCTGCACTAACACACAGAGATATATTGTGTTAAACGTGCACCAGCGCACAGAAATATACTGGGTTAAACACGTACTGGCACACTGAAATATACTGCATTAAACACCATGTAATGCACTGAAATATACTGTGTTTAATGTGCACTAACACAAAGAAATATACTGCGTTAAACGTGCACTAACACACAAAAATATACTGTGTTAAACGTGCAGTAACGCACATAAATATACTGTGTTAAACATGCAGTAATGCACTAAAATATACTGCATTAAACGGCATGTAACGCACTGAAATATACAGCGGTAAACGGCATGTAACGCACTGTATTATACTGCGTTAAACGTGCTCTAATGAACTAAAATATACTGCGCTAAACATGCAGTAATGCACAGAAATATAC
Source organism: Rana temporaria (assembly GCF_905171775.1). NCBI lineage: Eukaryota > Metazoa > Chordata > Amphibia > Anura > Ranidae > Rana > Rana temporaria. Next base: position 101,954,855 of record NC_053496.1, on the reverse strand, counting down.
TGTGGTAAATAGCACGTAATGCACTGAAATATACTGCATTAAACCTGCAGTAATGCACATTAATATACTGTGTTAAACGTGCACTAACGCACAAAAATATACTGTGTTAAATGTGCAGTAGCGCACTGAAATATACTGCGCTAACTGGCATGTAAGGCACTGAAATATACTGCATTAAACCTGCACTAACGCACAGAAATATACTGCCTTAAACGTGCACTAACCCACTAAAAAAAATACTGCGTTAAACATCATGTAACGCACTGAAATATACTGCGTTAAACATGCACTAACACACAGAAATATACTGCGATAAACGTGCACTAACGCACAGAAATATATTGCGGTAAACGTGCAGTAATGCACAGAAATATACTGTAGTAAACATGCAGTAACACACTGAAATATACTGCATTAAACGCGCACTAACGCACTGAAATATACTGTGTAAAACATGCAGTAACACACAGAAATATACTGCATTAAACATGCAGTAATGCACAGAAATATACTGCGTTAAACGTGCACTGACGCTCTGAACTATACTGCAGTGAACCTAAAGTAAACCTGTCACTAAAGTAAAAATGAATATTTATTACACTCACACTGACTGAACTAGATTCACTATAAACAGATATTCTACATTAACAATATAATCAGAATAGCACACTATAACACAAAAGCTGTCTAGTAGCACTAAACAGAGCCCTGTTCTATCTCTCTCCACGCCAATATCACACTGAAAATGGGCGCTAATGAAAGAATAGTTTTATAGTGTGGTGTGGGACTAAGAGCAATGAGTCATGATTGGAAAGAGTCCTCATTACTTTCTCCAGTCATGGTTTTGACAGTGCTCTGTGCCCTGATTTGAAAAAGCTTTCATTGCTTTAGCCAATCAGGGCTTCCAATGCACTATGCAGCGGCGCAGTGCATTATGATCATTCTGCGGGCCGAAACAAATGGTAAAACGCCCCGATAATTCGGGTGTTTGTCAAACAAGCGAACAGCCAATGTTCAGCCAGAACTCATGCTAGTTACCAGTAGTGCCCATTATTGCTTCATCAGACTTGCTAAAGTTTGGCCATGTACACAGGTATAGGCTGGGGTGCTTCAAAAACAAGGACTGTTTTAAAAAAGCCTATCTATTGTCAAAATGTTAAATCATATATTAATTTCCACATTGTATTTATATTAGGTACTGCTTTCTGAACTACAGAGGTGCTGAGAGGAGGAGTTTGAGGAGGCGGTGTCAATACAGGAACCACAGCTTGCAGACAGCAACGTACCATGGGATATGTAGTCCTTAGAAATTGAAAGTAAACAGCGGAGGAGTAGCTGAAAATACATACTGGGAATCCAGGAAGTTGTGGAAGTAAATGACTAGCAGACAAGCAGAACTCGCAATATGAAAGGACATTTTTTTATATATTGGATTGCCAAAAATTAATATTGTTTGTATTGTTAGAACAATGTTGATGTTATCAAATGAAAGTGTATGCTGTGACTATAGATATTTATTTCTCAAGAGGAGCTAAGCAAGTCAGCTATATTTGTTACAGTTAAAAGAAACAAAGCAAAATGTCATTGTATTAGAATTGGCATAAAAAGAGTAGATTCCTTTGCTGAAACTACGCAAAAACAGCACAGGAGCACAGTCTGTTATTAAAGTCAGGATACCTCCAAAGATGTAGCAGGTCAGCCTCATTATTATTTGAAGCATGATTGAAGTCTTGCAAGAAAACCAATTATACCTGACTCACTTGATTTCCTTTGACAGCACTGTACAGAATAACCTGCAGTAGCTGTGGGGCAAAAAAGGTAACACAAATAAAAGCAGAATAAAAATAAAAGATAGGCCGTAAGGTATAATGCCATGTTGGAATAAACACAAAGCTGCTATGGTACACAGATGTGACTTGAAAGTAAATAAAATCTTTAGCAAATGATGTGAGAAGATATCTCTGCTTTTAATTTAGAAGATTTAATACTGCATTGTAAACATGATTATACTTCATGTCTCTGTAACCCTAAAAAGATCTTGTTCCTTTAAGACATGATCTATAGTGCAGTACTTGTGCCATGTCATTTATCCCTTCCTATGTTGTAATATACCTGTTTGATCCTGCCTGTTCCTGTGTCCCCCTGTCTGTGCTGACCTTGGTAATCATAGCTGCTGAGTCATGATACCGTGGTCAGTTTACGTGCCTCCGCCATCCTGCTCTCTGCTGTGAGTCTCTCCTCCCTGCCCCTCTTGCCACCTTTTTAAAAATACTTGTATCTCCCCTTGATTATGCAGGCATTAACTACAGTGTGTGTTTTTTTTAAATGAAAAGGCTAAATAACTTTTCCCACACTGTCGCTGTGACTTCCCTCTGCTGGCCGGTTGACATCACAGGGGAATTTCAGCTCCTCTTGCTGCTCTCCATAGATCAGGAAATAAGGGCGGAGGGGGATCATGTGACTACAAAGCTACTATGGTTAATGCCTGCATAATCCAGAGGGAATACTAGTAAGGTCACAATGTGACTTTACAAACACTTTAAGTTCACCTGCAAACATCTTTTGATAGTTTGGAAATCAAATCACAACCCATTATAAGTAAGGGATGGGTCCTAAAATGCCTTAGTAGAGACAAAAGAACAGTTGGCTCTGTGCCTCAGGTCTTTCAACTTTCAAACATCATGGTGGAGTATAGGATGAAGGAAAAAAGCTGGGACAGCCGCACTCCAAAAAAACTCCTCCTTTAATTAAAAATCACAAAATACATGCCACAGCAAAAAACAGCACAACAAAAGAAAAGCTGACGTTTCGCACTATGCCTTAGTGCTTCTTCATAGCTGAAGAAGCACTAAGGCATAGTGCGAAACGTCAGCTTTTCTTTTGTTGTGCTGTTTTTTGCTGTGGCATGTATTTTGTGATTTTTAATTAAAGGAGGAGTTTTTTTGGAGTGCGGCTGTCCCAGCTTTTTTCCTTCATCCTAACCTGCATTTTGATTGCACTGCCTGCACCCTTGGCTCGGACCACAGGAATCAGATTACCTGGTTCTCTTTGAGCGGTTACCCACTCTCTCATCATGGTGGAGTATGCTGATTATTCCTCTTTGCTTGTCCAGGCTAAGCCCTTGTTCACACTGTGCACCGTATGGGATTTACACAGGAATCGCACTACATTCCTGTGCAAATCACATGCAATTATGTGCAGTGCGATTTGAGCATTTTGAGACCTGCTTTTGGGGTATTGTTAAAGTGGAGTTCCACCCAAAAGTAGAACTTCTGCTTATCTGTCTACTCCCACCTCTGGTGCCAGCGTTTTTTTGACAGGTACCCTTTCCTCACGGCAAAGTATATCAGAAGTCTGGCTCCCTTTTCCTTCCCCCTACTGTTGGGCCAGTAGGAGATCGCAGCCATGCTTTGAGCATGCGCAGTGGGGACTTGGCCGTGAAGTCGAAAGGCATCACGGCCGGGTTCCCTTACCGGCAATGGTGGCGGCGGCACCCGACAGCTGATGGAAACATCAGCTGTGGTGCCGACATTGCTGGACTCCAAGATAGGTAAATGATACCCCCAGCAGATTGCATGAGCACAGTGTGATTGCTATGCGGTGTGGAAATTCCATAGGAATTGCTGCATTTCCTGCACCGCATCAGTGTGAACCAGGGATACATTTCTTCTCCAGCTTAACCACTTTAGGACCGAAAAGATTTCCCCCTTAATGACCATTTTTTGTGATACGTCACTGCGCTGATTTGACTGACAATTGTGCGGTCATGAGATGCTATACAGTACCCAAACAAAAGCTTTTTTTCTACAAATAGAGCGTTCTTTTGGTGGTATTTGATTACCTTTGCTTTTTTTATTTTTTGCACTGTACACAAAAAAAACGACAATTTTGAAAAAAAATTATATTTTATACTATTTGCTATAATAAATATTCCTCCAAAAAAAGTAAAAAAAAAATATTTATTAATTAGTTTAGGCCGATATATTCTTCAACATATTTTTGGTAAAAAAAATCAAAATAAGCGTATATTGATTGGTTTGCGCAAAAGTTATAGCGTCTACAAAATAGGGGATAGATTTATGACGATTTTAACACATTTTTGGGACCATTGACATTTATTCAGAGGTGCTATAAAAATTCACTGATTACTGTGTAAATGTCACTGGTAGAGAAGGGGTTAACACTAGGTGGTGCTCAAGGGTTTCAATGTGTTCCCTGCTAGGTGTTTCCAACTGTATGGGGTTGTGCAAATCATTAGTAAGACCTCATCTGGAATATGCAGTTCAGTTTTGGGCCCCAGTTCTCAAAAAGGATATTGGGGAACTGGAGAAAGAGCAGAGAAGGGCAACCAAACTGATAAGAGGAATGGAGAGCTCAGCTATGAGTAAAGATTAGAGGAAATTAATTTATTCACTCTTGAGAAGAGGAGATTAAGGGGGGGCATGATCAACATGTACAAATATAGAAGGGGTCCATAAAGTGAACTTGGTGTTGAGTTATTCACTTTACGGTCAACACAAAAGGACAAGGGGGCACTCTTTACGTCTAGAGGAAAAGAGATTTTATCTCCAAATACGGAAAGGTTTCTTCACAGTAAGAGCTGTGAAAATGTGGAATAGACTCCCTCCAGAGGTGGTTCTGGCCAGCTCAATAGATTGCTTTAACCACTTGTCCACCGGGCCAAGTGCTAGTGCTTTGTCACCCTGTCACAAGGGTATAGAGCTTGGCTGTTTCAACACTTTATGCAAGCATGGAATGTTATGTAATGTTATGTAATTTACTTATACTTTAAGACAGTGTTTCTCAACCTTTTTCAGTCAAGGTACCCTTTAACGTTAAGCACAATCTCGAGTCACTCCATTCTAAAATGTAAAAAAGGAAACTACTGTAACAGTTTTATATAATGCAGCAACATCCACACACATAGGACACCCAACCTTAGAGATGTTTTAATTTTTTCAAAGCAAATACTGTACAGCAAAGCAGGGGATGGGCAAACAAGGATGCTCTGCATGTGCCTGACGTCCTCCTTATCAACCGATTATGTAATTGGTTGTTTAAATACAGGCAGCTAGAAGGTTTTAACCCCCTTAGCGGTAAACCCGAGCGTGACTCGGGGTGGATTTTTAATGCTAAGAACGGTATCCCCGAGTCACGCTCAGGGTGGATGTGCAGAGTGTGCAGCGGCGCGGCTTACCTTCGCAGCATCCACAGACAAAGTAACTCACCTTGTCCCTGGATCCTGCGATGCCTCCCCGGTGTGTGAGCGAGCGGGTCCTCCTCGCTCGATTCACAGTCTCCCCGTGTGCCGCCGATCTCCGTTCCCTGCGACGTTACGACGCACGGGGGCGGAGAACGGCGCCAAATTCAAAAAAGTAAACAAACACTATACATACAGTATACTGTAATCTTATAGATTACAGTACTGTATGTAAAAAATACACACCCCCTTGTCCCTAGTGGTCTGCCCAGTGTCCTACATGTACTTTTGTATAATAAAAACTGTTCTTTCTCCCTGCAAACTGTAGATTGTCCAAAAGTGTCCCTTTATGTCAAAAATAGTTTTAGAGCAGCTAGAAAACAGCGATAATAAATTATAATCACTTGCAGAATTGTGCGATAGCGATTTGTGGGGAAATACGTCATAAAAAAATAAAAGTAATGACAGCGACAATTCTGCAACTGAGCAAATTTCAGTGATTTTAAGTTGATTACATTATTGAATATTTTTTATTATAATTATATTATTATTTGTTATAATTATTTATAATTATTTATTATATTATAATTTATCATTTTGTTTTAAAAAAAAAATCATACCCGAGATGCCTACAAGACTCTTGTTTGGTCAGATTTAAGTGAGTTATTCCTAAGAATTACAGGCCTACAGTATAAAACGCCAAATTTCCTTGCAAATAATTGTACCGCTTTTGGTACGTAATTCCAGACAGCATCATACCGCCAGGGAGGTTAATGGTGCACAATAAAAACCTGTGGCTTTGTGTAACTAAAAGGCAGGCTTGATCCACCTGCTAGCTTGTATAACATTTTTGGTACATTTTTAGCCATTTTTCCCAGGCACCCCTGAAGAAACCTCAAGGCACCCTGATTGAAAAGGGCAGCTTTAAGGGGAGTTTCTTTGCTTTTGGAAAATGTATTTACTTTTAACTGAGAACGTTACTATCTTAATCCCAGTAAAGGTAGGTTTTCTTGAAATTTCTTACGTTTAACTATGCTAATAACATTTTATAAATTGCATATTTAAAAGGGTGAATATCTACTTTGCACTACAAATGCACTGGAAGTGCACTTGGAAGTGCAGTCGCTGTAAATCTGAGGGGAAGGTCTGAAATGAGGGGAAGCTCTGCTGATTTTATCATCCAATCATGTGCAAGCTAAAATGCTGATTTTTCCTTGCATGTCCCACTCGGACCTTGCACTTTTAGTGCAAAGTGGATTTGCATAACCCTCATAGTATCATAAAACGTTGTGGTACAGGATGGCAAAGCCAATTACAGAAGTGCAAAGAAATGCTTATTGTAGCAGGTATCTACAACCTTCTAATTCGGGGATAGGTTTAAGGGGTTGTAAATAGGTTCCTTTAAGCTAGTGCATTGTTCACTTACCCTTTCCCTCAATTTCCCTTCTAAATGTTTTTTTTTTCTTTGTTTGAATTTCTCACTTCCTGTTTCTCCGCAGTAAGCTTTCCGCCATCATCAGAGCGGTGGTTAGTCAGCAAGAACAGCTTACTGAACAGCTTACTGAGGAGGAACAGGAAGTGAGAAATTCAGACATAGAAAACAAAGGAAAAAAACATTTAGAAGGGAAATCAAAGGAAAAGGTAAGTGAACCAACAATGCACTAGCTTGAAGGAACCTATTTAGTAAATAAAAAAACAAACCTTTACAACCCCTTTAACCACTTCCTTACCGGGCCATTGTAATATGAAGCCGGCAGGAAATCTCCCTCCCTCCAGATGGATGTCATATGACGTCCTTTCTTCCCGGCTGTCTAGGGGGCGCACGCGGCATCGCTCGTGACCCGGTGCGCGTGTCTGGTGGCCGCAATGTCTGCTGGGCACGGCTGTTTTAACTACCACCAAAAGAAAGCTCTATTTGTGGGGGAAATAAAACATAAAGGGCCAGATTCACAAAAGAGATACGACGGTGTATCTCAGATACACCATCGTATCTCGGATTTTTTCTGGTCCTATCTATGCACCTGATTCATAGAATCAGATACGCATAGATAGGGCTGAGATCCGACAGTGTCACACTGTGTTACACTGTCGGATCTTTTTTTTGATTTAAAAATGGCGCCGGGGGCGTTCCCGCTGATTTACACTGAATAATATGTAAATCAGCGAGATACGCGAAATTCACGACCGTACGCGGACCCGACGCGGTGTTCTTACGTCGTTTCCGTAGCGCGGTACCCGTCGTATACTTACCCCTGCTAAAAGCAGGGGTAAGTATTGTTAAGTATGGCCGTCGTTCCCGCGTCGATTTTGAAATTCCCTACGTCGTTTGCGTACGCCGATTCACGAACACGCGCGTCGCAAGTCCCGCTCACGTCGCAACCACTGACGTCCTATTGACGTCAGTGGGAGCAATGCACGCCGGGAAATTCCCCGGACGACGCATGCGTATTTAAATCGGCGCGGGAGCGCGCCTGATTTAAATATGACACTCCCCTAGCCGCGGAATTTGAATTCCGCTGGGGGAGTTAGGATCCGCCGTCGCAAGTTTGGAGGTAAGTGTTTTGTGAATTTGACACTTTCCTCACAAACTTGCGAGGGCGGATCTTAATTCACATAGGTTACACGGATCTAAAGATCCGCTAACCTTTGTGAATCTGGCCCAAAGATTTCATTTGGGTACAGTGTTGCAGTACTGCGCAATTGTCATTCAAAGTGTAAGGCCTTGTACACACGATCAGTCCAAACTGATGAAAACGGACTGAAGGTCAGTTTCATCGGTCCAAAAGGACCGTGTGTGGGCGCCATCGGTGAGTTATCCTTCGGTCAAAAAAAATAGAACTTGCTTTAAAATTTGACCGATGGACGCCTAACCGATCGGTTAAAACCAATGGTTAGTACGCAAAAGCATCGGTTGCAAACCCGCGCATGCTCAGAATCAAGTCGACGCATGCGTGGAAGCATTGAACTTCATTTTTCTCTGCACGTCGTTGTGTTTTACGTCACCGCGTTGCACTCGATCGGTTTTTGAACTGATGGTGTGTAGGCACATCAGACCATCAGTCAGCTTCATCGGTTAACCGATGAAACGGACCTTCAGTCCGTTTTCATCAGTTTGGATCGTGTGTACAGGGCCTGACAGCGCTGAAAACTAAAAATTGGTCTGGGCAGGAAGGGGGTGAAAATGCCCTGTATTGAAGTAGTTAAGCAAAGCAAAGTAGATCAAATGTCACAGATTTCTTTCTTCCAAAATTCCCCAGAAGAAGTGGGTGAGTAAATTATGACATAATAAAGGGCAGGTGGAATCTTTTATATCTATCAAAGTTTTAGGAGTAAATATCGAAGAGAAATGTTTGTAAGCATGGAGCATCAGTATTTACCTATAGGGAAGAACAGATTTATAGTTGTTAAATAAGACCTACACATTACACTTTAAAGGTTAGATAGTTTCATTTACTGTTCTTTGATATTAGAGAAATCTTTCTTCCAAAATTCTCCAGAAGTAGTAAACGAGTGAGTAAATTATGACGTAGTGAATGTTGGTGAACAGATTTATAGTTAAATAAGACCTACATTACACTTTAAATGTTAGATAGATTTGATAAGCAAGGAAACAAAGTTGTAGGAAAGATTCTATACTGATTATGCTATTATACCTGGAAAACCTGATTGCAGAGTAATATAGTCACATAAGACTCTCTTTATTGACATCTCTATATAAGTGATTGAACTTAATTTAGGAGGTTTTATTGGACCACAAGAATTGTTTAGGTAAGATAAATGAATTCAATTAATCAAGAGTTGTTTCATGAAAATCACAATGAAGTCAAATATCTTCCCTGCCTTTCCCAGTCTCCATTAAATTCTACTCAGTTTTGAGCACAGAGTTGGAAGCAGATTTCCATCTGCTTTGTTCATCACTATCAAAGAACTCTAGCTTTATTTTATAAAGCTTGGTGCAAAATTCCTATACCGACAACATGGGACTGCTATAGTAGCATTGCAAAGTAAGCAGAAGCTTTTCTTTTACATCTTTGCTACATCAAAATGGTTGATAAGGCAGATTTTTTTTACCTTTATTGCATTCTCTGCATTAAGGTAAAACACGTTCCAGTGGAAGTATCAACCCTCACACCCTTAGGCCCCGTACACTTGGTCGGTTTGGTCCGATGAGAATGAACCGAAGTTCATTTTCATCGGACCAAACCGACCGTGTGTATAGGCTATCGGTCTGTTTTCCTTCGGTCCAAAATTTTAAAACATGCTTCAAAACCGAACCGATGGACCGCTGCCCCATCGGACCAAACCGATAGTTAGTACAGAAAAGCATCGGTTCAAAACCCGCGCATGCTCAGAATCAAGTCGACGTGTAGTGGATGTGATAAAAATAGTCAAACTAAGATAATGAAATGCCTATTTCAATGCACAAACACATGCTTTATATCACATATATATATATATATATATATATATATATAACGTATGCAAATAGGTTATTGATTGCTATAGGAATAATCACATATAATCGTAATGCATAATTTACCCCTTTGCTAATATAATGTTGTATTTCAGAGATGCATCACATGGTTTATCAGAACAGGAACTCAGTCTGCAAAAAACAACTATTTTAGGACAGCGAAAAGTCCCTAAGAACCACAGAACCAGACAGATGCCAGACGCCAGGACGTCACAAGAATAATATTACATATTAATGAGAATGTTGAATATTAATGAATATTAATGAGCATGATCGTGTGTTCGGTCATGCGCTCTTGAATGCACTTGTAATCCATATAAAAACACACGGCTTGCAATAAAAAAGCAGAAGTAACGGTCTTCACCCTGAGACACAAGTCTGAGTGTAGATTATTTACTTTAGTTCGTTAGTTTGTACAAACGCTTCTTATCTAATTTGGCTCAGGAAGCAGATATCAGACACTCCGTGCATTTGGCTCGGGTCCAAGACAATTGACGCCCATCGTGGGCCTTCGGGCTTCCTGATTCGGGCCAAGCCGATCGAGAGGGGACTGGGACGGAGACCAATGCGGACGGGTGCAGAGACTGATCACCTCTGAGAACGGTAAGACACTTTTAATTTTGTCTACTGTTCATCCCGCCCGTGGTTGGTTAGTTCCTGTTCCCGTGTCGGCTTGCCCTCGATCAGCAAAGCAGGCAGATAATATAGCTTGCCCGAGGGTCATTTATAAGAACCTGCATTGGTATCTGCAGCCTGTATTTTGTTTCCTGTTGTTTTTGTTTTGTTCTGTCAAGCTTGGGACGGCTGTTGGGAATAAGGGGATTAATTATATAATCACGGATGAGAATTGACGTGGTCAAACTCCTCCTGGGGGAATAAATAATTGTGCTGTGAAGCACGGATGACCAGGAGGGGGCGTCAGGAGAACGCATAGTTGCGTGGGGATCCCGTGAGGACTAATAATCCTATATTTCACTGCGGTTGTCACATATCTTGGTGTTTTGTTATATGTGCTGGCCTCTGATGTTTGGATGAGACAGGCAGAAAGGAATAGAGTCACAGATGCGATAACTGGCTGTGATAACGTGGTCAAACTTCTCTCAGGGTTGTTGTAAGGTATACCTGAGAAGGTGCGCACAGCTCAGGGTATCAGGTACTACTGCACAGGTGTGCACAAAGGTGTGCAGGGAAAATCCTGTGACGTTGTTCTGAGGTCTCATCTTTTAATCACATGAGCCAGGGATGTCATGTCCTGAATGTGTCTGTGGGCTACTGTTAGGAATTCATTCAGAGGGTTGGGGGTTGGTGAAAGTGATAACCCCAGGATACAGGGAAGAAATTCTTGGCCTGAAACCTTTGTTGGTAGATTTTCCAGATGTGTTGGTGTTCAGATTAAACGTGCACTACCCAGTCAGAATTGTAGTCGGGCATCATTACCAGCAATAGAAGGTGAAGCTAGAGAGAGGGGATACTTACCTATTAGGTGCCCACTCCAGCCAGAACAGCCAGAAAAGTGTGAGGAGGGTGAAAAGGACAGAATCAGAAGTTTGGGTTTGCCTCTGGGACACGTAAATGACATTTAAAGGAACGCACTGTATTTAACTGCTGTATTGTTTAAGCTCGTCTGTCTGCAGCAGGCTGACACTTTCGATTTCAAAAAAAAAAAAAAAAAAAGGAGAAAGTGTACTTTTAAAAAAGAGGAAGTGACAGCACAGAGAGATCTCAAAAGAGCACGCAGCCAAAACTTCAAACTTGTGTCCTAGACAGCCTTGAAATACAAAATCCAGAGATCTGAACGTGTATCCCTCCATTAAATAGCAATGGGACAGAAGTTAGAAAAGCCGAGGGAAGGCAGCTTAGCTTACAGCTTGGTTTTAGAGAGGGAGGGAAAAACAGCAGTTAAGAGGATAAATGAACTTGCAAAAGTATGTGACATCAACATGCACATGGGTGGGAGGTTGCAGGCAGAAGAATGGCGGGTGTTGTTAAAACGGAAAAAAGGTCTATTGTCTGATCATGGCTTATTAGCTACAGCTGAAGCCTGGTACAGAGTATCGCAAGCTGTCCAAGTAGAGGGGTGGTCAGAGCAAGAGACAAACCAACATGGATATATTGTATATGTGTATCATAAACCAGAATGTACATTTGAGTCTGGACGGCCACCACCCTATAATGGCGTCCGAGCACAGGACAGGAAACCCTGCCCCTCAGCAACCGCCCCCTCACTTGATCCTCCCACCAGGCACCGTCCCAAGGTACCACCTCCTTCAGCACCCATGGCACCTCCCAAGGGCAGTGGCCATCTTGCAACACCCAACACTGGTGACACAGGAAGACTCCCTATGACTGCTTCCTGTGACGGCCATATTGGTACACCCATACCTATATGCCCAGTGTTAGATCAGACCGGAGCATATTACAAGGAAGGTGTTAACCCATTAATGATGTTAGAAGATGATGAGGATGAGGCAGAGGAAAGCATTGATAGTCACTGCCACTCACCTGAGCACCAAGAAGTGTCAGTGACCAAGGGGGGCGTCGCTCCAACTGGTACCACTCCCAGTTCAGCCAGTCATGAAGACCAGGGCCCAGCTCAGATTATAGTGTCTGGAGGCCTGTCGGATGTGAACACCAGGACAACTACACTTCCATACCAGGGCCATGAACCAGTACATCCCCCCCTTCAGTCACCTCACAGGGCGCTGCATGAATTCTGTATGGAATCTGACCGAGTGACATCCTCACATCTCCATCCCACTTCCACAGCAGCACGGCCTACATCTGCAGGCCTGTGGGGAGCAGCGCAAACAACCAGGGTTGGTGCTAGGTTCTCACTCCCATTGTATTCCCCTCCTCATTCACAACCGTTCTCTGAGGACACGGCGAATGTCTCAGGAGGACCCACAGGTGATTCACATGACACCATACAGTATGGCCCCCCCCCACAAAACAGGGGACTACCTCTCCAACCACCACAACAGGGAAATTACTGGAGACTTCCACCCAGTGGGTCACAACCTCACATACCAAGGGGGGAAATGCCACCTGCACCACTAGGCGCACCCCTGATGTATGTGACCTTTAGCCCTCAACAAGCATCATCCCTTGTAACCAGTCTACCAGATCCTGAAAAACAGCCCATGCCATTTTACAGAAGAGTTGCCCAGATCCAGAAGGCATACTTCTGTGCCTGGCGGGACCTGGTAAGTCTGTGTGAAATCAAAGCAGGGGATGCTTACTGGCCAGTAATGCTAAGGTGTTTCAAAGTGGACAGTGGCGTCCCTGACAATACATATGGTTCGGGATGTGAGTTTGTGACGCAGTTACAACAGTGGGCACGTGACCGCCTGGCAGACCAAGCAACAAACATCCAAGACATTACACAAGATAAGGCTGAATCAGTTGAGAAATTCCATACTAGGATGTTACAGGTGTTCACCGATTTGGGATTCAGCACACAAAACAAGGCACATACGCAGATGCTATCCTCTGCATTTGTAACAGGCCTCAGGGACACAATCCGGAAAGGCCTGCTACTATCTCGGCCAGAGTACAGAGTGTTACCTCTTGACACTCTACTACTGGTAGCAAAGGGCATAGAGTCCTCACAGGGTAATAGGAAGGCAGTCCCTCTCATGTTGACTTCTGACACACCATACCCGCCACCACAAACACGAAACCCGCGAGCCTGCTGTTACAACTGTGGGAAGCCCGGACATTTTCGGAGACAATGCCGAAGCCCGTGGAGATCCGATCGAAGACAGCCCGATCATGGGGACCAAAGAAGAGGAGATGCTCAACACCAAGGACAAAACGTCCAGGGGAATCCCAACTCAGCACCCAATGATTGGCCTCCTCCTCCTCTGTTTGGCCATATGGATCCATAGGAATTCGGCAAGCCTGTGTCATACACTCCAACCATGATCGCAACACACAAAGATTCAGGGGGACCTCTAGCCAAGATAACACTCAGCATCGAGGGCCGGCCCACTCACTTCATTTGCGACACAGGTGCTGCCCGGTCTGTTATTCGAACGAAAGAATTACCCGATATCTCCTTCCTATCTGACAATGACATCACGTGCGTTGGAGTGGATGGAACACCCCGAAAAAGTCTTCTAACCCGCCCCCTACAAGTTGGCAACATCCCTGACCTGCTAACAAGATTTGTGGTTTCCGACACCTGTCCCTTGAACTTACTAGGGGCTGACGTCTTATCCAGACTCCAGGCCTCAATCTCCTTCCAACCTGATGGTGGTATCCGAGTAACCTCACCACTGACTGATGAAGACACGTCAGCATTATGCTCCATTCCGCTCTTGCTGTCCCTAAACGTAGAAGACAAGACTGGAATTCCGGAAGAGGTTTTAACCCGAATACCTTCCTGCCTGTGGTCTACAGGCCCAGAAGACATCGGTCATCTAAAAGTCCCGCCTGTCATGGTCAGAATGAAGCCTGGTGCCCCTTTCCCCAGAAAACCCCAATACCCCCTCAAGCCCTCCGTGTCAGCAGCAATCACTCGCCAGATAGAGGCCCTCCTCCAGAATGGGGCTCTTATACCCTGCACAAGCCCCTGCAACACCCCACTCTTCCCAGTCAAGAAGAAAACCCCAAAAGGAGAACCTGTGAAATATCGCATGGTGCAGGACCTGCGAGCAGTGAATGAAGCCACCATACTGGAGACACCCATCGTACCCAACCCACACACCTTGCTGGCAGGAATACCACCCACGGCCAAGTACTTTACTGTGGTGGACCTAGCGAACGCCTACTTCAGTGTCCCCCTAGACCCGCGTTGTCAATTCTTATTCAGTTTCATCCACGAAAGGAAAAGCTACACCTGGACTGTAATGCCGCAAGGTGCCCAGAACTCCCCGTCCCAATTCTCCAAGGCAATGAAATTCATTCTGGACACGTGGATCAAACTCCACCCAGACGTTGTGCTTCTCGAATATGTGGATGACCTCTTGCTTTGCGCAGATACCCAAAATGAGGCTGCCACCCACTCTAAAGACCTTCTTTGTTACCTGGCTGAACAAGGCTGTAAAGCATCAAAACAGAAGATCCAGTGGTGCAAGCAAACAGTGGTCTTCCTTGGACATTGTATCTCACAAGGCGTAAGACATCTTACTCAAGAACGAATAGCTGTGATCAAAGCAATTCCGGTGCCAGTTGGCCACAAGTCTCTCCATGCTTTTCTGGGCCTAATATCTTATTGTCGTTCATGGATTCCAGAAGCATCTCTGCTAATGCAACCACTCTATGATGCTCTAAAGACTGATCCTTTCACTCTGCCACCAGAGGCCCTTACAAACTTTGAAATTCTGAAACAGATCCTGTCGTCGGCCCCTGCCCTTGGCATACCAGACTATGAAAAGAGCTTCAAGCTATTTGTCTCAGAGAGAGAAGGACACGCCACAGGAGTACTGGCCCAATCTTGTGACAACAGACTTAGACCTATCGGGTACTATTCCTGTCGATTGGATCCAGTAGCTAGGGGGCCACCCTCCTGCCTCAGAGCTGTTTTCGCAGCCCAAGCCCTTCTGGACAAAACTGCAGATCTTGTGCTGGGCCACTTCCTCATCCTTCTAGCTCCGCATGACATATCAGCCGTGCTAAACCAAGTACAACCAAAACATATGTCAGCAGCAAGACATCTCAGACTACAATGCACTTTGCTCCTCCCGGACAATATATCCCTCCTCAGATGTAACACCCTCAACCCGTCCACTCTGCTCTCGCTTTTCGAGGGGGGAAACGACCCTTACGATATCTCTCACGACTGTCTTGAAATCATGAAGATGGAAACTACACACCTGCCAACAGTTAGCAGAGTGCCTCTGGACGACCCTGACCTGACTATCTATGTTGATGGATCAAGATATGCAGATCATGAAGGGAGGTACCACACAGGATATGCTGTCACTACCAGAGACACAATCCTCCATGCCTCTGCATTGCCCCCCTCTAAGTCCGCACAAGAAGCAGAACTTCAGGCCCTAATCATGGCATGCAAGCTGGCGGAAGGGAAGAAGGCTAACATTTATACGGACTCAAGATACGCTCTTGGAGTGGCCTGTGACTATGGTGTCCTGTGGAAGAATAGGGGTTTTCTGACAGCAGTGGGTACACCTATAAAACACAGCGCAGCAGTCAGGGACCTGATTGATGCTCTGCTACTTCCTACCCAAGTGGCAGTTCTCAAGGTAAAGGCACATGGCAGACTGAACACTCAAGAAGCACAAGGTAATCACTTGGCGGACACTGCAGCAAAACATGCCGCGAAAGGTGTGCGAGAAGTTGTACGCAGAGTGGACGTCCAAAACATTCCAGCACAAGAGACAGTACAAGCCACCATGATCTTGCAGAACCCTCCTGTGGATTGGGCACGCTTGAAGGAAATGCAAGAGGCAGCAAGTGAAGAGGAAAAAGGAACATGGACGAAGAAGGGAGCCATATTGAAGGATGGACTCATGGAAGTGAATAAGAGACCATGTTTACCACGGTCCATGTTCCCAGCTGTGGTGCAGTGGGCTCATGGTGCTTCTCACCTGTCGAAGACCTTGATGAATGCTTTGATCAATAAATACTACCTGGCCCCAGGAATTACCCCACTTACCAACAACTTCTGTAAGTCATGCGTCATTTGTGCCAAGTGCAACCCAGGCAGAACGGAAAAGACACCCATGAAACATCTAGCTAAAGCTCAATATCCCTTTCAACGAATACAGATTGATCATATTCAGATGCCGAAGAGTGGCCGGTATGAATACGCTCTAGTAATCGTTGATATGTTCAGTTCCTGGCCCGAAGCGTTCCCTGTGACCAACATGACAGCGAAGACCACAGCCAAGAAGCTTCTAACGGAAATAGTGTGCAGATATGGTGTCCCAGAGGTCATAGAGAGTGATCAGGGGCCGGCTTTCACGGCCTCGTTAACCAAAGAAATATGGACAGCCCTAGGGGTCACACTTGCTTTCCACACCCCGTATCACCCTCAGAGCAGTGGGAAGGTAGAAAGATTGAATGGCACAATAAAATCCCGAATGTTGAAAATGTCTCAGGAGACAGGGATGAGCTGGCCAGACAGTCTACCCATCGCCCTGTTCAGTGTGAGATACACTCCTAAAGAGAGCCATGGTTTATCACCTTATGAAATACTGTTTGGTTCAGCCCCGAGATTAGGGTGTTATTATCCACAACAGTTACAGTTACAATCCGATGTATTAACTGATTATGTGACTGCTTTGTCTCGTGAATTAACCCGAAACCATGCAAAGGTTTTCTCTTCCATTCCAGATCCTGAGTTAGATACAGGAACACACAAGCTGGTCCCCGGTGATTGGGTTCTGGTGAAGAAATTTGTGCGAAAACACCCTCTTGAACCAAGATATGACGGTCCCTTCCAGGTCCTCCTAATAACAGCTACATCTGTGAAAGTTGCAGGGAAGAATACCTGGATACACGCCTCCCACTGCAAGAAGGTCACCATACCCAAGGAAACGGATAAAGATAAATCATGATCATATATATCCTTTGTCTGTGTGGGTTGACTGGGGCACAGCATGCAGCCATTACTAAGAAAGATGGGAAGGTCATTTTTTGGTATAATTCCTCTGATACCCATATAGCCACGTTTGACTTCCACCCGTGTAAGATACTCCCATGTCCTGAGCATGACAGCAGGTCAGAACGGTATGAAAAAGGTGACGGAGAGGAATATATATGTGTCACTAAAGGGTCATGGGGAAAAAATTGTGACAGTTGGGGAGCAGCAGCTTGGAACACAGGGACACCCTGGGGATATAACCCTCTGCCAGCCTATGACAGTAAAGACAGCCAGGGGGAGCCCTTGCTAACCCGTCTTACCCTCACCAAGCCAGGGCCCAGTATGACACTTGTCCTAAACATACGGAATCCGAGCCCATCCGATAAGGGAGAGTATGTGTTGGGGTGGTGGTTCGGAGGTGGTCACTGGGGTCATAGAGGGTCTTTCCGTCTAGAAGATATGTACAACAACAATGAATGGCAGCCAATCAAGAACCTGCCGCCCCCACCAAACCCCTTAAAGCCCCATGTACAGACCCTGGAGGACATGGTTGCAATAGCAGATCCTACCTTCAAGGATACAATGGAGGTTGAGACCGGCCTTTCGGAAATCAATCTCTGGCTAGAATGGATGAGATATAGCGCCAGCAGACATAATAAAACCAACTGCTATGTCTGTGGTAGTGCTAGGCCACATTTGGGTACAGTCCCATTAGTTATACCTAAAAAAGAGGAAGAGTGCTTCCTAAGCCTCTACGCTAACATTTCCACCAACCAATTAACATGTGAAAAATGGAAAAAGGAATATCCCATAGACACCAGTGCTTCAATACCTAAGATAGCTATCACCTTATACCCTGGAAACTACACTTGTTATGCTCACCATGAAGGGAGGGGTAAAAACCTAGGTAACTTCTCCAAAGGTTACTGTGCTTCTTACAGTCATGTCCCGGCCAACTTAATACAGAATCAAAGTCAATCCTTGGGGGATGTGTATTGGATATGTGGAGACATGCAAGTGAGGTCCAGATTGGAAGGACAATGGAGGGGAGAATGTGCCCTTGCAAAGGCCATCATGCCTCTGCACATCCTAACCCTAACGGAAGGTACTCACAACACACAGGGTAAGAGGACAAAAAGGGAAGCCCTTCCGGGAAGTTTTGACCCTCATGTATATTTAGATGCCATTGGAGTTCCGAGGGGGGTCCCTGATGAATTCAAGGCCCGAGACCAGGTAAAAGCAGGTTTAGAGGCCCTAATCCCCATAATAACTGTTAGCAAAAATGTAGACTGGATAAATTATATATATTACAATCAGCAAAGGTTTGTCAATTACACGAGAGACGCATTCCAGGGAATAGCCGAACAGTTGGAGGCCGACTCTCAAATGACTTTCCAGAACCGGATGGCTCTGGATATGATATTTGCAGAGAAAGGAGGGGTTTGTACTGTGATAGACAAGATGACCAGCACCACTTGCTGTACCTATATTCCAGACAACACCGGCCCGAATGGCCAAGTCACTGTAGCCCTTAAAAAGTTGAAGAATCTGTCAGTTGAACTAAAGAAAAATTCAGGCATCACAGATCCATGGGACCAATACTTCAGTTGGATGAACGGGTGGCAGAGAATTTTAACCCAAATAGGAGTAACCATACTAATCTTTCTATTTCTCCTCGCTCTGATAATTTGTTGCATACTCCCTTGTTTAAAGAAATGTATAGAGAAAGCAGTAGAACAAGGAATCCCTACGTTCGTGAACCAAGACATAGGGCTCGAGGAAGATGAGTACGAAGAACCGCACATTCCACTACAGACATTCCCAGTCTCACATCATGAATAGGCAGGATGACAGGGACAGATAGGGTAGGAGCCTTGAGGCCGCGACCTGGGTCCAGCTGCAGCGAAAGCCATCCTCACCACTAGAGGCTCTGGGGAAAACCTGCTGGACCTTAGACTCCGCGCGCCTTGGGGTGGGGAAACTTAGATTAAAACAGGGACAGATTAAAATAGATTAAAATAGACATTTCAAGGGGGGTGCTGTAGTGGATGTGATAAAAATAGTCAAACTAAGATAATGAAATGCCTATTTCAATGCACAAACACATGCTTTATATCACATATATATATATATATATATATATATATATATATATATAACGTATGCAAATAGGTTATTGATTGCTATAGGAATAATCACATATAATCGTAATGCATAATTTACCCCTTTGCTAATATAATGTTGTATTTCAGAGATGCATCACATGGTTTATCAGAACAGGAACTCAGTCTGCAAAAAACAACTATTTTAGGACAGCGAAAAGTCCCTAAGAACCACAGAACCAGACAGATGCCAGACGCCAGGACGTCACAAGAATAATATTACATATTAATGAGAATGTTGAATATTAATGAATATTAATGAGCATGATCGTGTGTTCGGTCATGCGCTCTTGAATGCACTTGTAATCCATATAAAAACACACGGCTTGCAATAAAAAAGCAGAAGTAACGGTCTTCACCCTGAGACACAAGTCTGAGTGTAGATTATTTACTTTAGTTCGTTAGTTTGTACAAACGCTTCTTATCTAATTTGGCTCAGGAAGCAGATATCAGACACTCCGTGCATTTGGCTCGGGTCCAAGACAGACGCATGCTTGGAAGCATTGAACTTCGTTTTATTCAGCACGTCGTGTGTTTGACGTCACCACGTTCTGACCCGATCGGATTTTGGACTGACGGTGTGTACACATATCAGGCCGTACGGCCACTTCAGAGGTGAACCGATGAAAATGGTCCGACGGACCAGTCACATCGGTTTGGTCCGACCGCATGTACGGGGGCCTTAAACTTACCTGAGTCATATCTCGATCAAGCACCGTGCCCATTTGCAGCAGCGCTGTATCCTCAAAGGATACAGAGACAGCAGTGGGGGGCATTGGCTCCTGTTGCTGTCAATCAAATCTAGTGATCAGAGAGCAGGGGACAGAGCTGAGCCACACAACGTGTGTTTATAGACATGCACAGCCTGGCTCAGGAGAAAGCATGCAGTTGTTCCCCCCAAAGCAAGCTGTTTCCTATAGTGCTGCACTGAGAAGATGAGAAGCCAGTGGGGGGCCCCAGAAGGGGAGGTTTGGGCCAGCTCTGTGCAATACCATTGCACAGATAATAGCAAGCTGTTTCCTATAGTGCTGCACTGAGAAGATGAGAAGCCAGAGGGGGACCCTAGAAGGGGAGGTTTGGGCCAGCTCTGTGCAATACCATTGCACAGATAATACCATTGCACAGATAAGGCAAGTATAATATGCATGATAGGATGCATTAAGGTGAAAAAACACGAACCTTTACAACCCCTTAAAGTATTGTACAATTCAAAATCATGTTGTGCAAGATTTCCCCATTTGGAGGGGTCTGTTCAAACAAAAATCCTTGGTGATGTCTTTAGTGTCTCATTACATAGTTACATAGTTAGTCAGGTTGAAAAAAGACACAAGTCCATCCAGTTCAACCACAAAAAAAATAAACAAACAAAATAAAAAACACAATACAATCCCATACACCCAACTCCATACCCACAGTTGATCCAGAGGAAGGCAAAAAACCCCAGCAGAGCATGATCCAATTTGCTACAGCAGGGGAAAAAATTCCTTCCTGATCCCCCGAGAGGCAATCGGATTTACCCTGGATCAACTTTACCTACAAATCTTAGTACTCAGTTATTTTATGTACATTTAGGAAAGAATCCAGGCCTTTCTTAAAGCAATCTACTGAGCTGGCCAGAACCACCTCTGGAGGGAGTCTGTTCCACATTTTCACAGCTCTTACTGTGAAAAAACCTTTCCATATTTGGAGGTGAAATCTCTTTTCCTCTAGACGTAAAGAGTGCCCCCTTGTCCTCAGTGTTGACCGTAAAGTGAATAACTCAACACCAAGTACACTGTATGGACCTCTTATATATTTGTACATGTTGATCATATCCCCCCTAATTCTCCTCTTCTCAAGAGTGAATAGATTTAGTTCTTCTAATCTTTCCTCATAGCTGAGCTCCTCCATGCCTCTTATCAGTTTGGTTGCTCTTCTCTGCACTTTCTCCAGTTCTCCGATATCCTTTTTGAGAACTGGTGCCCAAAACTGAACTGCATATTCCAGATGAGGTCTTACTAATGATTTGTACAGGGGCAAAATTATATCTCTGTCTCTGGAGTCCATACCTCTCTTAATACAAGAAAGGACTTTGCTCGCTTTGGAAACCGCAGCTTGGCATTGCATGCCATTATTGAGCTTATGATCAACTAAAACCCCCAGATCCTTCTCCACTACAGATCCCCCCAGTTGTACTCCCCCTAGTATGTATGATGCATGCATATTCTTAGCCCCCAAGTGCATAACTTTACATTTATCAACATTAAACCTCATCTGCCACTCAGTCGCCCAATTAGACAGAGCATTGAGGTCGGCTTGTAAATTGGCGACATCCTGCAAGGACGTTATTCCACTGCATAGCTTGGTGTCATCTGCAAAGACAGAAATGTTACTTTTGATCCCAGACCCAATATCATTTATAAATATATTGAAAAGTAAGGGTCCCAGCACTGAACCTTGGGGTACACCACTGATAACCTTGGACCATTCAGAGTAAGAATCATTAACCACGACTCTCTGAATTCTAACAACAAAAACCTGGGGAATGCCCAGGGAAAAACCAAGCCTACTTACCGACCAGCTAGCAGACAACCAATTAACCTGTCTAACACTATGCGTTAAAAACAGGGGTCTAGTCCGCACGCATTTGCAAACGCATGCGTGAGCCACAGAGCCGCGCCAAGGCACCCTGTAATATCTGTGGTCCTAACACTAAACAATGAGTGTCCCCACAGTGGAGGCACATGCATTTTAATGGATAGATAGGGGCAGGTGGACTGAAGGGGAGCCACCCCTTCTTAAAGGTACAAGAGCACACCAAACACCCAGCATATAGCACAGTGGCTGCAAAGGTGTTGGTGCACTGCTGGACACTACAAGCACCATAGGTGAAACACAAACATGTCCACCGCCCCCATCTATAGCTGGCTATCGCAGTAAGTAGCATTGGAAGGCTAAAACAGATAACAACAAAAACCTGGGGAATGCCCAGGGAAAAACCAAGCCTACTTACCGACCAGCTAGCAGACAACCAATTAACCTGTCTAACACTATGCGTTAAAAACAGGGGTCTAGTCCGCACGCATTTGCAAACGCATGCGTGAGCCACAGAGCCGCGCCAAGGCACCCTGTAATATCTGTGGTCCTAACACTAAACAATGAGTGTCCCCACAGTGGAGGCACATGCATTTTAATGGATAGATAGGGGCAGGTGGACTGAAGGGGAGCCACCCCTTCTTAAAGGTACAAGAGCACACCAAACACCCAGCATATAGCACAGTGGCTGCAAAGGTGTTGGTGCACTGCTGGACACTACAAGCACCATAGGTGAAACTCTCTGAATTCTGTCTTTCAGCCAATTTTCTATCCATTTACAAACTGATATATCCAATCCTGTAGACCTTACCTTACACATGAGCCGTGTGTGCGGAGCTGTATCGAACGCTTTTGCAAAATCCAAATATATCACGTCCACAAAGGAAAAATATGATACTGCGCTAAGCTAACTAAGTGAAACAAACAAAAACTTAAACAAGCTGCAACAAAAATTGTGATATACACACAATATCCAATCAAAACAAAACAAATAAGTTGCGCTAAACATATGTGAATGTGAAAAATAAATGAGAAAGAATTTTAAGTGTCCATAAGTGTCCAATGAACAATAAAGATATATTGAGAATTCAGGTTAATTGTTGAGTGAAGTTTTTAACCGTGACTGGCAAACAAAACTCCTCCACCAGTGAAAAGATAAAAAGGCTATGCGCTTACCAGAAGGGCAAGCACTTAGGGCTTGCAGCTGGAAACCCCCAGCAAGGGTCTTTATGGAAACTGCTGCTGATGATCCAAATAATATTCCTCCAATGGGTGGATATGGAATCCGAAAAACATGAAAGAAATATATATACAGCATATGGTGATGTACCGCAGATAACACAGGATGATGAGCACACCAGGAAAAGCCGCCACCAAATAGAATCACCAAATAAGGGGGACTCTTACCAGATATGCTAAATAGAGTACTTGTGGCCAAACCCAGCCAGGGCCTTTAGATAATCTCCAAACACGCCAGCCAAAGCACACGGCTTTCTCAGACAACCATAACGGAATATGTCACCAGAAAGAAAGATGAAATCCACATAGTGAAGTATCGCAGATATAGGTTTAATAAAAAGTAGATGCACTTACATAAAAAGAGTAATGTCAGCATAAAACATTTTGCGAGCCGGCCGGCTTCTACGAGCGCCCGTCCTTCGGGACCTAGACGCAGCACGTCAGAGCGTCTCCTCCTCCCGACGTACGTTTCGTCAGTATGTGACGTCGTCTGGGGAACGGGCGACGCAATGACGTGTCGCGTTTAAATACATAATAGTAAAAACCAAGCCTCGATATGGATGCAGTCCCAACCATCACTTGACGAGGATCACCCAATCACAGGACCGCAAACCAAAGCAAGGCGAATGCTGCGATAGACACCGCTGAATAATCAATGCGGTACCACAGCAGCACTCAAAATATTACCGAGGGTATTATGAACATTAGAGTTACATGCGTAATGTGCATTCTCGAGTCGAGCCAACCACTAAGGCTCAAGAATACTTATACAAGCTCCCAAAAAATATCATATAAAATGCGACTGTTAAATAAATATAATATAAACCGTCGGTGGGACAATCATGTAGCCCCTATTATATAAGAACTCTAATAAGAGTCAGGGCATAAAATCAATTACAAAAAATAATTACAAAAGTGTATAAATATAAATATAAAAAGCCAAAAAAGTTTAATGATGGCCTTACTATTAAATATCCTAATTCTTATAAGGCATCCTCCATAAAGCCAAAATGACCGTATGAAGGGTATATATTACCATGAGATAAAATTGATAATAGGGAAAAAAAGGGATGGTAAGGGGATGGGGAGGGAGGGGAAAGGGGGGGGAATGGGAAGGGGAGGGAGGGAAGGGGGAGGGGGAGAGAGAAAGGGAAGGGGAATAAGAAGGGGGGGGAAGGGGAGAAAAAATTATCAAAAAATTATCAAAAAAATTTGTGTATATGATAATGAGGCTCGCCCCATTAGAGGCCCACAATCATATAGCCTGTGTTGGGCTTGACTCAAGTTGGCACACAACAAATAATAATAATAAAAAACATTTGAGAATAAAAACCACATAATAAAATATTAATCAAGCATTATTAATGAATGCATTAACATCTACCTCCACATTTAATCCATGTGGAGTATAACATTTGACCTTATGTATCCACCCCATTTCGAGTCTGGAAATACTCCTAACCAAAGATCCCCCTCGCCAATGTGGGGTATACTTGTCAATGCCTAAAAAGACTGTTTTAGAAGGGTCTTTGCTGTGCGACAATAAATAGTGTTTAGACACTGAATGGTTGGTAAAACCATTTAAAATGTTTGTAATATGCTCATTGAGCCTGACCGAAAGGGGTCTTTTGGTTCTGCCAATGTATTGCAGCCCACATGGGCTTTGGAGTAAGTAAACCACTCCTACAGTGGAACAAGTTATGAATGGTTTGATCTTATGCTCCTCTGAGGTAGATGTAGAAGTGAAAACATGAGTGCGTCTCTGTGTGCACCCATTAAGGGAGCACACCCGACAGTTCCTACATTGGTAAAATCCTGTATAGGAATCCAAAAACGTCATCCTCGGAGGAGGTGGTTCTATGACATTGGGGGCCAACCTGTGTCTCAAAGCTGAAACACCTCTGAAGATGACTTGTGGAACAGAGGGTAAAGAAGGACCAAGTATGGAATCATTTAATAAAATGTGCCAATGTTTTCTGACTAATTTTTTTATATTTTGATGTTGGGTGGAAAAAGTAGTCAAAAATGGAACCATGGATAGGTTTTTATCTTTCGGAGGTTTTGTGATAAGAAGAGTTTCTCTATCAATTTTCTTAACCTCCTCCAGAGTGGCCAAAAGGGGGCCCAATGAATAACCTTTTTCTAAAAACCTTTCAGTCAAAAGTCCACTCTGATTGAGGAACTCCTGTTGGTTGGTACAATTACGCCTAATTCGTAGATATTGGCTCTTGGGCACGGACTGTAACCAGGACTTATGATGACAACTGTCAACTGGGATATATGAATTACGGTCCGTTTTTTTAAAATGGGTTGATGTTACAAAATGGTTTTCCATGATGGAAATCTTCAAATCCAAAAAACTAATGCTGGATTGGCTGGCCTCAAAGTCTAAATGAATACCCCTAGAGTTATTGTTTAAGAGCTCCATGAAGGCCTGTAGGTCCTCATAGGATCCCTCCCACAGGAGGAGGATGTCGTCAATGTACCTCTTCCACAACTTTAGCTGTGGTGTCTGGCTAACATAGACGACATCCTCCTCCCATAACGCCATAAAGAGGTTGGCCAAACTGGGGGCAAACTTAGCCTCCATCGCCACACCTCTATCCTGGCGATAAAACTGGTGCTGGAACCAGAAATAATTACGAGAGGCTGCAAAATGGAGCAAGTCCAAAATGAAACAAATTTGTTCATCAAACAAACCCGAATCGCGCCTAAGGTAATACTCTACTGCGAATAAACCTAGGTCATGCGGAATAATAGTATATAATGATGTAACGTCCGCAGTGACGAGCCAAACATTGGGAGATGGTTTAAGGCTGGACAAAATGTTGATGGTATGCCTTGAATCTTTAAGGAGTGATGGCATCGCTGCCACTAAAGGCTGAAGAAAAAAGTCTATGTACCTGCCCACCCGGGAAGTGAGGGAATCAATCCCACTCACTATGGGGCGTCCCGGGGGGCAGGTTTGACTTTTATGGATCTTGGGGAGGTAATATATTATTGGCGTTCTAGGGGCCAGAGGAACCAAATAGGCTCTCTCCTTTTTAGTGATGATACCTTCCCTAAAACCATTTTTAACAATGCGATCAAGTTGTTCCAAATAATTATTTTTAGGATCAGATTTCAAGGGAGTGTAAGTATCGCGGTCCTCCAAAATTCTGTTCATTTCCAATAAATAATCTGAACGATTAAGGACAACAATACCACCGCCTTTATCGGCAGGCCACGTCCACAGCCACTCCTCTGTCCAGGGTTTTACTTACCTCTTCATAAAAGGAAATCAGGTTTGTCTGACAACTTCTGTCTTTCATGAATCCATGTTGTCTGCTGCTTAAATAGTTTTTTTCCTGCAAGAACTCATCCATATGGTCTTTTATTAAACGTTCCAGTATCTTCCCAACTATAGAAGTTAGACTAACAGGTCTATAGTTACTTGGTAAAGACTCTGTTCCCTTTTTAAATATAGGCACCACATTGGCTCTACGCCAATCCAGTGGTACTATTCCTGTCATTAATGAGTCCCTAAATATTAGATACAGTGGCTTTGAAATGACAGAGGTCAACTCACCTAGGATCCGTGGGTGGATGCCATCAGGTCCAGGTGCTTTATCCACCTTTATTCTGTCTAAATATTTCTGGACAATATCACTTTTGAGCCATTGTGGATTTGGGGCTGTGTCACTCCCACCCCCATTATGGACATGAGCTCCCCCATGCTCCATTGTATACACAGAGCTGAAGAAAGCATTTAATAAATTTGCCTTCTCTTTGTCCCCAGTCACCCACTCTAGATTATTTTGTAAGGGGCCTACATGCTCAGACTTCACCTTTTTACTATTAATATATTTAAAGAATTTTTTGGGGTTTGTCCTACTATCTTTTGCAATCTGTCGTTCATTTTGAATTTTTGCATCCTTGATTTCCTTTTTACATATCCTGTTATATTCTTTGTAACATTTAAACAACACTAGTGTTCCTTCATTTTTATATTTTTTAAAAGCTACTTTCTTATTGTTTATAGCTTTTTTAACTTTGCCCGTGAGCCACATAGGTTTTATTTTTAGCCTTTTAAACTTATTGCCCATGGGAACATACTTTGCAGTCTTTTTGAAAAATTCCCATTTCTGTTCTGTGTTCATCTGTGTCAATAGTCCCTCCCAGTCCAAGTCCTGGAGAGCGGCCCTCATCCTTGGAAAATTTGCTCTCTTAAAATTTAGTGTTTTAATATTTCCTGTATGTATTTCTTGCTTATAGTTAACATTAAATGAAATCATGTTATGATCACTGCTACCCAGGTGTTCCTTTATCTGAACATTAGTAATAAGCTCTGCATGGTTTGAGATTATCAGGTCCAACAGAGCATCATTCCTAGTTGGGGCCTCAATAAACTGCACCATAAAATTGTCCTGCAATAGGTTTTTAAATTGTTGTCCTTTAACTGTCCCAGAAGTGCCATTAATCCAGTCAATTTCTGGGTAGTTAAAATCCCCCATTATTATCACCGTCCCAGCCCTTGCAGCCCTTTCCATCTGTGCAAGGAGCTG
Source organism: Rana temporaria (assembly GCF_905171775.1). Lineage (NCBI taxonomy): Eukaryota > Metazoa > Chordata > Amphibia > Anura > Ranidae > Rana > Rana temporaria. The sequence continues at coordinate 101,927,113 of NC_053496.1, read as the reverse complement.
AGTCTCCACCTCAGCCAACCACTAAGGCTCAAGAATACTTATACAAGCTCCCAAAAAATATCATATAAAATGCGACTGTTAAATAAATATAATATAAACCGTCGGTGGGACAATCATGTAGCCCCTATTATATAAGAACTCTAATAAGAGTCAGGGCATAAAATCAATTACAAAAAATAATTACAAAAGTGTATAAATATAAATATAAAAAGCCAAAAAAGTTTAATGATGGCCTTACTATTAAATATCCTAATTCTTATAAGGCATCCTCCATAAAGCCAAAATGACCGTATGAAGGGTATATATTACCATGAGATAAAATTGATAATAGGGAAAAAAAGGGATGGTAAGGGGATGGGGAGGGAGGGGAAAGGGGGGGGAATGGGAAGGGGAGGGAGGGAAGGGGGAGGGGGAGAGAGAAAGGGAAGGGGAATAAGAAGGGGGGGAAGGGGAGAAAAAATTATCAAAAAATTATCAAAAAAATTTGTGTATATGATAATGAGGCTCGCCCCATTAGAGGCCCACAATCATATAGCCTGTGTTGGGCTTGACTCAAGTTGGCACACAACAAATAATAATAATAAAAAACATTTGAGAATAAAAACCACATAATAAAATATTAATCAAGCATTATTAATGAATGCATTAACATCTACCTCCACATTTAATCCATGTGGAGTATAACATTTGACCTTATGTATCCACCCCATTTCGAGTCTGGAAATACTCCTAACCAAAGATCCCCCTCGCCAATGTGGGGTATACTTGTCAATGCCTAAAAAGACTGTTTTAGAAGGGTCTTTGCTGTGCGACAATAAATAGTGTTTAGACACTGAATGGTTGGTAAAACCATTTAAAATGTTTGTAATATGCTCATTGAGCCTGACCGAAAGGGGTCTTTTGGTTCTGCCAATGTATTGCAGCCCACATGGGCATTGGAGTAAGTAAACCACTCCTACAGTGGAACAAGTTATGAATGGTTTGATCTTATGCTCCTCTGAGGTAGATGTAGAAGTGAAAACATGAGTGCGTCTCTGTGTGCACCCATTAAGGGAGCACACCCGACAGTTCCTACATTGGTAAAATCCTGTATAGGAATCCAAAAACGTCATCCTCGGAGGAGGTGGTTCTATGACATTGGGGGCCAACCTGTGTCTCAAAGCTGAAACACCTCTGAAGATGACTTGTGGAACAGAGGGTAAAGAAGGACCAAGTATGGAATCATTTAATAAAATGTGCCAATGTTTTCTGACTAATTTTTTTATATTTTGATGTTGGGTGGAAAAAGTAGTCAAAAATGGAACCATGGATAGGTTTTTATCTTTCGGAGGTTTTGTGATAAGAAGAGTTTCTCTATCAATTTTCTTAACCTCCTCCAGAGTGGCCAAAAGGGGGCCCAATGAATAACCTTTTTCTAAAAACCTTTCAGTCAAAAGTCCACTCTGATTGAGGAACTCCTGTTGGTTGGTACAATTACGCCTAATTCGTAGATATTGGCTCTTGGGCACGGACTGTAACCAGGACTTATGATGACAACTGTCAACTGGGATATATGAATTACGGTCCGTTTTTTTAAAATGGGTTGATGTTACAAAATGGTTTTCCATGATGGAAATCTTCAAATCCAAAAAACTAATGCTGGATTGGCTGGCCTCAAAGTCTAAATGAATACCCCTAGAGTTATTGTTTAAGAGCTCCATGAAGGCCTGTAGGTCCTCATAGGATCCCTCCCACAGGAGGAGGATGTCGTCAATGTACCTCTTCCACAACTTTAGCTGTGGTGTCTGGCTAACATAGACGACATCCTCCTCCCATAACGCCATAAAGAGGTTGGCCAAACTGGGGGCAAACTTAGCCTCCATCGCCACACCTCTATCCTGGCGATAAAACTGGTGCTGGAACCAGAAATAATTACGAGAGGCTGCAAAATGGAGCAAGTCCAAAATGAAACAAATTTGTTCATCAAACAAACCCGAATCGCGCCTAAGGTAATACTCTACTGCGAATAAACCTAGGTCATGCGGAATAATAGTATATAATGATGTAACGTCCGCAGTGACGAGCCAAACATTGGGAGATGGTTTAAGGCTGGACAAAATGTTGATGGTATGCCTTGAATCTTTAAGGAGTGATGGCATCGCTGCCACTAAAGGCTGAAGAAAAAAGTCTATGTACCTGCCCACCCGGGAAGTGAGGGAATCAATCCCACTCACTATGGGGCGTCCCGGGGGGCAGGTTTGACTTTTATGGATCTTGGGGAGGTAATATATTATTGGCGTTCTAGGGGCCAGAGGAACCAAATAGGCTCTCTCCTTTTTAGTGATGATACCTTCCCTAAAACCATTTTTAACAATGCGATCAAGTTGTTCCAAATAATTATTTTTAGGATCAGATTTCAAGGGAGTGTAAGTATCGCGGTCCTCCAAAATTCTGTTCATTTCCAATAAATAATCTGAACGATTAAGGACAACAATACCACCGCCTTTATCGGCAGGCCACGTCCACAGCCACTCCTCTGTCCAGGGTTTTACTTACCTCTTCATAAAAGGAAATCAGGTTTGTCTGACAACTTCTGTCTTTCATGAATCCATGTTGTCTGCTTCTTAAATAGTTTTTTTCCTGCAAGAACTCATCCATATGGTCTTTTATTAAACGTTCCAGTATCTTCCCAACTATAGAAGTTAGACTAACAGGTCTATAGTTACTTGGTAAAGACTCTGTTCCCTTTTTAAATATAGGCACCACATTGGCTCTACGCCAATCCAGTGGTACTATTCCTGTCATTAATGAGTCCCTAAATATTAGATACAGTGGCTTTGAAATGACAGAGGTCAACTCACCTAGGATCCGTGGGTGGATGCCATCAGGTCCAGGTGCTTTATCCACCTTTATTCTGTCTAAATATTTCTGGACAATATCACTTTTGAGCCATTGTGGATTTGGGGCTGTGTCACTCCCACCCCCATTATGGACATGAGCTCCCCCATGCTCCATTGTATACACAGAGCTGAAGAAAGCATTTAATAAATTTGCCTTCTCTTTGTCCCCAGTCACCCACTCTAGATTATTTTGTAAGGGGCCTACATGCTCAGACTTCACCTTTTTACTATTAATATATTTAAAGAATTTTTTGGGGTTTGTCCTACTATCTTTTGCAATCTGTCGTTCATTTTGAATTTTTGCATCCTTGATTTCCTTTTTACATATCCTGTTATATTCTTTGTAACATTTAAACAACACTAGTGTTCCTTCATTTTTATATTTTTTAAAAGCTACTTTCTTATTGTTTATAGCTTTTTTAACTTTGCCCGTGAGCCACATAGGTTTTATTTTTAGCCTTTTAAACGTATTGCCCATGGGAACATACTTTGCAGTCTTTTTGAAAAATTCCCATTTCTGTTCTGTGTTCATCTGTGTCAATAGTCCCTCCCAGTCCAAGTCCTGGAGAGCGGCCCTCATCCTTGGAAAATTTGCTCTCTTAAAATTTAGTGTTTTAATATTTCCTGTATGTATTTCTTGCTTATAGTTAACATTAAATGAAATCATGTTATGATCACTGCTACCCAGGTGTTCCTTTATCTGAACATTAGTAATAAGCTCTGCATGGTTTGAGATTATCAGGTCCAACAGAGCATCATTCCTAGTTGGGGCCTCAATAAACTGCACCATAAAATTGTCCTGCAATAGGTTTTTAAATTGTTGTCCTTTAACTGTCCCAGAAGTGCCATTAATCCAGTCAATTTCTGGGTAGTTAAAATCCCCCATTATTATCACCGTCCCAGCCCTTGCAGCCCTTTCCATCTGTGCAAGGAGCTGAGTCTCCACCTCCTCATTAATATTGGGTGGTTTATAACAAACTCCAATGATTAATTTTGAACTACGCACATCTGTATGCAGTTCCACCCATAATGCTTCAGCCTCATCACACTCTCCATCAACCAGGTTCTCTTTCACGCTTGCTTTGAGGTCACTTCTCACATAGAGACAGACCCCTCCACCTTTCCTTTTTACCCTGTCTTTCCGAAAGAGAGCATAGCCAGGAATATTAATAGCCCAGTCATGTGAGGATTGAAGCCAAGTTTCAGCAATACCGATTACATCATAGCTCTCCTCATGCACCAGAGCTTCCAACTCACCTGTTTTGCTTGGCAGACTTCTGGCATTGGTGAACAAACACTTAAATGTATTGTTACATTTTTCTCTAGTGTTTTTCATATAATTTATAGTAGTACAAATGGCACTATTATTTCCAATGGCTGTTTGCAACATGGGAACTTTCTTGTCACCTGCCATAACCCTCCCCCCATCTATCCCCATTCCACTCTCCATTAATGTCTGACCCCTAGCTGACCTGTGTACCCGATGTAATTCTAGTTCACCCTCCCCCCTCAATCCTAGTTTAAATACTCCTCCAGCATTCCCATAAACCTCTCCCCCAGCACAGCAGACCCCCTTCCATTCAAGTGCAAACCGTCCTTAGCATATAGGTTGCACCCCAATGAAAAGTCATCCAAGTGCTCTAGAAACCCAAATCCCTCCTTCCTACACCAGGTCTTTAGCCATGCATTCAGCTCTCTAATCTCCCCCTGCCTTTCCTGTGTTGCGCATGGCACAGGCAATATTTCAGAGAATATCACCTTGGAGGTCCTTCCCTTCATCTTGCAGCCTAGTTCTTTAAATTGATTCTTAAGGAGCCTCCACCTTCCATGTATACTGTCATTGGTTCCAACGTGGACCAAGACAGCTGGGTCATGCCCAGCCCCTCCCAGTAATTTATCCACCCGGTCCACCACATGCCGAACCCTGGCACCAGGGAGACAGCAAACCATTCGGTTGAAGCGATCCTGGCGACAAATTATTCTATCAGTCCTTCTGATTATAGAATCCCCTATTACCACCAACTGTCTAGGCCTACCTGCACTCCCCTCCCCACCTCTACTAGATGGGTTGCTCTCCCGGCTGTTAGGGGTAGCAGTAACATCTAGGGCTGCCACCTCTGTGTTTGCCACCTCCACATCATCACCCAAATTGGCAAATTTGTTTTGATGCACAAATACAGGACTGGCCTTCCCTTTCTGCACGCCCCTTCCACTCCCTCTAACTACATTAACCCATCTCCCTATCTGATAATCCTGACTTGCCCCTCCACCCTCCACATCAACCTTACTGACCACCTGCTCAGCGAGCAGAGGACCCCTTTTAAGGTTGTCATCTCTACCCAGTGTTGCAACTTGCTCCTCCAGATCTCTAATACGAGCTTCCAGAAGGGCAACCTGCTCACATCTGTCACAGCGGTATCCATCTTGGAGCTGTTGCACCAATTTTGCATACATGTGACACACTGTGCACTGAGCAAACCCTTCAACCCTGCTAGCACTCATTTCCCAGTTACAATACAATTACTTGTAGGAAGTTTAAGAAGTTACTTACAGTTTTAGAAGACTCCTGTCTTAACTCTTGTTTTAAACTCCTGGTTTTTAACTCATCCACTTGTATTCAAAAATCCCACTTCTGATCAGAAATTCCACAGATCTACTCTTAGCAAGGAGCCAGCTCTTATGGAGTTTTTACAGACACTTATATACTCACCTGTTACCAATTAAACACTCCCCTTAATTAAAAAATAAAATAGAAAAATTGCAGCGCAAAACTCAAATATATAAATGATACTGGTATACTCAAACACCAATACCATAAGTGTGAATATTAATTTGCAGAAAAAATGAAAAAAAAAAAAAAAATATTAAAAATTAAATACAATTCAAACAAACAGTCCAAAAGTCCATAAGTGTCAGAAGATGAGTGAATTAAACGAAAATAAATCTCCACCACGTGACAATCCACCAAAATTTTGAAGTGATCCCTCCACCGTTGTAGATGGCTACTCTCACCTTCATATATGGACCACTGAGTTAACAGATGGTCAGTAAAGCAAATCAAATAGGCAGGTCATGAACAGGAACCAGGCTGATGTATTAGATCCTCATAAGACAACCAAACCGCAAAGGACAGGTGCATGTAAAGAGATAATCACAGACTAAGTGCTTACTGTTGCAATGTGTAGATTTATTCTTTAAAAGAAGCAAAAGTCAGGCTACTCACATTTGGCCAGACAAAAAACGGCATGAAGTAACAATCTTTAGGAATGAACAGCAGATGAGCGACGTGATGTTTCAGGCTCCCCTTAATTAGCAGAAAGAAAAAAAGAAAGCTGTTTAAAAAGTGTCAGAGAAATGAGACAAACAATTCAACACTTTCAAGCACAAACAGTTAAAAGCAGCTAACAGCAAATCCTGGTTTTTAACTCATCCACTTGTATTCAAAAATCCAACTTCTGATCAGAAATTCCACAGATCTACTCTTAGCAAGGAGCTGCAATCCCCTGCATTTTTTCTTCTATATGTGAATTATGCACCTACCGGCTTCTGTCTACGCCCACCGGCCACTCACCCACCACATGCCAAAGCTTATCAAAGAGCTGAGTTTCAAATAACTTTCCAGGTTCTGTACTGCAGATCTGATAGGCAGCAGTCAGATGGGGTAAGAAGACAGCAGCTGCATAGTTCTCATGCAGAAGAAAAAATTGCGGTCGGTCATGGTGTCATAACCCAGGCCACTTATATACAGTTTGGGAGGGGGGGTTGTGCTGGAGGTGGATATTTAATGGGGGGGGGTGGGAGGATTGTATTGGGAGGAGGGGTATTTTGGCTTGAGAGGGCATTCTGTGGGTTACTTACTTTTAACCTATGTGCTATGTATGTTACTTATCATTCCTGCATTCTGTGTGCTATGCACTTCTGACCCCTACACTCTACACATTCTGTGCAATAATGATCCTTACACTCTGCACATTACATACTCTGTGCATTATGTACCCTTGACCCAGAGCAGAGAAGGTTTTAGTTTTTATTTTCAACCATACCTCTTTAAGTCCCTTCCAATGTACATTCTGGACACACCTACCCTTCACCTTTCATCATTGCCCTTCTCAGAGTGCTCAAGGTTGCCCCACATGTTTCAAAAGCCTAGAAATGCTCCTAAATCCTCCACTGCTGCAGCCAGTCAAGCATATCCAGAATCATCTCTCAGGCTTGCTGGTATATGCTTTTATATGCACTGTGCAGCAGTATTATTTTTTGGTGATTTTATGTTTGTGGCTACAAATGGACTTTACAGCTGTTGTTAAACGTGGTTGAAAGTGGATAGGGTTAGAATGGTGACCCCAGACATCATTTTGAAAATCTGTATGCAAAATCTGTATTCTTGCTCGAGTACATTAAAACAATTTATCAGCCTATACCGATAATAAAGAGTCATTTGAAATCCTTTCAAAGTAAGATTACCAAGTTTATTTGGAACAAGAAAGGTCCATGCCTTCCATGCCGTACTCTTTTCAATTTACCTGAACAAGGTGGTCTGGGGGTTCCAAATTTGCTATGGTATTATCAATCAGCGAGATTGGCGCAATTATCAGAAATTTATCTCGTACATAACCATCCTGATTGGATTGACATAGAAGAACAGGCATCCCAGATTCTTACGATAGAGGATTAAATATGGAGTTCTACCAAAAATAGGCCTTCTATATTATCGCCAACTCTATCTCAAGCTTTGGTCTTATGGGATTCACTTAAAAACAATCCTTCTCTGATCTCTAAGGGTCGACCTTTATCGAATATATTTAGAGACCCATTATTTAATTCTAAAATTGACATTGATTCCTTCAAATGGTGGCATGACAAGGGGTTGTACCGTATAGGACGCTTTTTTTCACGCTTGGGTCCCCTTCCTGAACAACATTTTATAGATAATCTTGGTCTTCCTCTCTCAGAAAGAATAAGATTTTCTCAATTACATGACCATGCTCAAAGTCTATGGAATAGTGATTCGATCTCTGGACTCTTGACACCTTATGAAAATAAATGTGACCAGGCTCTAACCAGAAAAGGTAATATTTCGGTTATTTATAAATCGCTTGCTATGAATGACACAAAACTACCTCATATGCTGGCTTGGGAAAGAGAACTTCAGGATGAATGGGACGTAACAGACTGGTGTAAAAATTATCTCAGGTCTATTAAAGGCTTCATGAGTATATCTCTTATAGAAGCTAACGTAAAAATTTATACTAGATGGTATCTAGTCCCTCTGAGACTGGTCTCAATGTATCCATCATCTTCACCCTTGTGCTTTAGGAATTGTCAAGGATTGGGATCTATGTTACATATATGGTGGGAATGTCCCAGAATATGGGGATACTGGAATAAGGTGTTTAATATTGTCAGACGAGTCCTGGGATGTAACTTACATCAGTCTCCTACTATTGCATTACTTAATGGAATGTTACCTCAGGTTTCCAAGGTTACCAGACAGCTCAAACTATTCATTATGACAGGTGCCAGAATCACTATCGCGGCTGCATGGAAGAAACCAACAGTTTCCATCTTATACATGAAGAGAAAAGTTACCTGGATTATGGAACAAGAAAAGAGGATCTGTTCCATGTTAGATAAGTCTACTCTTTTCCATGAAATATGGGAACCTTGGTTGAATTACATGGGGATATCTTATACCCTGTAATTATACTGATTATATCTGTGACTTTGGATTGAGGTCAAATATTGGCTGGCAGGCTGCCTATTTCTCTTACTCTTCTTGTTTCCTTCTTTCACTCTCCTTTCTTTCTTTTCACTCTCCTTTCTTCTTATTTTAGCTTCTTCTCTTATTTTTTTTTTTATATGAGGATGATACCCTTAGTTTATTGCATCCTCATTCAGTTTTACTTTGGAAGGATATGTTTATATAAACATAAATGTAGAATTCCCTCTTTCCTCTTGGGAATTTAAGTTGGTTGAAGATTTTAGGAATATATATTTAGATACCAGTTTGATCCAATTTTGATTTTTGGTGAGGGTTGGGTTGTAGGAATTGCTCTACATCTTAGACACAGATTGATCCCATTAGGGGTGTCGGGGAGGTGGAAATATTCTATACATCTGTCCTTTTAGTAGATTCAAATTTGATCTGGTATATGCGATATGTTATTTATTATATTGAGTGGTATTAAGAGGTTTGTGAATTCCTTGATATATGAGAACATTTTTTTAGCTATAAATTATTACTTTAGATAATTTTATTCCTTATCCTTATTTACATGATACTAAGCCTGTAGGCTTGCTGGGTGTAGAAGGAGGATAATAGAAAAGGTTTATTTGATGAGAATTTATTTTATTAACTATATTTATATATGTCATTGATATATATTCCGCTATTTTAATTTTTTTTGTATCTTATTTTATTGAAAATAAACTTAAAACTTGAATGAAAAAATAAAACTATTTATCAGCATGCACTGGCTGTGTTAAAAAGGAGATGAGTCCAAGCAACAAAAACAGCAGATGCAGTCTTTTACTGTACTATACAGTAATTCATGAATTTAATCTAGTCTCAGTGAAGTCTTTCTTATGATATGACTGTAAAACTGAATGAGCACTGCAGTATTAATGCTGGATGACACAGAAGTACTCATTCATTATTGAAGAACAAGGCAAAAATTATTTAGCATTTTGTGCTCTTGTGTATAAGCCCTAAACCACAATGCACTTTTTAAGCTGGTCATAGATGGGTCGAATCTCCGCCAGGTATCGATCAACTTTAGTACAACCAGCCTGTCACATTTTCTGCATGAGATCACTGCCGGCAGCTATAGCAGCCAGCAGTAATTGTTGTGTTCTCCCAACAGGGAAGGCTCTTCATTGGCAGAACACAATAGCACTGTGGGATGGATTCCCCCATCAATATTTACTGTATTGATAGGGGAATCAAGCGATTTTCTTTCCTATAACCTGTGGTTGCAAGAAAGGAATTCACATCATCTATGGCTTGCTTTAGCCTCTCCCAGGCTTACATTGGCCCTTAGAATCTGTAAGGCCCCATACACACGGGAGGATTTATCCGCGGATACGGTCCAGCGGACCGTTTCCGCGGATAAATCCTCTCGAGGATTTCAGCAGATTTTAATGCGATGGAGTGTACTCACCATCGCATTGAAATCCGCGCCGAAATCCTGTGGCGATGACGTGTCGCGCCGTCGCTGCGATTTTGACGCCCTGACGGGCGCGACGCTGTCATATAAGGAATTCCACGCATGCGTTGAATCATTGCGACGCATGCGGGGGATCCCTTCGGACGGATGGATTCGGTGAGTCTGTACAGACCAGCGGATCCATCCGTTGGGCTGGACTTCAGCAGATGGATATGTTGTGCATGTCAGCAAATATTCATCTGCTGGAAATCCATCCCAGGGGAGATTTATCCACGGAAAAAGATCCGCTGGCGTGTACACACCATAGGATCTATCCGCTGAAACCCATTTGCTGGGATTTATCTGCGGATGGATTCTATGGTGTGTATGGGGCCTCACGCATAGATATCCCTTAGATCCGACAGGCGTAAGTCTCCTATGCCGTCGGATCTTAACTGCAATTTTTTTTTTGCCCGCTAGGTGGCGCTTCCATCGATTTCCCCGTCGAGTATGCAAATAAGCTAGATACGCAAATTCCCGAAAGTACACGCGGCCGACGCAGTAAAGTTACAACGTTTACGTTAGGCTTTTCCCGGCGTAAAGTTGCCCCTGGGTCTATGAGGCGCAGTCAATGTTAAGTATGGCCGTCGTTCCCGCGTCGAAAATTTAAAAAGTTACGTCGTTTGCGTAAGTCGTCCGTGAATGGTGCTGGACGTAATTTACGTCCACGTCAAAACCAATGACGTCCTTGCAACGTCAATTAGAGCAATGCACGCTGGGATTTTTTAGGGACGGCGCATGCGCAGTTCGTTCGGCGCGGGGACGCGCTTCATTTAAATGATACATGCCCCCTACCCGCCCAATTTGAATTCCGCCGGGTGATTTACGTTACGCCGCCGCAACTTTACACGCAAGTGCTTTGTGAATAAAGCACTTGCCTGAAAAACTTGCGGCGGCGTAACGTAAATCAGATACGTTACGCCAGCCCAAATTTACTGGGCCATAGTCAGTATCTGGGCCATAGTCAGTAATATACACACTGGGCTGTGCTAAGCTCTCCAGTGATCGTTAAAGCTGAACTCCAGGCAGATAATAAAAATAAAACACCTTTAGCAAGAATGAAGTTCCACTTCAGCTATTACTATGCTTTAGTACATCTAACTATGGAAAGATAATAGAGGTTGAAGTGGAACTTAATTTCCAAGGTATCACTGGCAATCAGTATAATCAGTATAATCCTGTATGGTGAAGACTTTTATTGTTTTACTATTATCATATACATTATGGAATATCTTAAATACAAATGGGTCATACAAGTCTTTCTTTCAGTTCACAAAACACTTGTAGTTGTTAAACACATGCTAATGAAATGATTTGTCTTTATTCGTTGAGGTTTATAGTCATTGTGGGCTAGACACAGTTAAAAGCTTCCATAAAGTGCTCTTTAGAAAAGAAAGAATGAGGCACTAAAGAGAGCATCCGAAGGCCTGCAAAAGACATGTATTTATTTGTCACATTTGACTTGCAAGGTTTGGTACAGAATTACGAGTGACTGGTGTGAAGAAAGTAGTCTGTTCTGTTTTCTAGCCAACGTTTCATTTATACCCTTGAGAAATTCTTTGCAGGCCTAGAATTTGCTAAAACCCAGTTTTCAGTTAACACAAAGAAAAACTGTCAAAAACAATTACATACTCCTAAAGGGGGAAACATGTTCCTCCTGCATTGGTGTAGAAGAAGTTTGTTTTAAGTTCATAACCTACTGCTGCAGAGTGCTATCTTTACCAGAGAACTACTCATGTTATCCTGTTTTGATGTTCTTGTAGTTGTCAGATAATGTACTATGTCTACTTTTTGTGGCTTTTGCAAAAGTTTAAACATATATTATTGTATCCAGATTAACCAAAAGGCCAATATAGTAAGTTATACAAGGCACTGGGAACTATTTCACCACAAAGATTTATAAACAGGCACCTTAACAGGGCATTGCTATGGTTGTGAAAGACCCGGGGAACATTTGGGCTCCCAAAAGAGAGGAATGAGGTGGCCTGCTTAGTGTGCCTTGTCAAATCATGGGTGTGGCCATATTACACAGTAGGAGGGGGTTAAAGGGGCATGGTCAAATGAAACAAAAGTCTAATCACTATATAGATGGCATACAAATAAATGCCACAGTCATTGTACCTAAAAAATAAGGTTTTATTACTGTGTCAAGTGAGAGTAATGGATACATACACAATCTTTGAAAATTAAAACACTTTCATTACATATGCTTTTCTGCACACAGCGTACCTTAACCACTTGCCGCCTGCCTTATGCAAAAAGACTTTGGCAATGTGCTTTCAATATCCTGAGTGGACCTCATATGACGTCCTCAGGATATTGAGCCGCTGCGCGCCCACCAGGGGAGCGCATTGCGGCGATCGTTGTTGCAGGGTGTCAGTCTGACACCCCACAACACTGATCTAGGTAAAGAGTCTCCGACGGTGACTCTTTACCACGTGATCAGCCATGTCCAATCACGGTTGATCACGATGTAAACAGGAAAAGCCGGTAATCGGCTTTTCCTCACTCGAGTCTGTCAGACGCGAGTAGAGGAGAGCCGAACGGCTGCTCCTCTGACAGGGGGGGTTTGTGCTGATCGATTATCAGCACAGCCCCCCAGAGGATGCCCACACTGGACCACCAGGGATGCCACTAGACCACCAGGGATGCCCACCACAGGTATGCCACCCTAGGCCACCAGGGATGACAATCATAAATAATGGATTCCAATCAGTGCCCACAATGGATGCCAATCAGTGCCCACAATGGGCATCACTGATTGGCAGGCATTATTGTTTGGCACCGATTGGCATCCATTAGTAAAACACATACATTAGTACATATTAGTAGTGCCACCTATCAGTGCCCACATATGCCCATCCGTGCCACCTATCAGTGCCCATCCATGCCACCTATCAGTGCCCATACATGCCGCCTATCAGTGGCCATCCATGTCACCTATACATGCCCATCCGTGCCACCTATCCGCGCCCATCCGTGCCCATCCATGCCGCCTATCAGTGCCCATCCGTGCCGCCTATCAGTGCCTATCAGTGCCGCATATTAGTGCCCATCATCAGTGCCCATCAATGCCACCACATCAGTGCCACCTCATCGGTGCCCATCAGTGCAGTACCATTAGTGCCCATCCGTGAAGGAGAAACCATACTTATTTACAATGTTTTACAACTGAAACAAAAAAACAACTTATTTTTTTCTAAATTTTCAGTTATTTTTTTATTTTTTTTGCAGAAAATAAAAATCACAGAGGTGATCAAATACCACCAAAAGAAAGCTCTATTTGTGGGAACAAAATAATACAAATTTAGTTTGGGTACAGTGTAGCATGACCGCGCAATTGTCATTCAAAGTGCAACAGCGCTGAAAGCTAAAAATTGGTCTGGGCAGGAAGGTGTATAAGTGTCCTGTATGGAAGTGGTTAAAGGAGAACTTCATTACCCTCATTGACTATTTAGCAACCAGCAACTGTTGAGATAAAAAAAACACTTTGGTTAGGAGTAGGTAACTAGGTAGGTAAAGTCTAAAGAGTGTAGGGGTCAGGAGTATATTGTATGCTTAGAGTGCAATGGGAAGGCTTTGATACTGTACTTAGAGAGTGCAGGAGTCAAGGGTATGACATGTACAACATAGTATAGGGCTCAGGAGTTCATACGACACAGGGTGCATGGCTCAGAAGTGCCTAGTCTAGGAGATCTATCTTTACTGCCTGCTTGTATCAGCTTAGTGTCTATCGTATTGAATCCAGGAACCATCAAGCAACTACCTTTTTTAAAAGGAAATTTAGCAATGACAGCAATATATTTCTCTATGTTTAGGTTTCCTTTAAAGTGAGAGCAGTAAACAAGGGAAGTAGAAGTTATGTCCAAGCTCTTAAAAAAATATACAGAATATTCCCACGCTACACAAATCAAAAAAGGTTGAGACACTAGTTGCAATGAACACCGGGTTGATCAAACCATAACCAAAGATAGGAAATAAATAAAATGAATAAATGGTGCTGCACTCTAAAGCCGCGTACACACGATCAGTCCATCCAATGAGAACGGACCGACGGACCGTTGTCATAGGTTAACCGATGAAGCTGACTGATGGTCCGTCTCGCCTACACACCATCGGTTAAAAAAACAATTGTGTCAGAACGCGGTGATGTAAAACACAACGACGTGCTAAAAAAAAAGGAAGTGCAATGCTTCCAAGCATGCGTCGACTTGATTCTGAGCATGCATGGATTTTTAACCGATTGTTGTGCGTACCAACGATCGGTTTTGACCTATCGGTTAGCAATCCATCGGTTAAATTTTAAAGCAAGTTGCCATTTTTTTAACCAAAGGTTAAATAACCTATGGGGCCTACACACGATCGGTTTGGACCGATGAAAACGGTCCATCAGACCGTTATCCTCTGGTTAACCGATCGTGTGTACGAGAAGTGATAGCAAACAAGTAAATATGTAAACCAAATAGATGATAAAGTGCTACCTGCTAGAAGAATGAATATAGGACTTAAAGCGGTTCTCCACCCTAAAGTGTAGTCCCGCTGATCGGAACCCTCCCCCCCTCCGGTGTCACATTTGACACCTTTCAGGGGGAGGGGGGTGCAGATACCTGTCTAAAGACAGGTATTTGCACCCACTTCCGGCCCGGCATTCACGGGCAAAAGACGGGCATTCCGTCACATCCCGTCGCCCCCCCCGTTGTGTGCTGGGAACACTCGGCTCCCAGCACACAGCGGCAGCCAATCGGCGGGCGCGGCGCGACTCGCGCATGCGCCGTAGGGAACCGGGCAGTGAAGCCGCAGCGCTTCACTTCCTGGTTCCCTCAGCGTGGATGGCGGGGGGAGCAGCAGAGAGACGAGCGATCGCTTGTCCTCTGCTGCGATCGGCGCTGGACTCCAGGACAGGTAAGTGTCCTAATATTAAAAGTCAGCAGCTGCAGTATTTGTAGCCGCTGGCTTTTAATATTTTTTTCCCATGGCACATCCGCTTTAAAAATGATATCTGTGCAATGATAACAATGCAAACAAATAAATGATGTAAACAATATACACAGTATAAAGTGCTGAGTGCTGAAAAAGTGAATATACACTCCAAAGGCAAATAACAATGTGAGGATGTAAATCCAGATGAATAGTATCCAATGTTGAGCACACAAGGTTAATTAAGTCACATTAAGGGCATCTCCTTTGTGCACATTGACAGCACTGGAAATCCTCCTGAGCAGACATATTGGTGGTATGCGGGAAGAGAAAGAAGGGGTCCCTAATCGTGAAGTATGTAAAACTAGGTACTTTAATTGATTACAGCCAATAGGCATACTCACATTAAAAACTCAGCTAAAAAACTAAACACCATGAGTGGCAAGCTCGTAACCTGACGTCACTTCCGGTGCCTGTCGCATAGACCTCCTGGGCTTTTTTACAGTTGCAAGACTTTTCATTACTACTATAATATTGTCTTTATTACTTTACTATGGCATCCTTAAGTCTGGCATTCACTGTTAAATAAAAGCAATATATTTATTCCTCATTATAAGCCTCTGTTGGTAAAATCAAATAAGCGATAATTTGTTTTTAAAATTAGACTAAATTCTTAGTTTGCAGTATATTTGAGTTTTACTTATATGTTTAATTTTGGGAATATGCCGATGATAGTGAAAGCTCCTCTTATGTTTTTTGCATAGATGTCTTCTAATTATTGGAGTGTCATGGTAAGTATGCAAAATTATATTAGGAGCTACTGCAATTAAATAGCACATTTCAAAACACAGTTACTTAGTCTTGTAAATCTGAAATACACACAGTTATAATATCACAGAAACATGAGCTCTAATGATGTTACCGCTGAAGATATTCCAGAAGATGTGAGTATGATGCATGGCTTCATGTTCTCCAATAAAAAGTAAATAGACTAATAAATGTTTTACTGTTTATGATGGATTAGATGCACAATCTGTCTACATCTTTACTTGAGTTCTTTTACCTTCAGTAACATACAGCAATACACTCAGCAAACTACCTGCCGAAGCTAAAAAAAAAAAAAGGCAATTTTTCCAAGACAGGCAAGTTTATATTGTTATTTTTCTTGGACCTGTAGGGGCCATCTTTTAATAGAATATTGAAATAAATATCTATTGACGTCATTAATATCATACAGGAGGAAAAATAAGAAGACAAACATATGTTTCTCACTGATTGTTCCCATAGTTACATTCTAGAAGTTTCTTTTAAACTGGGAATTAAATCTAGCACATACTTGCAAACTTGTTTATAGCCTGTAACTATAATGTTGGATATCACTCCTACAGTATATAAAATTGTTTGCTATAAGGTAATATAAGTGCAATGTACCTCAGTGCATAATGTAGGGTTCTCCAAACTTGCCTTCTAGTGCCAATAAACATTGTGGAATTTGTAGATCACATCGCAATTTGTACAGAGTAATTCATGTCTCAGTAATTTGATTTGGATAATTAAATATCCACAAAACATGAGATTTGTTGGACTAGAGGTCAGGTTTGGGAAACACAGTGGAAATAGTCAGAGAATGACACACATTATTCAACTATTCAATGCATTTTTTACGACTTTTTAATGTCTTCACTTTCTGATTTTGGTAGGTTTTTATAAATTGTAGAGAATTAGTCTAATAAACTTCCAAATGTTTGAAACTGAAAATTAAAACTTATGTAATAAAATATATAATAATAATAATAATATCCACTTGAGCTCAGGAAGATTGTATCCCCTTTGTCACCAGGCCATTTTTTGCTATTCAGCACTGCGCTGCTATAACTGGTAATTGTGTGGTCATGCAACGCTGTACCCAAACAAAATGTAAATAATTTTTTCACACAAATTGAGCTTTCTTTTGGTGGTGTTTGATCTTGCAATGCATTATGGGGAGTTCCGGTGCATTATCGGGCGTTCCGAATTTGCCATGAGCATAGAACACCCGATGTTTGAGTAAAACTTATTCAAACCGCGTGCTCATCCCTAAGTATCGCTCACTCATTTGTGGAGGGGGTAATTGTTCAGCCAACATCCCTCAAAATTCGCACCCCTGATTTGAGCAAAGTTCAAAATCTGGTTGAGCGAGACTTGTCTGCGTTGGCACACCAAGTTACTGAGAATAAGTTGCCTTTGCAGGACAATCTCTCGAAGAGCGAGCGATTAGCTTTAAATAGTTTCGAAGAAGATAAGTACATTATCATCTGGAATTCAGATAAAGGAGGCATGATATTCATCATGAACGAGGAATCCTATTTACTTGAATCTACCAGACAATTGTCAGACAGCCACACATACAGTACAGACCAAAAATTTGGACATACCTTCTCTTTCAAAAAGTTTTCTTTATTTTCATGACTATGAAAATTGTAGATTCACACTGAAGGCATCAAAACTATGAATTAACGCATGTGGAATTTTACATAACAAAAAAGTGTGAAACAACTGAAAATATATTTCATATTCTAGGTTCTTCAAAGTAGCCACCTTTTGCTTTGATTACTGCTTTGCACACTCTTGGCATTCTCTTGATGAGCTTTAAGAGGTAGTCACCTGGCGCAGCACCCCATCACTCTCCTTCTTGGTCAAATAGCCCTTACACAGCCTTGAGGTGTGTTTGGGGTCATTGTTCTGTTGAAAAATAAATAATGGTCCAACTAAACGCAAAATTGAAGGCGCTAAATGTTTAAAAGATCAAAAGAAATTGCGCAAGCCATGATGAACAAAATACTTGCCTTGCTACTGGCAATCTAAGAAATAAAAATGTGATGATGTACTAGTGGCATCAAGCAAAACACTAATTTAATATCAGTTTTTGCAAGCAGTGAACCTCTACCATACCTACAAACTCACACCATTGCCTCATTAAATTAAGTGTAAGAACTCTCAACACAACTCAGGAAGGATCTATGGAATGATTTACCAAACTCCCTTATGGGTAAGACAAATGATAGATGAGCCAGAACTTAAACAAGACCTCACAGGGAAAATACCATATTTCAAAACAGAGGATGACCATCTGTCCTAAAGCTATCTCTTTCTGTATGTTTTCAGAAACGACCTCAAGATATAAATGTGCTGAGTGTAAATAGTTAGTTGGATAACTGGGGTGAAGTTGGCAAAGAATTTGAGATCTTTCCAAAATGGACTCCAGTGGCTATTGTGTTGCTTCCTTTTTAGGGTACCTACCATATCCTTGCATCCTCCTTATTTCCAATGTGACCTGATTTCCATGCTTGAAACACCTAGACAGGACATGTGAAACTTTACATTTGGCACACTCTTGAAAATAAAATGGCATGAGCTTCCGAATCTACAATTTCCTTCCTACTACTTGCATTTTTTGGCAGATTGTGTGAAGATTGCTTGTATCCTGGCCCCACCTAGAAAGAGCTAGTTATACTGGGCTACAGATGCTTCTACCAGGTTATTGGAAGCATCAGTATGTAAGTGAGCATTGCAGGAGGTTCCTGTTTCTCCTGAATCCAAATCAATTGGTGGTGGGGAGATTATGGTGTGGGGTTGTTTTTCAGGGGTTGGGCTTGGCCACTTAGTTCCAGTGAAGGGAACTCTTAAGGCATCAGCATACCAAGACATTTACAACAATTTCATGCTCTCAACTTTTTGGGAACATTTTGGGGATGCCCCCTTCCTGTTCTGACTGTGCACCAGTGCACAAAGCAAGGTCCATACAGACATAGATGAGCAAATTTGGGATGAATTAAAGTGGAGACTGCAAGCTAGGTCTTCTGATCCAACATCAGTGCCTGACCTCACAAGTGCACTTTTGGAAGCATGCTCAAACATTTCCATAGACACACTTCTAAACCTTGTGGACAGCCTTCCCAGAAGTTGAAGCTGTTATAGCTGGAAAGGGTGGGCCAGCTTCAATATTGACCCCTATGGATTATGACTGCAATGCCATTAAAGTTCATGTTTGTGTAAAGGCAGGCATCCGAAAACATAGCGCATGAGAAATTACTACACAGGCAAGAGGTAATCTTCATTAAATGTGCACGACAAAGCAATAAATAAAAAGTTATTTACAAATCTTGCATTGTTTCTGCAGTTTCTGACCACAATGGTTTTTGAAGGATGTATTCTTCTTTACTGGCATTAAAGGGGTTGTAAAGGTAAAAGTTTTTTCACCTAAAAGTGGATGTAAACACAAATTTTTCTTTTTTTTTGCTGTCCTAATGTAGAGTAAAATATTTCCTATCATCTGTGCCCAGTCTTGCCACAAAGAGTTAATCCAGCTCTGAGCAATGCTCTTTTATTGTTCAGTGAGATAAAACGGACTTACAGAGAAAAACCTTGGTCTGTTCCGCCCCCTTGCTGTGAATGACAGGTTATTTACATATCTCATGCACTAGAATGGAGACAGGCATTATTTTTTAATTCCCACCCCCACTCCTTTTCTGAAGTCATGTGGTTACTTTTCTGGATTTTGACTGGATGATAGTGATCATAGCAGAATTCACACAGGGCAAAATGCATATTGACAAGGGGAGTGTAGAGGTGGGTGGGGAGTCTACTGACATCACGACTCCACCCACAAGCTCCAGACAACAGATCCACCCACAGAATCTGCAGTTTTTCAGTTCTTAATACAGAGAGAGGGGAGACATTTGGCAGGTAAGGATACATGCAGGAGACATCTATATCCTTATAGATCAGGACTATGGGGCTGGGGCCCGTACTGCAAAGGTGATCCTGTGCTGTCCATTCTGCGGGAGGAAGCCACTTGATGAAGGAAGCCAGGGGAGGACCTATCCTGGAGAGGGCCATGCAAGAAGCTGGTACCTTGGGAGAAGGCCTGGAAACCTCATCGAAGGATGCACCGTACACCGAGAGGGTTGACAGGGTCGCCTGTCGGATCCAAAAGTTCTAAAGAAACCAAGCTAAAGAGATCCAGGTGCTGAATCCTGTGGCAGAGGATTCCGGACCAAAGTGTCTCATCAAGAAAGGAAAGTCTGTGGCAGAGACTGTACTTTACTTTGTGCGCCATCCCGGCTGCTTGGCCAGTGAGAGGGACCTATCCGGGTGAGCAATACCTACGCTGGGTAGAGTGGCGACAAGAACTGTTTGCTGGAAACAGTAGTGATTCTCTACTTTGCTTATGCACCTGAACCTACCTGCCCTTCCACCCTTCTTCCTTCTTTTCTACTGAAGTTCTGCAAAAAATAAATCCAAGAAAAAGAAGTGCATTGTGTGGACATTGAAATTGACTCTCCTTTTACCCTAGACAGCGAGAACATAGAGGTAACGTGCCACCCAAAAATATAACCAACAGCTCCTGCAGGGGTAGTGCCACAAGTGAATAAATTACCCTTTTATTTTGTATATCACTGTGGCTTACTGAGTGTTGACTTCATAGGCCTCTCTCTGGTTACCTGCAACTGGCTGCTAATAGTCCCCACTTATTGCTGAGGATTCCCACTTAATTGCTGAGGGTTCCCACTTTGTTGCTGAGGGTTCCCACTTTGTTCCTTAGGGATCCCCGCTTGGCGGTTACTATGCATTCCTGCTTGGTTGCTAGGGGTTCCTGCTTGATTGTTAGAATTTCCTGCTTGTCCCACCCTTACTTCTGTTTGCTCCTTACTCAATAACCAGTCCAGGGTATTTGTGTTTTTGCATTTTATTTTGGAACTTGGATGGGAGAAGGGATGCGTGGGATACTCCAACTATTATAAATGATCTTTAGGACACTCTCTAGCAATACATTTACTGACACCCGTCCACTGACTCTTCTAGCTGCAGGGGGTTGGCCCTCACTCAACAGATCCTAAAGACACATAATTGTACTCACAGTAGGCAGAATCAGATCCTTACTGGTGTCTCCCTTCTAGTCAGCTCTGCAAGAACTCTGGGTTCAGCTTCTCTCTCTCTCACTAGGCCCCTGGGTCGACCACCCAGGGCCGCATGGCCTCCTTCGCAGAGGTGAGGGCAGCCGCCCCTCTCCCTTCTGGGCTCTTTTCCCTGGCTCAACTAACTCTGAGTTCATGTACTCTGGCTTTTTTTACAGTATCTCCACATGCAATGCACTGGAGAGGAGCTACCTTGCAGACATCACACGTTGCCATCATACTACCCATGCTGTTATTACTGAATGTCCACACTGGATGTCATTGGATTTTATGGTAACCCGTTACCGCTGTATTTAGCCTTGAATCATGGCTTGAGAATAAATCTTTAGCCTGTTGTGGATACAAGCTTGTTTGACCTTCTTTTAGTTCAGAGGTCCATCTGATCTGATAAGCGCTCAATTTTTATCAGCTGGTGGAGGTTGTGTCACACAGAAATTTGCAGTAGATTAAAATTCATCACAGGGTTTCTTCATCTCTCATCCTGGGACTTGTAGTTCCTTTGTGAACAACGTTGTGTACGGACTTATAATTTTATTAATGCGCTGCACTTATTTTATTTTGTACTGTAATGAGCAGACCTAACCAATAGATCCTGCTCCCTGGTAGGCAGAACACTCTGCCTACCTGACCTGGTAAGCAGAAAGACCAAAAACGATACTCTCTTCTAGCACCTACCTAGGAGGATGCTACATCTGTACTCCAGAGAAACCTAAATCTAATTCTAGGGAATGTGCACTGATAGAACCTTCTGCCAATTTTCTGTAGAGAAAATGGAATAGTTATTCCCACAAATCAGCATTGATCATCCTGATTCTATTGGTTAAAAATTAAGGGCCAGATTCTCGTATCCTGGCGTAAAACTATGCGGGCGTAACGTATCTCGTTTACGCTACGCGGCCGCAAGTTTTACGGGCAAGTGCTTGATTCACAAAGCACTTGCCTGTAAAGTTGCGGCGGCGTAGCGTAAATCCTCTGGTGCAAGCCCGCCTAATTCAAATGATCCAGGTAGGGGGCGTGGATCATTTAAATTAGGCGCGTTCCCGCGCCGATTGTACTGCGCATGCGCCGTCCCTAAAATTTCCCGACGTGCATAGCGCTAAATGATGCCGCAAGGATGTCATTGGTTTTGACGTTAACGTAAATGGCGTCCAGCGCCATTCACGGACGACTTACGCAAACGACGTACATTTTTTAATTTAGACGCAGGAACGATGGCCATACTTAACATTGGTTGCCCCTCATATAGCAGGGGCAACTTTACGCGTCGCAAATGCTACGGAAACTTCGTAAATTCACTGCGTCGACCGCGCGTACGTTCGAGAATCTCGCGTAAATAGCTAATTTGCATAGACGACATAGAAAATGACGTCTGCGACACCTAGCGGCGGGAAAAAAAATTGCATCTAAGATCTGACAACGTAAGAGCCTTACGCCTGTCACATCTAATGGATATCTATGCGTAACTGATTCTAAGAATCAGTCGCATAGATAGGCCGGGCCAGATTAGGACTTACGACGTTGCGCCGTCGTAAGCCTTTTGAGAATCTGGCCCAATACACATATATGAAGTTTAGCTTATATACACATAATTTAATTTGTAGAGGTAAGTGAACTGACCTCATTAAAGTTATATTCACCCCCAATTTCGGTTATTCCTGAATAAAAATCGTAATGCTTTCTTTGTTGCTTAGATGTAAACTGAGTATTGAGTTGGAGGCATTTTGTATATACTGTAACTTTGAACTCTGACTATGCTATATGCATCCTTTTTTTTTAATTTGCTCCCTAGCTAAGAAACAAGCTGATTATGGCTGCAGTTGAGCTATGAATATAACTATGAAAAATATCTCAAGGTATTTCACAGCACGAAGGACAAATATCCCCTGTGGGCAGCTAAGGTCTATAATGTTATATCTGTCAGGAAAGTCTGAGGGACACCCCAGAGACTGGCTTTAGCAATCTCATTACCAAGAAAGAAAGTAAGAAGTAATAATATCCATTTGGTACACTGATCCGGCACATCCCTGAAATCCCTCAGGCAGACGATACCAGAGTGATGTGACTGATCAGGCTGAAGCCAGGTGGTAAGGAGAGGAGCAGAAGCTCATTCCAGAAAAGCAGCAGTATGAATGCTTGCTTGCAGGCCACAAATCAGACAGGTAATATATCATTATCAGAGTGATGTGATCTGCCAGCAAAAGGAAAGAAAGGCAAGTCAGAAACAGTCACACAGTGAGTAGGAAGGATGAATTTGGGACATTGTATAGACTATGAGGAATTTCAGCTGAAGGGTCAATATTATTATTTTATTGTATGCGATAAAGGAGTGTATTATCAACAGATTTGTAATTAAAAACACTATTATTGTATCATTGCCAATCTTAAACAGTAATAACTAGTTAGCAATTGTGCTGCACAATCCACAAAGGAAAAATCGGTATTTGTGTATTCAGTGATTGAAGAAAAAAAATGTTCATCATTTTCCACCTCTTGTGAGCAGTCAGGAGTCAAAGGAAGTGCAAACCCAACAATGCATTTTTTTCTCAGATCTTTCCTTAAAGCGGTAGTAAATTGCTGGGTGTTTTTTTTTTTCAACCTGAAAGGCAATGTCATAATGTGCTACACCGCGCTGTCACTGCTGTAGGTGCATCCATCTTCACCTGTGTTACTTCTGGGCACTCGGACTCCGGCTGGGTGGCAGGAGCCAATGTTTAAAGCACAGGACTATGAAGGGCAATGGGTTATGCCTTCCTTCAGAGCACATGTGCTGGTGATGTTACCGGGTGCATGTACAGTAAATATTAAAAGTACCATTTCTGTCTTTGCAGATGACACTAAGCTATGCAGTGGAATAACGTCCTTACATAATGTCTCCAATTTACAAGCCGACCTCAATGCACTGTCTAATTGGGCAACTAAGTGGCAAATGAGGTTTAATGTTGATAAATGTAAAGTTATGTACTTCGGGGCTAAGAATATGCATGCATCATACATACTAGGGGGAGTACAATTGGGGAATTAATGGTGGAGAAGGATCTGGGGATTTCAGTAGATCATAAGCTCAATAATAACATGCAATGCCAAGCTGCGGTTTCCAAAACAAGCAAAGTTCTTTCTTGTATTAAGAGAGGTATGGACTCCAGAGAGAGAGATTTATTTTTGCCCCTGTACAAATCATTAGGAAAACCTCATCTGGAACATGCAGTTCAGTTTTGGGCACCAATTCACAAAAAAGATATCGGGGAACTGGAGAAAATGCAGAGAAGGGCAACCAAACTGATAAGAGGCATGAAGGAGCCGAGCTATGAGGAAAGATTAGAGGAACTAAATGTATTACCTCTTGAGAAGAGGAGATTAAGGGGGGATATGATCAACATGTGCAAATACATAAATGGTCCATATAGTGAACTTGGTGTTAAGTTAGTCACTTTAAGGTCATCACAGTGGACAAGGGGGCACTCTTTATGTCCAGAGGGGAAAAGATTACATCTCCAAATAAGGAAAGGTTTCTTCTCAGTAAGAGCTGTGAAAATGTGGAATAGACCCCCTCCAGAGATGGTTCTGGCCAGCTCAGTAGATTGCTTTAAAAAAGGCCTGTATTCTTTCCTAAATGTACATAGTATAAGGCTCCTTTCACACTGAGGAGTTTTTCAGGCGTTACAGCACTAAAAATAGCGCTGCTATACCGCCTGAAAAACTCCTGCCCCAGCCTTCTCAATGTGAAAGCCTGAGGGCTTTCACACTGAGGCGGTGCGCTGGCAGGAGAGAAAAAAATCTCCTGCAAGCAGCATCTTTGGAGCGGTGAGAGCTCCTTCACATTTAATACAATGGGAAACCGCGGTAATACCGCCCGCAATGCGCCTCTGCAGAGGTGCATTGCGGGTGGTATTAACCCTTTATCGGCCACTAGCGGGGGTTAATACCGCACCGCTAGCGGCCAAATCCTGCGGCAATTCCGACGGCATAGCGCCACTATTTTTAGCGCCGCTATACCACCACTGCGCCTCCCGCCCCAGTGTGAAAGGAGCCTAACTTGGTACTGACATTTATTGGTAAAATTGATAGGGAGACATTTTTTCCCATGCTATAGCAATCTGGATTATGCTTTGCTGGGGTTTTTCTCCTTTCTCTGGATCAACTGTGGGTATAGGATTGTGTACAGTTATATGGGATTGTTTTTTTTTGGTTGAACTGGATGGACTTTTGTCTTTTTTCAACCTGACAAACCTGGTAAACCTGGGGAAAAGCGGCAGCCACGAATCATCACGACTGCATAATCTGTACAGCTCTGTCTGATTGTATTGGGACAGTTTGGGTGAGTGGCCGGGGATGGTTAAACTGCAGCGCAGCTAGCCATTTTTACAAGCCATTGTCCACCCATCTGAAAGAGCACTAAAGGCATTCCATGGTCACAGCATACACTTTTATAACATCAGCATTGTATTAGCAATACAAACAATAGTTATTTTTGACAATACAATAAGAGCTTACTTGAAAAATCTTTTTTCATGTTGTGAGTGCTGCCTGTCTGCTGGCCATTTCTTTTTACAGCTTCCTGGTCTCCCAGCATGCTTTTTAGCTTCTTACTTTTAATTAAAATTTCTAAGGACTATGGGCTCCATTCAGGGCTCAAGTCCTGCGGGAACGCATGGGAATGGAGTTCCTGCACTTTTTTCACAGCAGGAACTCAGTTCCCTTTGCAGGACTAGAGCAGCCGAGCTGCCCATGCCAATTCTTCACAAAGCGGCGATGCCCTGCTCGAGTCACTGTCAGGGGCAGGGGAACCTTAGTAATCCTTTATGTTACTGGCCGTTTCCTGTATATGGATTCATCAGATAGTGTGTGGGTATTCGGTCACTTCCTCGATGCCGCAATGTCTCCTGGGAGCTTTTGTCATTGTTCCCAGGAGACATTGCGGAGGTCTGCCGCGAGTTATCGTGGGATTTAGAGAGAACTTGCTACCCGAGGAATCCATATACCGGAAGCGGCCAGTAACATAAGGGATTACTAAGGTACAGTGGATCGGAAAAAAAAAACATGAGGTTTAGTAATTATGCATATGAGCGTATCATTTTATTTTTTTGTGGGGGAGTGGATCTTGGGTGGGAGTTCCCACACTTTTTTCCCCAGGACTTGACCCCTGGCTTCATTCTCTAAAGCAGGGATCTCCAAACTATGACCCTCCAGCTGCTGCGGAACTACATTTCCCATAAGGCATTGTAAAACTTTGACATTCACAGACATGACTAGGCATGGGAACTGTAGTTCCTGAACAACTGGAGGGCCATCATTTGGAGACCCCTGCTCTAAAGCATATCGCTTGAGATATTTAGGTGTCCAGACACATTTTCCCTAAATATCTCATCCTGAAACTGTAAATTCACTATACCATTTTGCAGTATTTACCGCAAAACACTCAAAACGCTCTGTAAATACTGCATGAAAAGGAGTAAAATTGAATTCACAGTTAAAAATAATAAAATAAATGAATGCAGTAATTAGTGGTCCAGGAATACGGTAATGATGGTAGTGAAGACTTTGGTCATAACACCTCGATGGGCAGGGCATGGAAAAAAAGGCGTCAATTGACAATCTAATGAGCTAGTCTAAACTAATTTGCCAGCTGTACATTGCATTACTCTCCCCTACATCCCTAATGGAGCTTTTTAGGTGAATTTGTTGGAGTTTCAGGCCACTCTAAATAGGGCGAGAAGAAGGTGGTTGTGATGTGTCCACGTCCCTTTAAGCAGCTCACCTTGCTGGATCATTTCCCTGAAGCAAATGTGTTCTCAAAATGTTGTCTATCTAAGGACCTCATTATGCTTCTCTTTGGGGAATTGAGACACTTTCTGCAGTCCACCTCCCTGCGGAGTCATGGCATAGCACCCATGACCATTGCTGGCTGTCCTGCACTTTCTGGGCAAGGCCACCTATCAGATGGTAGCGGGAGAGGTGGTATCCCAGGCATCTTTCTCAGGTTTGTTTGCTGCATGGGCTTATGAAGGATGCAGCAGGTCATAAACAGGTTGCCAACTTTTTCAGGGCTATAGCGCAGAAAACCGCCAGATAGTGAGATGCAGTGGAACCTGCCTTTAAGAACCGTAAATATCTGCTAAATATCTGCAAACGGCAGTCCTTAAATCAAATGTAAAGTGATGCCTTGCTACACATAAACATGTATATATGTACCTCTGCTGTTGCTAAGTCTGCCTCGAAGTTGTATGTTTGAAACTGTAAATAAAGACAAATTCTTGCTAAGATTACATGTAGTTTGTGGTTATCTACTTTTCCTATTCTAAACCATATCAAATACATGCACAGCAAACATGTTGGGAAATGATTCACAAGTCCAAACACATGGGGAAGAAAGGCTGAGCATTCATAATGGGCATTTTTGGGCAAACAAGCATCAGATATGTGTGAAACAATGAAACAAGCAGACAAGGACATAGCAGAAGAGTGGAACTAAAAAGGGTTCTTAACATGCAAAAATCAGTCATGTAATACAGAACAAACATGTGTCACAAACAAACTATGAGCCAGAATACAGAAAAAAACTTGTGTCACAAGCAAACCCATACTTCCCAATAGTCCTGAATTTGCCGGGACAATCTCAAAAATCCAACCTATGTCCTGATTATTTATTGTCCCGGCATTTATCCCAGAAATTGTCTTTTGTTCCAGCCCCCAGGCCACTCTGTCAACCACCCAACCTCCTCTCCTCCAGGAAGTACTGCAGTACCGATATGTCAGTGGGGGGGCATGGCCAATCGAGATGATCTGTCCATTAGCATACCGTCACAGTGTGTCATGACTGTATGCTAATGGAAGGATCATCTCGGTACACGCACCAAGCTGCCCCCGTGGGACTCAGGGAGATAGGCAGCGAGCCACTGTGCTTCTCCAGTGAGGAAGGAGTAGACGGGGCCATAAGTGTCACTGCTGCTCTGATCCCACCCTATGCCACGCTGTCTGCATGTTGGGGATGCCACAGGGTAGGAGTTGCTGGGATATGTGAAAGGCTGTATTTATAGCCTGCGAAATTAAATTAAATGAAGCAGATAATACTGGCCAGTAAGGAAAACAACCTGTAAAAATCGTAATTTTTTTTATAATTATATCAGGATTTTTAACAGGACACATTCAGACTGGGACAAGGGTCTAATTTCAGGGGTTGTCCTGGGAAAATTTGGACTGTTGGCAACAAATATCGTCTCTCTTAGACCCCTTTCACACGGGGCAGTGGAGGTGCGGTGGCGGTATACCGTTGTATTTACCACAATATTCGGCCGCTAGTGGTGCCGTTTTTATCCCCCCAGCAGCGACCGAAAAAGGGCTAATAGCGCCAGCAATGCGCCTCTGTTTCCCATTGATTTCAATGGGAAGGAGCGATATAGGAGCGGTAAACACCCCGTTCCTATACCGCTCCAAAGATGCTGCTAGCAGGAGTTTTGGAGTGCTAGCATACCGCTTCAGTGTGAAAGCCTTTGGGCTTTCACACTGAAGACTGCAGGGCATGATTTTTTCAGGCGGTATAGCAGCGCTATTTTTTCCGCTAATATGCCTGAAAAACATGTCAGTTTGAAAAGGGCCTTATCGTGTATGGACCTACAAACTGTGCCACGAACAACTTCCTGACTGACCGCTGATTGCACCATATGGCTTGATCAGACAACTGGAGAAAAAAACGCCCCGGCTGGGTATTAGCCTAAGATGACCAGATTTTTTTAATTAAATCCGGGGACAACCTGCCACCGCCGCCCGTCTCACAGCCTGTCAAGTCTTACTCTCCGGGCCCCTGGTTACTACTGGGTGGGGAACGGAGGAAGATGACTCCACTAGGGAAGGCAAGGAGATAGGCAGGCGAATGGCCGGGACTTGAGCCAAGGCAGAAGAACATGCAAGCGGAGCTGAATGGGCATGCACCCGAAACTGAAGAAATATTCCCTCCGCTCCGATCAGCACATAATCATCAGAAAGGGGCACAGATAATTGAAAAAAATACACCCCCCAAGTTAGAGCGGGGGTTTGTAATTCAGAATTTTTGTTTTTAATTCTACACTAACTGTCTTTGAAATTGCCCCAGCCCCTGTTGAAATCCAATCCGGGGACAAAACTGGGGACAGACTTGGTCCGGGGACAGTGTCTTCAATCCGGGGACTGTCCCCAGAAACCGGAGATGTCTGGTCACCCTATATTAGCCACAAGTATCTTAACTTGTGCAGCTGGTAAGCGAGCACTTTGTATGGTGGTGGATTCACTTGATTCGTTTCTTGCAAGTCTCATCATTGTCACTGTACCGTTGGGATCTGTTTCACTCCCATTGGAGGAATTTTATATCTTCAGGATTTGGCACTTATTTCAAAGTGACACCTTTTTCACTTATTCATTTCTTATTTTATTTATTTTGTCAATATGTCACTTTAAAAGCACAGCTTATTATCTTTTTACATACAGTATATGCCTGTGATTTATATACAACTATTTTTAATTACAAGGTTAGGTAAAATAAAACCAAGAAGGGCTAATATATTCTCTTCCTGTTGACATTTGCATTCATTAATACACCCCATACCCATGAGAATAAAGTGAAGTTTCTGAATGTGATTGTAAGTATGAACTTGAAACGTTACTACCTTGGCAGCTATGTGATTTTCTTACTGACCTCATTTCACAGTACATAATGCCTAAGGGTCGAACATGTTCCCTTAAAAAAAAAAAAAAGCAACTAGTGCAATGCAAAAACACACTAAATGTACTCTGTCACAAGGCAAAATACTTATACGAAAAGCTTGAAATGGAAATAAACCATTGTCTGATTCCTGGGCTGCATGATAGGTCCATTGAGGCTACACAGGGTCGACCACTGCCTCCCAACTAGTTTGCAGCCAATCCATTAAAGAATAACAGATTCCATCTGAGACTTTTCACACAGGCATTTACTTTGTGACACATTGCCTTTTGGAAAACATCATGCCGTTATTTAGTGGAACAACTACCCCACCCCTTGGGAAAACGTATTCTGATGTGTTTTTGGTTCTTGCTCACGTTTTCTGAGCATGCGGATCTTAGTATGGTTAGCATCAACAACTCCTCTCTAATAACTGTTTTTTAAGTTGTGTTCTGCATTCCATTCCATTTCTAGATATCACATAATCTTTTTTACACATGTTTTGCAGAGTGCTGGAATACCTAACATAGTTCTAGACTTCAATAAGCTTGAAGTATTTCAAAGTATTGACAACAATGCATTTTTTTAAGCTGAACTCAAGGCAATCAGCTAAATAAACAGTTTTACCACTTAAGGATCAGAAGGTTTTTCCCTCTTTGTGACCAGGCCATTTTTTGCGATACAGCACTGCGTTACTTTAACCAACAATTTTGCGGTTGTGTGACGCTGTACCCAAATAGAATTGATGTCCTTTTTTTCCCACAAATAGAGCTTTCATTTGGTGGTATTTGATCAGCTCTGCGGTTTTTATTTTTTGCGCTATAAGCAAAAAAAGACTGACAAATAAAAAAAATATATATATATTTTTTACTTTCTGCTATAATACAAACAATCTCACTGTACTCTCCTGTCAGAATGGGGATCTGCTTTGTTTACATTGGCAGATCCCCATTCTGCCTATCTAAGGAGCGATCGCAGGTGGCCGGTAGACATCGTGGTCATCGGACCCGCACATTTTCTTCAACACTGTGCAGTGGGCGCGTGCACCACAGTATCTTGTGCACGAAATGATGTACAGGTACGTTGTTTCGTGCAATAGGGTCACCTTGCCGCAGTAAATATGCGGTGGGCGGTCCTTAAGTGGTTAATGCATACACGTGGATATTTTTTTTTTTTTACATACTTTTACTGAATACAAATTATCAGTGATACAGAGCATGATGTTTACAAAGAAATGGCATACACGTACGTAATATATCATTGTAAGTACAGATGATCCTTGGTTTTATACAAATAACCATTGTGAAAAGTAAGCAAACATCAAAGGGGATAGATAAGTGAGTATAAAGTACATTTCAAGCTTTAGCAGAGGGTACATTTAGAAACAAAGCACAAAATGTGGGTGTAGAAGACACAGAATAATGGGGTAGAGCGAGGTCAGCCATGGTGTAGCAGAGAGGGCCAAATTGAAAGGCCAAATAAATTAAGAAGGAATAAAGAGAGATACAGGGAGGTGTGGAAGATAAGAGGGAGGTATGGCGTATCAATTGACAACCCTGAAAGAGAAGATAGTTTAGGCAATAAAGTGTAGCAGTAATTCAACACAGACAGTGTAAGCACAGTCTCAACTATTGGCACGGGAAATGTTAGACAATAGCAGAATTGACAAAAGACCCATATATTAAGCAACGTATCTATTAGTTCCAGTTCCTGATTAACCACTGGTCTATGGAGAATTCTAGAAATCTAGTCCTGCCTTTCGCTCTTGATGGCGTTCCCATTACCAACTGAGAGATTTGTGATCCACAGGGAGATTAAGTGTTAAGTCTAATCTTGCCAGTACTCCTCTCTTAAAGGGGTTGTAAAGGTTTGTGTTTTTTTATTTTCTAAATAGGTTCCTTTAAGCTAGTGCATTGTTGGTACACTTACCCTTTCCTTTGATTTCCCTTCTAAATGTTTTTTTTTTATCTGAATTTCTCACTTCCTGTTTCTCCTCAGTAAGCTTGCCACCATCATCCGAGTGGTGGTTAGTCAGCCAGAACAACTTACTGAACAGCTTACTGAGGAGGAACAGGAAGTGAGAAATTCAGACAAAGAAAACAAAGAAAAAAAACATTTAGAAGAGAAATCGAAGGAAAAGAGTAAGTGAACCAACAATGCACTAGCTTAAAGGAACCTTTAGAGAAAATAAAAAACAAACCTTTACAACCCCTTTAACTACTTGCCGACATGCCACCGTCGTTTTACTGCGGCAGGTTGTCCCAGTTTAAGAGTCCTGTAAAGAGTGAAAAGGTATTTAATAATTCTAAAGCTCCCTCTAAAGAAGAACCTGCGTCTCTTAAAAACAACAGCATATCATCGTCATGCAGGGCACCCCTCTCCTCCAGCCCCCCCCCCCCACTCGAAGTCCTTGAATAGAGCCACTGGCTCTATTGTTATTGTGAGGCCTTGTACCTCTGTATAACTGAAAAATAGATGATAGCTTTCCTCCCAATTTAACCGCTGACTTAGGTCTCCCTTATATTATTAGAGTGCAGCAAATGAGATAGATATGATAGAATTTTATTAGAATGATGACTTCTAGTTATATATGTTTATGCTTTCATCATGGTACTACTTAATTTGTTCAAGATAGAAATCTGATCAACACGGTGGCTTGATGGTTCTGATCTAGCAACAGTCAGGTCATGGGTTCAAACTCCACCTATGATACCTACCACCTCCCTAAAGTTTCAATGGCTATGTGTGTAGGTGAAAGCATATTTGCCATCAGTGTGATACAGTTTATCTTTTGCTGACGTCGCTTATGTTTTCGCCAAAGCACATATACATTTGCCATTACAATTCTAGGGAGGCAGTAGCATGGGTGGGATTTGTACTCACTACCTAAGTGCTGCCAGCTAAGAGTGCAAAGGATTAAGCCACTGCGCATACCCCCACAACCACCGGGCAAGGGTTGTGGGGATGAGACCCTTGTCCCCATCAACATGGGGACATCCTCCCCATGTTGAGGGCATGTGGCCTGGTGCGGTTCAGGAGAGGGGGGGGGGCCGCACTCTGTCCACCCTCTTTTCTGCGGCCGGCCAGGTCAACGTGCACAGATAACGGGTCTGGTTATGGATATTTAGGGGGAACCGCACGTCATTTTTTTTTTAAATTGACGGCGGGGTTCCCCTTAATATCCATACCAGACCTGAAGGGTCTGGTTATGGATATTTAGGGGGAACCGCACGTCATTTTTTTTTTAAATTGACGGCGGGGTTCCCCTTAATATCCATACCAGACCTAAAGGGTCTGGTTATTGAATTTGCGGGGACCTCCGCGCATTTTTTTTTCTAAAAGTCCGTGTCCCATTGACTACAATGGGGTTCGGAGTTCAGGTTTGGGTTCCCGAACCCGAACTTTTTTTTTAAAGTTCGGGTTCGGACCCGAACCCGAACATCCAGGTGTCCGCTCAACTCTAATCTTCAACAGATTTCAGCAAAAACTGCCTGATGCAGTCTAATCACCCTAATCTAAAATGTATACTGTACTCTATAAATTACTGTTAAAAAAAATAAACTGGCCAGCTGCTAGAAAATTTTAATCAGGGAGAATTGTCTGGAATGTACTAAAGACTAGAGTACAAGCAAGAGTTTTACTGTAAGAATTAAGGGCCAGATCCACAAAAGGGATACGCCGGCGACTGATTCACAGAATCAGTAACGCATAGATATTCCTAAGATCCGGCAGGTGTAATAGTTTTACACTGTCGGATCTTAGGTACCGCGGCCGCCGCTGGGGGCATTTCTCATCGAAATTCCGTTTCAGGTATGCAAATTAGCACTTACGGAGATCCACGAAGCGGTTTCCCTTCGTGAAGTCTCCGTAAATTGTTAGTTTGCAAACGCAAAGATAGGGTACCTTTTACCAAGTGTAAAGTTAGTTGTTAGTTGTAAAAGTATACCCTTCTTTCCCGCGACGCTGTCAAATTTTTTTTTTCATTTTTTTTTTCCGCTGCATCTCTTTTTTTTCCTGACGCAACTTTTTTTACCCGGTGCGATTCACAAAACTCGGCGCAACGTAACTTCGCGCAAAGCACGTCGGGAAAATCGCGTCGGGAGCATGCGCAGTATGTCCGGCGCGGGAGCGCGCCTAATTTAAATGGGACTCGCCCCATTAGATTGGGCCCGCCTTGCGCCGGACGGATTTAAGTTACACCGCTGAAAATTTCTAGGTAAGTGCTTTGTGGATCGGGCACTTAGGTAGAGATTTTGCGGCGGTGTAACTTAAATAGGAAAAGTTACGGCCGCTCGTTGTGGATCTGGCCCCAAGAAACCACAGTGGATACAGCTATACAAATTTGGCCAGCAGCAGGATTTCAAACAGCAATTTTAGGCCCACAACACAGGTAGGAGTTTTGTTGAAAGAATTAAAGTGGAATCCCAGTTTAGACATTACCTAGCCAAAAATGGACCCTTTACCCCCTCCTAACACCTATGCTTGCTAACCTGTTTAAAATAGATGTATATGTTTACCTAATTTAAGGCAGCTTCGGTCTGATCTGTGATCCTGTGTAAGCCATCAGTGGTTGTTGAGAGTGCCTACTGTGGTAAGAGGCCTCTTGCCCACTGACTTTTCTTGTTTCCTGGTTCCGTGAAATAGTTCTGCCAGAGGTTGGACCATTTATCTCGGAACAATCCAGTGACCCTTTGGAATACATTGGCTGTTCTGGAGAACACTCTTGTTGCTTTTAAGGAAGGAAAAGAGGGACAGTCTCAGCAGGATTGAATCAGAGAGATCACAGCAGCTTCTATTGCTGTCTGACTAGTGTTGCTCACGAATATTCGCATTGCGAATATTCGACTCGAATATAGCATATTCGAGAAATCGCGCTATATTTCGAATTTCGCGGTGAATATTCGCAATTCCGAATATTCGCATTTTTTCAATTTGATTTTTAAAACAGATCACATCCTATCGACGTCTAAAAGCATTGCTGGTATGATTAGAGACCCTGGGCCGAGTAGCTAAGCTGAGGCGATCCTTTTATGTTGCCAAATTGAAAAAAAAAAATTGCGATTTTTCGCTATTGCGAATGCGAAAATGATTGCGAATTTTCGATAACTGTGGTAGGAGAACTCTGATTGTCTCTGATGCAAAAGGGGGGGGGGCTTTGTGTATGTGTATGTTATGAATATTTGTATGTTTGATATTATTATTTTTTGTAAGAAGGAAAAAATTGCGCATACCTTAAAAAAGGGGAGAATACAGCAGCAACTCAAAAATGTTATACAACATAAATTAATACAAGACAGAAAATGGAGTCGCTCTACAAGAATAAAAAATATGTCTAGTGACAAGACATGTGGGCAAATTATAAAATAAGCAAGCGCAAATAACTTGTGAAATACACAGTGAAACAAATATATAAAGAAATATAGTCCCAATAATAGAAAAATAATCTTTCATAAAAATGTCTTTGATATGTGAAGTGAAAAAAAGTCCAAAGCATGCAGCATGAACGTGTTCAATCTTCAAGGTGTTTGATTGACAAACGGCTGTGACAGATGGATAGAGTAAAGAATCACCACCAATGCAAAACACTTTTTATTTTCTATTGTAAAATATCACGAATATTCTGAGCCAATCAGAGTGCTCCTTCCGCATTTGCCGAATATTCGCAATTATTTTGTATTGTAAAATATCAAGAATATTCTGAGCCAATCAGAGTGCTCCTTCCGCATTTGCCGAATATTCGCAATTATTTTGTATTGTAAAATATCAAGAATATTCTGAGCCAATCAGAGTGCTCCTTCCGCATTTGCCGAATATTCGCAATTATTTTGTATTGTAAAATATCAAGAATATTCTGAGCCAATCAGAGTGCTCCTTCCGCATTTGCCGAATATTCGCAATTATTTTGTATTGTAAAATATCACGAATATTCTGAGCCAATCAGAGTGCTCCTACAGCATTTGTCGAAATTGCGCAATAAATATCGCATTCGCATGTTGCGATATTTCGATAAAATATCACGAATATTCTGAGCCAATCAGAGCGCTCCTCCAGCATTTCTCGAAATTGCGCAATAAATATCGCATTCGCATGTTGCGATATTTCGATAAAATATCACGAATATTCTGAGCCAATCAGAGCGCTCCTCCAGCATTTCTCGAAATTGCGCAATAAATATCGCATTCGCATGTTGCGATATTTTGATAAAATATCACGAATATTCTGAGCCAATCAGAGTGCTCCTACCGCAGTTATCAAAAAATCGCAATTATTTTCGCATTCGCAATAGCGAAAAATCGCAATCATTTAATTTCGATAAAATATCACGAATATTCGAATTTAGCGAATATATCTCGAATATTCGAATATATATTCGAGATATATCGCGAAATCGAATATGGCATATTCTGCTCAACACTATGTCTGACTTGAACTTCACTTTTACTGAATCAGAGCATGTGTCCATGGGCCCAGAATAGGATGCCTTGGGTCTGGTAAGAGTCTAAGATCAACAAATCTGTTGTCTGCTGGGAACTGTTGTGCTTTCTTCAAGGGCTCCAACTTACCAGCCAACAGTTTTTTTCCCCTTCAATCACAGGCCAATGTGACAAAGCAAGGACTGTTAAAGCAAATTATTAATGTCTTTGCACAGTATACTGTTGCTAGGTAAATGCAGTTCAATTCTGTTAGTCAGAATACGGCAGGTTCTTATGCCGCATACACACCATCACTTTATGTGATGAAAAAAAACGACATTTTCTGTGAAGTAAAAAATGACGTTTTTGAAACTTCAATTTTCAAAGACGAAGTTGCATACACACCATCGTTTTTCTCACAATGTTCTAGCAAAGTGAGGTTACGTTCACCACGTTTTTCCATTGAAGCTCGCTTCATAAGTAGCTTCTGGGCATGCGCGGATGAAAAAACGTCGTTTTAAACGACGTTTTTGCTACACACGGTCAATTTCTGTGAAGTAAAAGTTGACGTTTTGAAAAACGACACATAAAATTGAAGCATGCTTCAATTTTTTTTGGTCGTTTTTTAGAAGACATAAAACGACGTTTTCCCCCACACACGGTCAATTAAAGTGACGTTTTTAAAAACGTCATTTTTTTTCATCACATAAAGTGATGGTGTGTACGCGGCATTAGAGTAACGTTATTGTCTTATCGATTATTTGTTTAAGTACACTTGGTAATAATTTCTCCATTTAGGCTATGCTTAGCCCAATATATTATTTGAAATACCTTAAAGTGGAGCTCCAGCCATTTTTGTTTTTAAAAGCACCCCTGTGATAGTCGCAGCTCATGCCATGCAAATTGGCATAAGCTGCCTATGCAATAGTTTGTGTTGCTTGTAAACGCAATGTGATTCACTGTCTCCTCTTGGTTCTCTAGGCATCCATCACTAGTGTGGGCATCTGAAGCCCGGTCCAACTTTCTTCTGGGACACGTCACAGCTGGCTACCCAGCATGCACCCACGCATGCGTTTGCAAATGCGTGCGGACCGAACCCCTGTTTTTAACGCATACTGTAGACAGGTTGATTGGTTTTCTGCAAGCTGGTCGGTAAGTAGGCTTGGTTTTTCCCTGGGCATTCCCCAGGTTTTTTTTGTTATCTGCTTTAGCCTTCCAATGCTACCTACTGTTATGGCCAGCTATAGATGGGGGCAGTGGACATGTTTATGCTTCACCTGTGGTGTTTATATTGGTCCATCAGTGCACCAACACCTTTGCAGCCATTGTGCTACATGCTGGGTGCTTGGTGTGCTCTTGTACCTTTAAAGGAGGGGTGGCTTCCCTTCAGTTCACCTGCCCCTGTCTATCCATTAAAATGCATGTGCCTCCACTGTGGGGACGCTCATTGTTTAGTGTTAGGACCACAGATATTGCAGGGTGCCTTGGCGCGGCTCTGTGGCTCACGCATGTGTTTGCAAATGCGTGCGGACCGAACCCCTGCTTTTAACGCATACTGTAGACAGGTTGATTGGTTTTCTGCAAGCTGGTCGGTAAGTAGGCTTGGTTTTTCCCTGGGCATTCCCCAGGTTTTTGTTGTTATCTGCTTTAGCCTTCCAATGCTACTTACTGTTATGGCCAGCTATAGATGGGGGCAGTGGACATGTTTATGCTTCACCTGTGGTGTTTATATTGGTCCATCAGTGCACCAACACCTTTGCAGCCATTGTGCTACATGCTGGGTGCTTGGTGTGCTCTTGTACCTTTAAAGGAGGGGTGGCTTCCCTTCAGTTCACCTGCCCCTGTCTATCCATTAAAATGCATGTGCCTCCACTGTGGGGACGCTCATTGTTTAGTGTTAGGACCACAGATATTGCAGGGTGCCTTGGCGCGGCTCTGTGGCTCACGCATGCGTTTGCAAATGCGTGCGGACCGAACCCCTGTTTTTAATGCATACTGTAGACAGGTTGATTGGTTTTCTGCAAGCTGGTCGGTAAGTAGGCTTGGTTTTTCCCTGGGCATTCCCCAGGTTTTTGTTGTTATCTGCTTTAGCCTTCCAATGCTACTTACTGTTATGGCCAGCTATAGATGGGGGCAGTGGACATGTTTATGCTTCACCTGGGGTGTTTATATTGGTCCATCAGTGCACCAACACCTTTGCAGCCATTGTGCTACATGCTGGGTGCTTGGTGTGCTCTTGTACCT
This sequence comes from Rana temporaria, assembly GCF_905171775.1. Lineage (NCBI taxonomy): Eukaryota > Metazoa > Chordata > Amphibia > Anura > Ranidae > Rana > Rana temporaria. Next base: position 101,888,827 of record NC_053496.1, on the reverse strand, counting down.
TTAAAGGAGGGGTGGCTTCCCTTCAGTTCACCTGCCCCTGTCTATCCATTAAAATGCATGTGCCTCCACTGTGGGGACGCTCATTGTTTAGTGTTAGGAACACAGATATTGCAGGGTGCCTTGGCGCGGCTCTGTGGCTCACGCATGCGTTTGCAAATGCGTGCGGACCGAACCCCTGTTTTTAACGCATACTGTAGACAGGTTGATTGGTTTTCTGCAAGCTGGTCGGTAAGTAGGCTTGGTTTTTCCCTGGGCATTCCCCAGGTTTTTGTTGTTATCTGCTTTAGCCTTCCAGTGCTACTTACTGTTATGGCCAGCTATAGATGGGGGCAGTGGACATGTTTATGCTTCACCTGGGGTGTTTATATTGGTCCATCAGTGCACCAACACCTTTGCAGCCATTGTGCTACATGCTGGGTGCTTGGTGTGCTCTTGTACCTTTAAAGGAGGGGTGGCTTCCCTTCAGTTCACCTGCCCCTGTCTATCCATTAAAATGCATGTGCCTCCACTGTGGGGACGCTCATTGTTTAGTGTTAGGACCACAGATATTGCAGGGTGCCTTGGCGCGGCTCTGTGACTCACGCATGCGTTTGCAAATGCGTGCGGACCGAACCCCTGTTTTTAACGCATACTGTAGACAGGTTGATTGGTTTTCTGCAAGCTGGTCGGTAAGTAGGCTTGGTTTTTCCCTGGGCATTCCCCAGGTTTTTGTTGTTATCTGCTTTAGCCTTCCAATGCTACTTACTGTTATGGCCAGCTATAGATGGGGGCAGTGGACATGTTTATGCTTCACCTGTGGTGTTTATATTGGTCCATCAGTGCAACAACACCTTTGCAGCCATTGTGCTACATGCTGGGTGCTTGGTGTGCTCTTGTACCTTTAAAGGAGGGGTGGCTTCCCTTCAGTTCACCTGCCCCTGTCTATCCATTAAAATGCATGTGCCTCCACTGTGGGGACGCTCATTGTTTAGTGTTAGGACCACAGATATTGCAGGGTGCCTTGGCGCGGCTCTGTGGCTCACGCATGCGTTTGCAAATGCGTGCGGACCGAACCCCTGTTTTTAACGCATACTGTAGACAGGTTGATTGGTTTTCTGCAAGCTGGTCGGTAAGTAGGCTTGGTTTTTCCCTGGGCATTCCCCAGGTTTTTGTTGTTACCCTTAATCTCACGCCTGCTCAGTGTGAAGAAAGCAAGGCGCACTCTGCAAGGCATGGAGGATGCCCCTTGACTGCCTTCACACGCACATGAACTTTAATGGTATGCCAATCTAAGGCCCCGTACACACGATAGAATCCATCCGCTGAAAAATCCCAGCAAATGGGTTTCAGCGGATAGATCCTATGGTGTGTACACTCCAGCGGATCTTTTTCCGCGGATATTTCTCCCCTGGGATGGATTCCAGCAGATCGAATATTTGCTGACATGCCAAGCAAATCCATCTGCTGGAATCCATCCCAACGGATGGATCCGCTGGTCTGTATAGACTCACCGGATCCATCCGTCCGAAGGGATCCCCCGCATGCGTCGTAATGATTCGACACATGCGTGGAATTCCTTATATGACAGCGTCGCGCACGTCGCCGCGTCATAATCGTGGCGACGGCGCGACACGTCATCGCCAGAGGATTTCGGCGCGGATTTCAATGCGATGGTGAGTACACTCCATCGCATTAAAATCTGCTGAAATCCTCGAGAGGATTAATCCGCGGAAACGGTCCGCTGGACCCTATCCGCGGATAAATCCTCCCGTGTGTATGGGGCCTAAGTTCATAGGGTTTAATATTGTGTTGGCCCACCCTTTGGCTGTCCGCAAGGCTTAGGAGGGTGTCTATGGGAATGTTTGACCATTCTTCAAGAAGCACATTTATGAGGTCAGGCATTGATGTGAACAAGAAGGCCTGGCTCACAGTCTCCACACTAATTCATCCCAAAGGTGTTCTATTGGGTTGAGGTCAGGACTCAAGGAGTCAAGTTCCACCTCCCTAAACTCACTCATCCATGTCTTTATGGACCTTGTTTTGTTTTGTGCACTAGCTCTAATCATTTGGTGGAGTGGGGATTATGGTGTGGGGGTTGTTTTTCAGGGGTTGGGCCTGGCTCCCTAGTTCCAGTGATGGGACATTTTGGACAATTTTATGCTCCCAACAGTTTGGGGATGGCCCCTTCCTGTTCCAACATGACTGTGCACCAGTGGACAAAATAAGGTCCATAAAGACATGGATGAACGAGTCTGGGGTGGAGGAACCTTGACTGACCTTCACAGAGTGCTGACCTCAACCCAACAGAACACCTTTGGGATTAATTAGAGCGGAGACTGCGAGCCAGGACATCTTGTCCACATCAGTGCCTAACCTCACAAATGTACTTATGGAGAATGGTCAAACATTCCCATAGGCTCACTCCTAAACCTTGTGGAAAGCCTTCCCAGAAGAGCTGAAGCTGTTATAGCTGCAAAGGGTGAGCCATCTCAATATTGAACCCTGCAGACTAAGACTGGGATGATAGTCATGTGCATGTGAAGGCAGGTGTCCAAAATACTTTTGTCAATACAGTATATATATATATATATATATATATATATATATATATATATATATATATATATATAATATATACATAGGATACAGTATATAATGCATATATGCACATATTTTAACACTGGCACTTCAGAGTGTTCATAACATCAGCATTTATTAACTACATGCTAATGGCTACATGCTTTGCAGTCTTTACACACACCTAAATGGAAGCATCATAGATGTAATATTTCAGCAACAGAGTGCATCTGCTTACTGAATCTGTGATATTATCACCTACTTACCACCCCCATTACCAATTCAATACTTAGGAAAGGCAGAATAAACTTAATTGGTTGAAATGGGCCATACATTATACATGTATACAGTTATGCCGCGTACACAAGATCGGTTCGTCTGATGAAAACGATCTGATGGACCGTTTTCATCAGATGAACCGATTGTGTGTGGGCCCCATCGGTTTTTTATCCATCGGTGAAAAAACTAGGAACTTGTTTTAAAATGATCTGATGGTTAAAAAAAACAATAGAAAAAAACTATCGTCTGTGGGCACGTCCATCGGTTAAAAATCCATGCATGCTCAGAATCAAGACGACGCATGCTTGGAAGCAATGAACTTCATTTTTCTCAGCACGTCGTTGTGTTTTACGTCACCGCGTTCTGACACGATCGTTTTTTTAACTGATAGTGTATAGGCAAGACTGATGAAAGTCAGATTCATCGGATATCTGATGAAAAAATCCATCAGACCGTTTTCATCGGATGAACCGATCGTGTGTACAGGGCATGGCTCTTTCTAGGATAGAATATTTCTGTACATTTGAAACAGTTGTCACTGTAAGATGTGTTTTGTATTTGCAGATGGCGAGTGTTATTTGTCTGTTAATTCTCATCATGCAGGGAAATTTACACATTATTTTGTATTTTGGGTAATCTATTTCACTAGGAATAGATTGTTTGGTAGTAATATAATCCATATATTTGTAGATATTCAATTTCTAAAATAATTAATAGTGTTGCTCACGAATATTCGTATTGCGAATATTCGGCTCGAATATGGCATATTCGAGTATTCGCGATATATTTCGAATTTCGCGGTGAATATTCGCAATTACGAATATTCGCATTTTTTCAATTTGATTTTTAAAACAGATCACATCCTATCGACGTCTAAAAGCATTGCTGGTATGATTAGAGACCCTGGGCCGAGTAGCTAAGCTGAGGCGATCCTTTTATGTTGCCGAATTGAAAAAAAAAAAATTGCGAATTTTCGCTAATGCGAATGCGAAAATGATTGCGAATTTTCGATAACTGTGGTAGGAGAACTCTGATTGTCTCTGATGCAAAAGGGGGGGGGGCTTTGTGTATGTTTCTGTTATGAATATTTGTATGTTTGATATTATTTTTTTTTGTAAGAAGGAAAAAATTGCGCATACCTTAAAAAAAGGGGAGAATACAGCAGCAACTCAAAAATGTTATACAACATAAATTAATACAAGACAGAAAATGGAGTCGCTCTACAAGAATAAAAAATATGTCTAGTGACAAGACATGTGGGCAAATTATAAAATAAGCAAGCGCAAATAACTTGTGAAATAAACAGTGAAACAAATATATAAAGAAATATAGTCCCAATAATAGAAAAATAATCTTTCATAAAAATGTCTTTGATATGTGAAGTGAAAAAAAGTCCAAAGCATGCAGCATGAACGTGTTCAATCTTCAAGGTGTTTGATTGACAAACGGCTGTGACAGATGGATAGAGTAAAGAATCACCACCAATGCAAAACACTTTTTATTTTCTATTGTAAAATATCAAGAATATTCTGAGCCAATCAGAGTGCTCCTTCCGCATTTGCCGAATATTCGCAATTATTTTGTATTGTAAAATATCAAGAATATTCTGAGCCAATCAGAATGCTCCTTCCGCATTTGCCGAATATTCGCAATTATTTTGTATTGTAAAATATCAAGAATATTCTGAGCCAATCAGAGTGCTCCTTCCGCATTTGCCGAATATTCACAATTATTTTGTATTGTAAAATATCACGAATATTCTGAGCCAATCAGAGTGCTCCTTCCGCATTTGCCAAATATTCGCAATTATTTTGTATTGTAAAATATCAAGAATATTCTGAGCCAATCAGAGTGCTCCTTCCGCATTTGCCGAATATTCGCAATTATTTTGTATTGTAAAATATCACGAATATTCTGAGCCAATCAGAGTGCTCCTACAGCATTTGTCGAAATTGCGCAGTAAATATCGCATTCGCATTTTGCGAAATTTCGAAAAAATATCAAGAATATTCTGAGCCAATCAGAGTGCTCCTATCGAAAATTCGCAATTATTTTCGCATTCGCAATAGCGAAAATTCGCAATCATTTCATTTCGATAAAATTTCACGAATATTCGAATTTAGCAAATATATCTCGAATATTCGAGATATATCGCAAAATCGAATATGGCGTATTCTGCTCAACACTAATAATTAAAAGGTATTTCCCATTTAACATCTAATTTACTTATATAAATACGTAAATGATAAAAAAAATAATCCAATTTACATTTCCTGGAGAAAGTCTAAAACAGACATTGAGCTTTGCTTAGATTTCTTTTGCACTGATGCCTCTGTTCCCTCCTTCTTGATTCTGAATGGAGTCATAAGCAGTTATTTGTGATATAAATATAACATGACTGCATACTGAAATATGGTGAGATTGAAAGATAGCATATGTAGCACCGTTGCAGAATGCAATTATCAAGGAGCTTCTCCAGCACTAATTTGTCTTTTTTTAATCATGCCGCTTCAATACCAGTATTAATTTAAAAAAAGGAGGTCTCGCCAGGACTTTGCAGTAAATGAAATGCTGTATCTGTTCTCCACAGGCTGACAGTGCAGTTCATAACTTATGCATGGTCATACAATTAATTCTGAGTTCTGTAGAGGACTTGCCACTCTAATCCTGGCATTTAAATATTAAATTGGAATACATTACCAAAGATAAAAGGAGCACTGTGGGCATCAGCTGTGTGTGTGTTTTTGTGTGCATATGTATGCATGCACCAATAGATTTATATATGTTGTACATACTGTATATATATATATATTCATTATATATGCCTATATATGTACACTACTGTGAAAAAGTTAGCAGGTGTGAAAAAATGCCGTAAATTAAGAATGCTTTCAGAAATAGAGATGTTAATAGTTTATTTTTTATCAATTCACAAATTTTAAATTAAATGAACGAAGAGAAATCCAAATTAAACTTGTAAGGTATGCTATTTTTCTGCTCTGGGTACGAGGAGTCCTACGATCGATCGGGTAATCAGCAAGACACTGACACATGTATCATGTAGCAAAACTACAATTTATTTCTGGGATTCGGCTGGTTTTATTAAAAATATGAGGTACATCCTCTCTTCGTGGATCAGCCAATCAGGTTACAATATTTCTTACAGTATATATCTTATACCAAAATTGTTCACATAAGCCCCTAATACCATATTAGTACATTTCTTAAAATACACAATTAGCTCAGATATATTACTCATCTGACCATTGTCTCACACTAATTAATAAGCTTTGTTAATAAAATCTATATGTCTATACAATTTTAGCCAGTACTTCACACTTTGAAAAGAATGTTTCACACATTCTGCAAAACAGCTTAGCCGCAAGCTTTAGGTTTCCTGTGCTCTCACAAACGAGAATTTGTAATATAAAAGAATTTAAAATGATTCAGTCTAATAGGAAAATAAAGGCCAATACTCCCTTGTTCCTATATCAGACCAGACCACCCAAAACAAAGGGGTAACCCCACTTTCCTTTCAAAACTAACATTTGGTGTGACCATCCTTTGCCTTCAAAACAGCATCAATTCCTCTAGATACACTTGCACACAGTTTTTGAAAGAACTCGGCATGTAGGTTGTTCCAAACATCTTGGAGAACTAACCACATATCTTTAATGGATGTAGGCTGCCTCAAATCCTTCTGTCTCTTCATGTAATCCTAGACAGACTCAATGATGTTGAGATCCGCACTCTGTGGGGATCAAACCATTACTTGCAGCACTCCTTGTTCTTATTTTCACTGAAGATAGTTCTTAATGACATCGGCTGTATGTTTGTGGTCATTGTTCTGCTTCAGAATACATTTGGGGCCAATCACACACCTACTTGGTGGTATGGCATAATGAATAAGTATCTGTCTGTATTTCCCAGCATTGGGCACACGGCTGATCCTAACCAAATCTCTCCACCTCCAACCTATCTCTATCTCTGCCATGGTTCTGTCAGGAGCATATAAATGTTCATGTTCCAGCATCCTGGTTTTGGATATGATGCATCCCAGTCTGTCTGTACACTTGTGGTCAGTCTCTAGGTGGAGACCAAACCTGATTTAAGCTAGCCAAGCCTGCAGTCTCTTGCTTGTGATATTGCATTTTTTACACGTGCTCCAAACTCCCTGTTTGTCCACCCTGCTCTGCTACATTGAATTCCAATGTTGAAACCTCAGATCGGATATCGACTACACTCTGAACTCTGCCTGCCTTTTTATTATGGTTTTGACCCTGACTATTCTGAAGGTTGCCTGCCTTGTACTTGGACTGTCATTAAATCACTCTGCCTGTCTTCCAACCACAAGTATCTGTTTCATTTGCTCAGCTCACGTCTGCCCCGGCATGGTAGCCAGGCACTATAGCATTGTGTATAAGTCCTGGGGGCAATTGAGTACCGGTAAGCTTGCTTGCCTTATGGGAAAGGGGGCTGTTATATGTGAAGCTAGCTATAGTGTCTGACCACCTGCGTTAGAGGTAAGCGTGACATATTTACTGTTGCTTGAAGACACTTATTATTGTACTGCTCTCCAGCCCTTCGGCGAACAAACTGCTTCCTGCTACAGCCAAATATTTCAAATGTTTACTCATCAGTCCAGAGCACCTGCTGTCATTTTTCTGTACTCCAGTTCCCATGTTTTAATGCATAGTTGAGTCACTTAGCCTTGTTTTCTCATCAGTGGTATGTTTTTTTGGCCACAATTCTTCATTGAAGTACACTTCTGACCAAACTTCTCTGGACAGTAGATGGGTGTACCTGGGTCCCACTGGTTTTCACCAGTTCTGTGCTGATGGCACTGCTGGACATCTTCCAATGTCAAAGGGAAGTAAGCATGATGTGTCTTTCATTATTTATTAATCATTTTAAGTTAGTTATGGTATAATTGAACTATTTCTGCCTACGGTCCCATAGTTATCGTTAGTTAATTATCTTCTACTTTAAATCTTTTACATCAGCCAAGTTGCATTTGAATGTTGCATTTTACAACGGTTAAAGCTAAATCTTCAACTGTCATCAAGATGTGCAAAAGCTTAAATCACCAAAAGTACAAGACTTAGCGCAGACTTACTACATATAAATCAAATTTTATGCTCAAAAGCCTTGGCTAAAAGCCAGTGATTTTATGCTTATGTTTACAACAGTGTTCATTGCTCATTTAACTGTCATTGAATTATATTACTGCACTTCATTACACACAAGATAAACCACAACAGCAAAGCAAACAGTTTGTGTTTTCTAATTTACAGTCGGTTTTTATGCTTGAATTTGGTGTAGAGCATGACAAGAACTGTTGTGAAGGCAGCCAGTGCTACTCTAGGCATATGAATTGGAAATCACTGCTTTATCGGCCTTGAACAAGTGGGCTGAGAATTGAGCGTTGCAAGTCTTGCAGATTTTCAGGGAAGTTGTTGATGACACTGTAAAGGGCAGCTCAGTGGGAGACTGCCAGATTTCTTTTCACATCAGACCTACGAGAAACAAGAGGGCCGGGGACGCGTTGTTCAAGAGGACTGATAAAAGCAACTTCTCACCATTTATCAAACTTAAATCCTATTGAGTCCAAATGCTGCGGCAAGCTTGCCATGCATTTTCCATGACAACCAAGGGTGGAGGTTAACCACTTTGCCCTCATGGAAATTTTGCTGGTGTAATTTGCACATGATTTCTAATAAGAGTCTAGGGACTTTTCTGTTTTCTGGAATGTGATGTGCCACTTGAGAGGGAATTGGCAGCAAAGCACTGCTGGAGTTTCTTTATTATACAAGATAATTCAATTATTCACAAACTTGCTAGATAAAATGTAATGCTTAGACAGCAGATAAAATATGTACTGTGATAAGAATGGTAATGGAAAAATGTAGCTTGGTTACCTTTGTCAACAATATTTATAGCCTAGCTATATTCTTACTTATAATTGATATATTAGTGCAGGGCTCAAAATTTCAAGTCTTGAGCCACTAGCCAGGCCTCAAGGGTTACTCGCCACCAGTTGCCCTGCCCAACCTCTACCCTGCTCCGCCCCTAATTCTGCCGCTAATCACACCCTCCTAAATTATCTCATGAAATGACACTTAAATGTTTTATGCAGAATTAAGTTACAAAAATAAATATTAACAACAACTTTATCAGTTCCCTTCAGCACAGCCTCACCTGTGCCTCACATTGCAGAGCCATTGTGCCCCCGCCCCGCCGATTGCAGAATCATTGTGCGGCCCCCCCTGCGATTGCAGTCATTGTGCGGCCCCCCCCGCAGATTGCAGAGTCATTCTGCGGCCCCCCTGCAGATTGCAGAGTCATTGTGGGCCCCCCCGCAGATTGCAGACTCAATGTGCGCCCCCCGCAGCGATTGCAGAGTCATTGTGCGCCCCCCCCGCAGCGATTGCAGAGTCATTGTGTGGCCCCCCTGCAGGGATTGCAGAGTCACTGTGCGGCCCCCCCACAGATTGCAGAGTCATTGTGCGCCCCCCGCAGATTGCAGAGTCATTGTGCGGGTTCCCCCCCGCAATTGCAGAGTCATTGTGCGGGTTCCCCCCCTGCGATTGCAGAGTCATTGTGTGGGTTCCCCCCGCGATTGCAGAGTCATTGTGCGGGTTCCCCCCCGTGATTGCAGAGTCATTGTACGGGTTCCCCCCCCGCGATTGCAGAGTCATTGTGTGGGTTCCCCCCCCACGATTGCAGAATCATTGTGCGCTTCCCCCCCCCTGCGGTCAGATCATGGGAGAATGAAGAGGAGAGTCGCGGATCGGTATAGCCCGCTGTAATAACTTACATTTCCTCCGCTCTGCTCGTTCACACAGCCCCGCCTCCTCCTGACCCCGCACCTCTATTAAACAACACATCCCAGCATTGAACCCCGCATTCTGTCTATCACAGGTGCGGAGTCAGGAGGAGGCGGGGCTGTGTGAACAAGCAGAGCAGAGGAAATGTAAGTTCTTACAGCGGGCTATACCGCTCCGCGATCCGCGGCTCTCCTCTTCCTCCGTGTTCTCTGCCATCGGGAGGATCGCTGGGAGAACAGCTCCTGACCCCGCCCACCGCAGTGCTCACCCCCCCCCTCCCACTCCCAGGCAGCCCAGCTCCTCGCCAGACCTCGTTTTTCACTCGCAAAATGCGAGTATGCAAGTGCAAAATTTGAGGTCTGTATTAGTGTACTACTAGTTATTTTTAGCAGATATACATATCAGGGGTCAATACACCTAATGCCTTAACCTAGAGGTCACAGCCAACTACAACAATGTTTGAAGATCAAAGAATGATAAGGTTATAATTAGACAAAAAAAATCGTTTTTTTTTTTTTGTTTCGTTTCGTCTCGTTTCGTCTCGTTTCGTAAAGATTCGTAATTTTGTAAGACGCAAGTTTTCCTATTCGGACCGTTCATATTTCGTAAGACGCAAGTTTTCCTATTCGGACCCGTTCGTATTTTCGTAACAGTTTTTTTTTTCGTTTATACTGAATGATTCGTAATTCTTTCTAATTTATTTTCGTTGATTCGAAATTCATCATTTTGTTAGATAATAATTTTCGTTCAATGAATTCGTAATTTTGTACTTTCGTAAATACATTGCGGCGCGGTCATTTGCAATCTCGTATTTTAGTTTTATTTTCAACACGCGGCTAATCCATATTAAGATAGACTTTCACTGTCCAAAAGAGATAAGCTGATTGGCTAAGATATTAAGTAAGATACATCACTACACTGCACAGTGCCCATTCGAAAAAGAACGATACGAGTACACAAATTTACGAACAGACAAAGAAACGGATTTACAAAACACACAGATGAAAATACGAACATACAAATGAAAATACGAACAGACAAAAGATTTAAAATACAGAATGCAAATCGTTCCTTATAGATGTCATTTTCGTTCTTTTGCTGTTTCGTTGTTTCGTATTTTAGTTAGATTGTCCAAGCGTACGTTCGTATTTGTTTGTTCGTTATTTTGCTTATTCGTAATTCCGTAATTTGGTTCTTTCAGCTTTTCGGATGTTCAAATTGATCCGAATGTACGAATACTAACAAATTCGTATGAAAATCCATTCGTTACGAACGGGAACGCACATGTCTAGTTATAATACAACAAAATTAAATCACCTTTTAGCTGGGCTATATAATATTTATTAGCTGGATACATATAAGCAAAACTAAAGATCATATAACTTCATCCCAAGTTTTAATATCACTGTAGTGCCCATAATGTCTGCAGGCAAAGTAATATTTGCAAGCAGCAATAACATTTAATAAATTACATTGGATAAAATAAGTGTATTACAATCTATGCACTTGTTTAGACAAATTGCTTTTAAAGATAGTAATGATGAAGCACTACCTCTGTGATTAAGCCCAATGTAGGTGAAACATGAGGGCCGTGGTCAATGGGCTGGGATCTAAGCTGTAGCCAGTTTTTCATTCATCTTACATTGGAGCTGAATACAGTGCGTGGCGTTATCTGCGTACTATATTTAGGAAATTTTGTAGGATAAAATAAGTGTATTACAGTGTAATCACTTGCTTAGACAAATTGCTATAAAAGGTGATATGATGCAGCATTAGTTGACATGAAGAGTTAAAACAGAACATAAAGCAGTGCATTTTTTTTTTTTTTTTAAAGAATAGCTCATTAAATGAAAAAAAAAATGCTTTTGCTGCAACATTTACCTTCTACCTAAAGATTTCCCCAGCAGTATTTTTTTCTGCCATAGATGTCCTCAGTCTGATGGCCACCATCATTCAAAATACTTCCTCTTAGTTCAGGTTATCCTGGACTTGCCCATAGCCTGTGACTGGTCAGTGTGAGGAGAAGTAACACAGCAATGAGGGTGCAATGGGTAAAAGCACGGCTCAACCACAGAGTTTTACCCTTGAACGCTAGTGTGAATGAGCCCTTAAAGACTCGCTTTGGACAGCAGAAATTACCCTTGCAGTGGGGCTTCCCAGCATTGCAAGGGCTAAATGTTCATTATTCTAGTGGTAGAAAAATAAGCTGTAATACTTACCTTATTTCTTGCCCTGAGCAACCTTCCACCACTCTTCTGGCCCAAAAGCTGCTTCTTTTCAGCACTCTGGCAGTCACAATCTGATGCCATCACATGCAATGCAGGACCACAAAGATAGTGTCGGCTGCCAGGGGTGTGAGGAATAATTATTAATCTAATTATTCATTTACCCCTAGACAAAACAAGCATGCAACCCTTGCAGTGTGGGGGGAGGTCCGCCACAAGTGTATTTATTGTAATATTGGCTTTCAGCTTGAAATAACTGTTTGGGAAGTGTGTCATGTTCACTTGTTTTATTCATTTTAACAATAATTATAATTGTAATTTACCAATAAACATTTGATATACAGAATGCATCAATCATAATTAGAATAGTTTGTAACATAATCATCTAAAATTATTTGAAAGGAACTGTTTGGCAACAATGGGCCCCATCTGTTAAAATATGCTATAAACTGTCTGTTATACCAGCCATTTAGCTTTCAATTTAATGCTGTCAGCAGGATAAAGGAAGAATACGAGCCAAACACCCCCCCGGTACGGTTCGCAGCAGAACATGCGAACAGGCAAACAATTTGTTCGAACACCGTTAAAGTCTATGGGACACGAACATGAAAAATCAAAAGTGCTAATTTTAAAGGCTAATATGCAAGTCATAAATTGTCATAAAAAGTGTTTGGGGACCCGGGTCCTGCCCCAGGGGACATGTATCAATGCAAAAAAAATGCAGTTTTTTCGGGAGCAGTGATTTTAATAATGCTTAAAGTGAAGCAATAAAAGTGAAATATTCCTTTAAATTTCATTGCTTAGAAAAGTCCCTGCAGAAAATTAAATTTCTAAAGGAAAACAAGTAATTTAAAACTACTCGCGGCTATAATGAATGGTCGGGGGCCCCCCCCAAAATTCCATATCAGGCCCTTCAGGTCCTGTATGGATATTATGGTGAACCCTGTGCCATTTAAAAAAAAATGGCGTGGGGTTCTCCCAAAAATCCATACTAGACCCACGTTGCGCCAGAGGGGGCGGGGTCAACCATACACGTCATTGGGTAACCTCGGGCTTTCTCCTTGCATCAGGCCGGGATCTGGAGTTGCCCTTGGCTAAAGGGGGCTTCCAGATTCTGATAAGCCCCCCACCCACAGACTCCCACAACCACCGGGCAAGGGTTGTGGGGATGAGGCCCTGGTCCCGATCAACACAGGGACATCCTCCCCATGTTGAGAGCATGTGGCCTGGTACGGTTCAGAAGGAGGGGAGCTCTCTCGTCCCCCCTCTTTTCCTGTGGCCTGCCAGGTTGCATGCTCGGATAAGGGTCTTAAATGGATTTTTGGGGGGAACCCCACGCCTTTTTAAAAAAAGAAATTGAGGATACATGAGAATCTCTGTGGAAGCTGTACTGTCCACTGGGCATTAGCTGACATAACTTAGACTGGCTGTTTTTTTAGGAGTAGATTGTGCAGGTTTCCCACTACGTAAATACTTTGAGAGCTAAGCAGAACTAGGACAACTGATAACCAGTGGTGGCTGGTGCTCAAAATTTTTTGGGGGGTGCAAACAAATGAAAAACAAAAACCATCAATTGCAGCCTCGCTGTGCCCATCAAGTGCCGCCACTGTGCCCATCAATTTCCGCCACTGTGCCCATCAAACGCAGCCACTGTGCACTGTGCCATAAAATTGTCGCCACTGTGCCAATAAATTGTCGCCACTGTGCCATGCCATCAAACGCAGCCACTGTGCCATGCCATCAAACGCAGCCACTGTGCCATCAATTGTCGCCACTGTGCCATGCCAAACGCAGCCATTGTGCCATGCCACTGTCGCCACCGTGCCCATCAATTGTCGCCACTGTGCCATGCCAAACACAGCCATTGTGCCATGCCATTGTCGCCACTGTGCGCATCAATTGCCGCCAGTTTTCCCCTAAAATGCCACTAGATTGCCCCCCGTCTGGCACTTACCTTTCTCAGTCAGCCATCCTCGGATCCTTCTCCACGATCCCTTGATGAAGTCCCACCCTCGATGTCGCTTCAGCCAATCTGGTTACCGGTAACCAGATCCGGTGAACCAGATTGGCTGAGACATGTGTCAGTGTCAAACCAAGGAACGCACACCCCGTGCGTCTCCTGGTTAACTATTTGGAAGCCGATTACAGCCCTCAGGCTGTAATCGGAAAGCCTATCAGAGCCGCTGGCTCTAATAGACACTTCCACAGCCAGCGGCAGCGGCGACAATACATAGATTCATGCAATGCATGAATCTATGTATTGTTTTTCAGTGGCGGTGCAGGAGCGAGAGGGGGCGGCGCTCCTGCGCCCTCTATGGACGCAATGCACTGCTGCTAACACTTTAAAGAAAACCCAAGGTGCTGTGGACATGCCAAAGGGAAGGACAAAAAAGTGGTAACGTTGTGTGCCCACAGCACAATGTAGGTAGCATTGATGGAGTGGGAAAATGGGTATGTATAAGTAGTAAATCTTGCTGTTCACAGAGGCCAGAAGATCCACCCGACGAAGGAAGGCAATGACTGATATGGCAGATTTCATGCATAATTTTTATTTATTTTGTATATGTTTTATTTAAGTTTTTACAAATAATAAACATAAGAGAGCAAACAAACAAACAAATCACTGCTAGTACTCACAATCGAGTGGAGTATATGGATCCAAATTAGTGTGACATAATTAGGATTTGAATGGATCAATCCCTTATATCTGGTATATATACACACCAATATATATATACACACACCATATAACTGCAAGGTGAGTTTACATGGGACTAATATCAAAGAAGGAGCATGGATGGAAGGAGTATTGAGGCTATGTTCTGGGAACAGTATAGATAACAAGGACTCAAGACATCAGCCGTGACATTGACTCTAGTCTTGTAAGTGGAATAAAATGCAGAAGTAACATTGATGATGAAGAGAGAAAAGAAAAAAATAGGTTTTGAACAGCAAGCAAACAGAGAAGCCTATAAACCAGACATAGATAATCTTACTTGACAAAACTTACTTACAAAAGCACAAGTAGGAGCCAAAAGACAGAAACTGCCTAGAGTAACCCTGAGGGGGAAGAATAGAGTCCTGTGTTAAATAGATTGGTATTTTCCAAAGCCATATTTCTTGCAGTCGTACTTTTTATAACATTTGAAAGGAACCTGTTGAGAAACTTTAGATTTAAAATGGGGGGAATGCCTTCTTTTGCCTTGGGAACAGTGAGTAAGTTTGAGTAAAACCCCTGGAATATTTCCCTGTTTGGGACTGAGAGAGGAGCTGCAAGGGAGAGAGAGGAGCTGCAGGGGAGAACAACATATCAATTTGATAGATCCACCTGCTTTTGCAGGGAGGATGGCAAATTTGATAGCATGAAAAGGGGTGGAGGCAGGTATCTAGTTTGTAGCCCCCGGAAATAACTCTTTGGGCCAAACATCTGAAATGACAAGGGACAGGAACTAGTGCTTCCACTCCAAGCTGCGACAAACCGTTTTAATGTGTTGCAGCCAATGCTCTGTAATTAACCCACAGGGGGACCAGAACAGTGAAACCCTGGTATCCAGTGTAAGTGAAAAGCTCTGACTTACTACATCAGAATTGCAGTCCTTCCAGCAAATAAAGAGGATGTTAGGGACAAGCCCCATTCAGGTCTTCACTGGTGGGCATACTGCAGACCCTAAAGAGTCTGCCGAGATAGGGCTCTACCTGTGGAATCCTGCAACCAATGCAATGCACTGCACTTTGTGCTTACTGTAGATGAGCAGATAATGAAGAATCCAGTTCCCAAAGCAACATCACAGGCCTGCCTCTTATCTTTTTCCTCCCAGGGTCCAGGCACGGTCCCTCAGGGCTTATCCAAGAAGTCAATTGATCCTGAAAGCTCCAATTAGGTTATCTGCAGTGGCTATGCCACGGCTAGAAGCTTGCTAAAAGAATCACTGGAAAATAAAAATAACCCCAGGGACTAAGGCTTATAAGAGGTTATATTAGGGATGTCTTGAAGTATAAATTCACCTTTTGGAAACATGTTACATGTTCCACCCATATTTAGGATGAAACATGTAACAGCTCCTGTCACCTCTCCCTCTAATCCCCACCTCAGTATGACAGCAGGCAAGGGATCTTCTCCCTGCTCCCGCTGTCACAACTCAAAAAACAGCATGGTCATGCAGGGCTCCGCTCACAGTCGCATCATTCATTTACAACTTTTCTTTGCATGTTTCCTTATAACCATGGTACTGGGAGATTTTCACGGTGGTCTAAGCTGTCATTACTGTGTGTCTACAGGTTCCATCAGCCACTGGGGCAGGCAGCTTGTAGTTTTGAATGAACTGCAAGGGCGCTGATGAGTTGCAGCTGTGATTTAGCTTGGATTCTGTAACATTTGGATAAGTTGGGGTTACTATACATCACTGAGAATAGCTGATTACTTTAGATGTAACATATCTAATATTTCATATACTGTATCTACTATTTCATTGACTTTTCATAACAGAAATACTAATTGAGATATACAATATACAGTACCTTCACATATTTGAACACATCATTACAGCTACTATGTTAGGTATAACATAATGCTCATGTTTAATGCTAGCTTGCAGAGATACAGCTGTTGTTCATGGTGAATTCTAAATTTACAATGATGATTGAACTTTTTGGCTAGAAAGGCGATAACCATCACAGTGTCCACATTTCTGTATCAAGCTAATATGTTCTCTAGTGTTCTTGGTATAGAAAATGTATATGCATTAGTTACAACGAATAGCTTTAACAAAATAGTCAGTGCTTTGAGATCATCAATGCTTTAAAAATTGTGAATCAAGGGGCTTGGTAGGGGGGCCAGAGAGTCTTGCTTCAGGTCATAATTAAATAGTTACAAAGTTGGTAAGGTTGAATAAAGACACCAATCCATCCAGTTCAACCTGCGTATGTGTGTGTATGTCACTCACTACTATTTTTAACAGCCCTGTACAATATTATTATTATAATATCCCTATGTATACTAAGAAACGTATCTAAAAGTTTTTTTTTACTTCATCACTTCTTCCCACTGACACCACTAACTGTGGAAGGGAGTTCCACTTCCTTACTGCTCTAACAGTAAAGAACCCATTACGTAGTTTAAGATTGAACTGCTTTTCGGACAACTTCATTGTGTGGCCACTTGTCTTCTTTAGAGACCTAAGATTAAGGCTTGGTTCACACAATTGCAAATGTTTTTTTTTAATCAGATAGTTTTTATTTTTATTTTGTTATTGCTCTTTGTATACATAGTAAAACGGGAAATCTTCCCAATTACATTATATGATAGAAAATACAAAAATCCCAATACAATCCAATATTATAATAGTTATCTTTTCCATTAAAATAAAAATAGTACAAAAAGAAAAAAAAGAGAACAGAAAAGAAAAGAAAAAAAGACCAATAACTCAACAACATTTAAAGGGTCACTAAAGGATTTTTTTTTTTTAGCTAAATAGCTTCCTTTACCTTACTGCAGTACTGGTTTCATGTCCTCATTGTTCGTTTTTGCTTTGAAGTAGCTGTAATTCTGCTGTGATCTCCACACTTCCTGGTTGCCTGTTTCCTTATAACCATGGTACTGGGAGATTTTCACGGTGGTCTAAGCTGTCATTACTGTGTGTCTAAAACTCCTCAGAACCAATCAGATTCATTTTAAAAACAAAACACTGCCCTGGATTTGTTTGTTTTTGTTCTGTGAGTCTTCCCGACTCACCTCTCACCCGGAACTTCATGTATGTACCTTTAAAACCGAAAGTGAACATTATATGATAGATTAAATTCTTATTTTTAATCATTTTTAATCATTTTTAAAAGGAATCAGTTTACTTTTATGTCTCTATACCCAATAAACAGTCATTTCAGCAAAAAAAATGTTTTCCTTTAGTGACCCTTTAACAACTAACAAGACAATACACCAACAAACATACACCTCTATATATCATTCATTTCAGTCATTACTTCTAGATTTATTACAGATCTATCTCCTTCCGTTCCCCCTCTCCCCGTGGTAAAACAAATTGCCAGGATCAAGCCAGTAGGACCATATTCTATTAAATTTATGGGGAACTCCCCTATGTTCATAAGCCAATTTTTCTCTTTTTAATATAAAGTTAACCCTATAACACCATTGTTTGTGGGTTGGTGGTGTTGTATCAAATAAATTCTGTAAACTAATCCTGCGAGCTAAATAAAGGGTTCTAGTCCACATCCTATTCATCTCTATAGGCAAAGCTCCAACTGGGATTATGCCCAATATTGCTATTTTGGGTGCACAAGGTATTACTGTACGGCATAGTGTATTCAGTGTCTGAAATACTTCCTCCCAGTACTTATGGAGTTTCGGACAACGCCAAAGCATATGGATTAAAGAACCATTAGATATAGAACATCGAGGGCATAGAGGAGATGTGTATTTTCCCCAAGCATATCATTTTTGTGGAGTATAATGTGTTTTATGTATTGTAAATTGGATGCAGGTTTTCCCCAATTCGCATGTCAGGAAACTGTGACTGTCTATCAATGGAGTCAGTTCACACAGCTCCTGGATGGCTGCGGAGTGGTTTGCTGAAGAGTCCTGAGCAACTTCTGGTCCATTTCAGGTCTGAATCCAGCCCAAAATTTGGGCCTGATTCGTCCCTGAAATGAAGAATAGGGACGCACCGGGCCCCTGCTGTGAGCCGCTGCGCACAGCAGTGTGAACCCAGCCTCAATAGTTTTCTCCCAATGTCACAGTTACCATTCAAAGATTTGTACACCATACTGCAAAAGCTAGTTATAGGTTGGGGTGGTTGCCGCTTTTTTGTATCATGGGGACACTAGCCATTTTACATCTTGGGCCAGCTGTGTCCCATTCTTAAAAGATATTTAGTGCACTAGGCTCATAGAATCACAATATACTTTACTTGTAGAGATAATGACACAATCATTTTTAAACGTTATCATTTTTTTATGGTTAAATAGAATACATATCATTAGCATCTCTACTGACTGAATGGATCGTATTTTAAATACCACTTTCAAATGTCAGCTCAAAAAGGCTTTAAAGACTTCCAGATAATTTCCTATGATATCTTATAATTTGATTATGTGTAAGCGTAGACACAAAACAAAATTACTTTACACAAATACAATTCTAGTTACATATATTTAATAAATGACTCTATTAAAAACTTTTGTATCAAATAACTTACCCTGATGTATTTTCTGAAAACTTTTCTTTGGGAAAAAGCAACTACTGTATATATATTAGCATTGGCGATATCATATACTGTACATTTGTGATAATGAGTTATGTTTAGAGATTTAAAAAGCTCTAACAGCATTAAAAACTATAACACTAAAGTGATATCATTAAAAAAAAAAGAAAAAAAGATAAAGCTGAACTCTAGGCACAAATACTTTAATTCAAATGTATTGCTTAACCACTTAAGGACCGAGCCTCTTTCTGAGATTTGGTGTTTACAAGTTTAAACTGTTATTTTTTGCTAGAAAATTACTTATAACCCCCAAACATTATATATATATTTTTTATAAAACCCTACAGAATAAAATGGTGGTCGTTGCTATACTTTTTGTCACACCGCATTTGCGCAGCGGTCTTACAAGCACACTTTTTTGGGAATAAATTCACTTTTTTTAATAAAAAAATAAGACAAAAGTAAAGTTAGCCCAATTTTTTTTAATACTGTGAAAGATTTGTTGTGTTAAGCCGAGTAAATTTATACACAACATGTCACGCTTCAAAATTGCGCCCGCTTGTGGAATGGCGACAAATTTTACCCTTAAAAATCTCCATAGGCGACGTTTTAAAAATTCTATAGGTTGCATATTTTGAGTTACAGAGGAGGTCTAGGGCTAGAATTATTGCTCTCACTATAACAACTGTGGCGATACCTGACATGTGTGGTTTGAACACCGTTTTCATGTGAAGGCGCTACTCACGTATGTGTTTTCTTCTGCACACGAGCTTGGTGGGTACGGGCACGTTTTAAAAAAAAAATCTTATTTATTTTACCTTTTATTTTTACATGGTTTTTATTTTTAAAGTTGTGTCACTTTTATTCCTATTACAAGGAATGTAAACATCCCTTGTAATAGAAAAAAAGCATGAAAGGACCGCTTAAATATGAGATCTGGGGTCAAAAAGACATTTAAAAAAAATCTGCAAATCCACCATAGAGACCACTTTTATCTTGAAGCGGACCACCAGCTCTTGAAGAGGATACCAGGGTTATGGTAGCTAACTGCTACCATAACAACAATATTCCTCTTCAAAGTAGCGATGTAAAACAACGTCAGGTGGTACGGAAGTGGTTAATAGCCACAAAAGATATAAATGTAATTTGTATGCACTAATTTGTTGGGGCTGTAATGCCTCTGCAATCTCAGATATTACTTTATAAGAGATGGTGATATCATGACTGTGCTGTACATGCAGAGAGAAGAACTGTAGGGGGGACTCAGGACGTCGTCCCATCGCAGTCTGCCTGCAGAACACTACAGAGGGTTGGCTACAAGGCCAGCACAAAGATAAAGAACAGCAGTAACTTTTTTATAGAAAACCCCTGAACAAAATGCAGTTGTACTTTCATGTTGGATTTCTGAACATTTTAAGAAAAAATACATAAATGACACTAAGATTTAAAGGGGTTGTAAACCCTCATGCTTTTTCATCTTAATGCATCCTATGCATTAAAGTGGTAGTAAAGTTATTTATTTTACTTTTACCTACAGGTAAGCCTAATAAGGCAAATTGTAGATAAAAAAAAATCTCCCAAACGGTTTAGGAGATATTCCCCTCGCAATGAGCCGCTGAATGCAGCGGCGCATGCGCACAGGGGATTCTCGGCTTAAGGCCCAGCAGCCGCCGGACCTCTCCGGAAAGAAGTCTCCTGCGCGCAGG
The DNA here is from genome assembly GCF_905171775.1 of Rana temporaria. NCBI lineage: Eukaryota > Metazoa > Chordata > Amphibia > Anura > Ranidae > Rana > Rana temporaria. The sequence goes on along the minus strand of NC_053496.1, from coordinate 101,868,020 downwards.
CGCGGGAGTGACGACATTGCGGCTCCAGCCACTCACAGCGCTGGAGCCGCGATACCCAGAAGACACGCCGAGGCGAAATGTAAGCTGCCTCGGCATGGACCGGGAGGGACACCGACCCCTAGTTCTAAGGTAAGTATTTCATAATGAGCTAGTATGCGGTGCATACTAGCTCATTATTCTTTTTTCCTTACAGGTGTAAAGAAAGAAAAACAGGGGTTTACTACTGCTTTAAGTTGAAAAAACTTCTTGCACTCACCGGCCCTCCAGTCCCCCTGTTTTACTTACCTGAGCCCAGTGTTCTTGTCTTTCAGTGTTCTCTGTCTTTTATATTCTACTTAATAAATTGTTATATCTTTTACTATTATTAATATCTTTGTTGGAGTTTATGCCCTAAAAAGTCCCATCAGAGGGTTTTTCATAGACGGCACAATTAGGGATGTGGGCATCCTCTCCAGAACCCTTTTACAGCAAATAGCCTATATAATTCTTGAGACATGGTACAATAACAACAGCTTTTTTAAGCCCAGGTTTACACTGACAACGGGATTGAAATCGTGCAAGTTCAGCTAAACTTGCACAATTTTATGTCAGTCCAACTTAGGGGGCGATTTCCGAGACATTTAAGTGGGTTCCTGCACAGATGTCTATACAAATTGCACCCCGAAGTCACCAAAAATAGTACAGAAACTACTTTTGGGAATCGGTGCGGCGCCGTTGCACCCATTCGGACTGTGCCATTGCCGGCAATAGCCGCCGATTTGGTATGTCAAATTGAATGGCAAATCGCATCAATGTGAACTCCATCATTTATAGTACTAAGTGTAAAGTGAACTCTGCCCAGTAGAGACTTAGAGGGAAATAAAAGCTCAAATACTTTCAAATTACTTATTTTTTATTGTACACAAAAGAAACGTCCATGTTTTTTTGTAGGCAATAAAACCGAAAAACAGATATTAACATACAAGTTTGTGTACTTCCAATTTTAGCCACTGAATTTTGCTCTTCTTTAGGAAATCAATAGCTCAGCTTGGTTCCCATGGTACTTGGTTCTGCAAAGATGTAAAGACTCTAGTGTATGGTATTCCCTGAATGGGGAACACTTTTTGAGGTTCCTATACTCTGGGTAGGCCTGAAATTGGGGACATAACTACAAGCAAACTGTGGGATAAGTGGCAACCGCAGCCAACCTTCAGAGATGCTAAAGATGGAACCTACAATTCTTTGAGGTAATATGTAACCTAATTATGTATATTGTAATTGAAAGCCCTTAACTTACAAGTGCCATAACTGTGTGTCCTGTTGCTGCACACCTTGAATTTGAAAAGTCAAGTTTTTTCACAAATGCATTGGACTTGCCTCCATTTTTACCTGTGGCCTATCTGAGAAGTGGTTAACTAGTTCATCCAGGAGCATGCGGGACAGGTTGTGGGCCAGGGAACTGGATATGTGCTTCCTTCCTACTCTACCAGATTTCTCTCCCTCAGCCTTATTATTTAACCTCTTGCCTGCCAGGCACTTTTACCCCCTTCCTGATCATGCCAGCTTTCAGCGCTGTCACTTTTTAGATGACAATTGTGCGGTCATGCTACATTGTTCCCTTATGACAATTATTTATATATTTGCACACAAATTGAGCTTTCTTTTGGTGGTATTTAATCACCGCTGGGGTTTTATTTTTTGCTAAAAAATGAAAAAAGAAAATGTTGATTTTTTTTTCCTTTTGTTAATAAGTAATTTTTCTCCTTCACTGATGAGCACTGATAGGTGGCACAGATGGGCATTGATAGGTGGCACTGATGGGCACTGATATTTGGCACAGATGGGCATTGATATGTGGCACTGATTGGTGCCACTAATAGGCATTCATAGGTGGCACTGATGGGCATTGATAGGTGGCACTGATGGGCACTGATAGGTGGCAATTATGGGCATCGATAGGCGGTGTTGTGTAAATTTTATGAAGATGTATTTAATATGTATTGTCATAGTGTTATTACTCCCGCAGCCCGCTCTAAAGAGCTGACAGGGGCAGATTTACGCTGGTTGAGTTCCATCTGGTAGTGGGAAACTTCCTGGGATTGGAAAGAGGTGTTTGCTGAGTGGGGGTATGTCCGCCAGTGAAAGGGCCCCTGTGCATTGCACAGATGATCGTCTGAGGGGATATGTTCACCCTGCAAGGACACTATCGGTTATAGGCGGATGTACGCTCTTGTCTCTGCTGTGTCTGATCAGCACATGTCGAGACTCATAGCATGCACCTGCAGATAGCCTCCCATCCACAAGGAACAGTAGTATAATCCGGGTATGCGTTGTTCTCTGGAACAACGCAGAATAAGGATTCCTAACAGTGGAAATATGGGAGTTCTTGAGTTGTTATGGTCGGAGAGAGTGTCCATGTTTGAAAGCCATGCGGCTTCTTTTATTTAGCTTCGAGGTACAGGGGACAAGAAAAACACACCCATAAGACTCCTTTAGCTATTATTCATTGGTTGTTTGTATTAACTAATCCTGTTAGAAGGATTTCCTGTGATGTCATTTCCCATGGAGGAAGCGATTGGCTGCTGGAGCCATCTCTTCCTGTTTGTCAATGCTTTTGTGATTTACGAATAAAAAGCCAAGCACACTGGTCGCTAGGGCAGTCATGCTGATGAAGCTGAAAATGTAAGCTATGGTGATGTCTATTTACTTGGGTTTATAGGGAAAATAGAATGATAGGTAAGATGCATTATACCAGTGGTTCTCAACCTTTTAGTGCCATGACCCCTTGATAACATTTCCTGAGTTTTGGGGACCCCTAACAGTAAAATTATTTTAGCGTGGATTGTCAGCACCCAAGACAAGTAATTTGTGCCTCTAACCCACAGAAATTTTGCGCTCCCTGAGTCCCTTCCACTCGTAAAGTATTAAAACCTCATATGGTACATTTTAGGATATACCACTCTTTTTCTTTGTTCTCCTTTTCCTTTTATCTCTCGCTATCCGAATTTCTTGTTTTTCCCCCCATCTCTCTCTAGTCGTCTTTCTTGTTTCTGTTATTCTTTCTCTCTTCCTCCCCTTTTTTTCATCTCCTTTCCATGTGTAACGGTCACCACCGTTTACAATATTCCCATTCCATCAACCACGACAGCTTATCTGACACTCCACAATCTAGCATACACGATCCATCCCATTTCCCAGAATGAATGAGACAATGTCTGTACCCGCTGCCCAGCTCGAGCTGCACTTTGCCCGGTTTAAAGTCATGGACCTTCCTCCGGCCCAACCTGATGTGACTTTATCCACTGCCCGGCTTGACACCATGGACTGTCCCTAGCAACATCTAGGTGGAGCGTCCGAAGGCCGCTCCTTTGAGGGGGGTACTGTCAGGAAAGGTTCCTCCCACTGGTGATACTGCCTGATATTTGGCATGCAGTACTGTGGTCCACCACCAGGTGTCTCCTGGCAGTCTGGAACTGCCAGGGGAGCTCTCCCCTGGTGGTATTATGTGATCTTTGGGCTGCAGTACTGGCGTCCAACAGCGGGGGTTTCCTGGCAGTGTGGGGCCGACATCTCCTGCGATCAGGCGTCACCTGAGCCTGATTGCAGGAGATGTGTATAAATACCTGGCAGTGACAATTAGACCTTGCCTTGATATCTTTCTATGCGCTCTGAACCTGAAACCTGTACCTGGAATCCTGTGATCCTGTGATCCTGTGCCCTGTGCTCTGTACCTATACCTGTTCCCCCTGTGATCCATCCATCCCCTCTTTGTCCTGTTTGTGCTCCCTTTCCCCAGCTGCTGACCTCCCGTTGACGATCCTGGCCTGGCCCTGTTGTGATTCTGGTTTGTCCCTATTACTTGTACATATTGGTCTATTACTGTTATTATTTGTGGTTTCTGTTGGTGTTGGTTGGAGTGTTATTGGAGGTTGTTATTTTAATATTATTCACTATCCTTAATAAATTATATTTTCACTTAAAACACATCTGGGTTCCCTCTGTTGCAGTCCACACAGTTCTGATCACATCTGATTCATGACAGTAAGTCAATATCTCCTAAATGTGCACCATTTAGGAGATTTGTACTTTAGTAGCAGCACCGGTGTATGAACACTGTGCTCTCAATAGAGCTGCGCCATGGTCATGACTTCATTGACTTCATTGTGGCTCGGCCATTTAAATGGCTGTCGCCCTCTAACCCGGAACAAAGACCAGGTTGTAGGCAGGTTAAGGTGGGATCCACTAGGTGGCCCACTTAAAGCGGTGGTTCCCCTAAAAATAAAATGTTGACATCGCATTTAGCAAATAAATTACAGTTAGAATCGGGTTGTTTTATTTAAAAAATACCTCCGTACGTATCGTTTCCATTATTCGGTCCCACCGCCACTTCCGGGTACGATGCAGGTGGTGGGCGTTCCTAATTGATTGACAGGCATCCGAACGACGCATCCATCGCGTCACGAGATGCCGAAAAAAGCCGAACGTCGGTGCGGCTCTATACGGCGCATGCGCACCGACGTTCGGCTTTTTCCGGCATCTCGTGACGCGATGGATGCGTCGTTCGGATGCCTGTCAATCAATTAGGAACGCCCACCGCCTGCATCGTACCCGGAAGTGGCGGTGGGACCGACTAATGGAAACGATACGTACGGAGGTATTTTTTAAATAAAACAACCCGATTCTAACTGTAATTTATTTGCTAAATGCGATGTCAACATTTTATTTTTAGGGGAACCACCGCTTTAAGACTGTTACCCTTTTAACTCCTTCCAGGAAGGAGAGTGAGTTCACTTTCTGCCTGGCAGGATCTCATATATAGCATGGGAGAAGTTAGCTAAGAGAGTAGGTTAATGGCCATGGAAAGGAGAGCCATGAAGGCGCGCAATATCTAGCACCAGACACCTAATCTGACCTCACTGGTCAGATGAGACTAATGACTGCACTGAGGAAAGAATCATTTTCTTTTGAACTGTGTTTGGCCCAAGGCCTGTTTAACTGTTGAACATGGCAAATCTTCAGTAAAGTTCATCTGCATGTTCATCTCTGTGTGAGCTCTTAGATAATGTAGAAGATGAAGTGAGGGAGTAGTTACCCCTGACCTTCGAGTTATGGGAGAAGTAGGCTAGGATCTTGATACCCCTGGGTTGTGAGGATTTACAGCCATGCAACCAAAAGGGTGGGCAGAGGATCCAGTCACCAGCCCTGCCCACGTATTCAGGAAGAGAGAGAGTGGAGTATACAGAGCAAGGACTGATATGCCTGAGAAGGTTAGTCTTTTATGTTAGGGATGCTTCAGCTGGCACTGTGGCCACAAATAGGCAAGCCATCACTAGCTAACAGAATGAAGATGGAAGTCTTGATAGCGGTGACAACACGCTGCTGAAGGGCTCCATATTAAGGTAAGTCTGTGATAATGTGCTAGTATGCAATGCCTGAAGGGGTCAGTTTTTTGTTTAATTTCAAGTGGTTTACTTCTGCTTTAAACACAAAAAACACTCTGATGGTCCTGAAAACCATGTTAACATAATCAGGAGAGGAGGGTCTTTCTTTTCTTCAAAATGTACTGTGTTTTTAAATATTCGATCAGAAAAAAAGTAAAAGTCTAAAACTACTAAAGGAAGTCTGTCCATCATAAAATACATTAGCTCATTGCTATCCATGGGCTCCTCTGTGAAACTGTGCAGTAAAATTATATATAACCACCCAAATCCCCAAACCAGACTGGCACATATGTTACAAGGACTAAGAGACTGACTATCCCACTGTGCCCACTCAGCTCTCAGGGTTAATTCTCAGCATGCCACACCAGTAATGATGCCATTCATCTTGCCAGTGGATAAACTGTGCAGTGCTCAGCACCCATAGTAGAGAGATCCATCTTGTCAGAATGTAGTGAAATGCCAAGAAAGAAGCCATTAACATAAAACATAAAAGGGTCAGGAACTTTTACACAGCAGAAGGTGCCTAGGGGTAATTCAGTACTTATTAGCATTTTTATAAATCTCTCCCTTTTTGCTTCCCTCGGCCAAGATGATTTTTTTCCTAATTCACGTGTACAATTTGCGCTGTCACAGCCAATGTCTATGCAACAGTGAAAGTACATTTGGATGCAAAACTCATTTGTGTTGTGAGGTGGCACCATGCCGCTTTTGAAAGCATCTGCAGGGAGAGTGCTTATGCTAGATAATCAACAGCACAGAATAAGTAGTAAGTCGGAATCACTTATGTGTACGTTTCTGCTTTTTATTTTCTTCCTGGCGCACATTTCTATTTAAACTCCCCAGCCTCTTAAACATTGCTATTCAGAGCACTTTGCTGGAAAAGCTAGGAATAGAAAAGAATGGGAACAAAAAAAAGAATATACAATACTATCCAGAGATGCTGACATCCTTAGAGACAAGTCTTATGTATTTTAAAAGGACAAATTAGTTAGTGTCAGCAGGTAAGTATGTTTTCTAGGTTGCTATCTCTTTACAGTACAGAAGGCTGTATACAGTATATAGTGCTCATGTGCTAAAAACTGTTGTCTGAGTGATGTGGAAAAGAGGCGCTTTGCCCACCTTGTGTCAGTACACCTACTCTGGAAGACTAAAACTTTAAGGGAAGGTGTCTCCCAACTATGTTGTCAGTTCAGGTTTAGGTGAATGCACTCAAGCTGTAGCTAAACAGTTCTAAAAACACCAATGCACAAACTGTGCAGGGACAACAACAGTGAGGATCCATCTGGCACTGGCAGCCATGGCAGGAGTCTGCAACCATGTATTATATACTGTAATGTGCTACCAACAATAAGCAGAATGATGTGTAGGTGGCCCCCTGTGTGCCCTCCCACCATTGGCTATGGCCTACATTAACATTGCAAAAATCTGGTCCTGGTTAAAGCAAAAAAATGAAATAAGTCAGGACGTCTGTGGATTTTTTTTTCAAAGATGGATTAGTTAATTGTTTGCCTTTTTGAAGAACTAAAGACTGACTGCAGTAAAAAATATGTGTTGCAGCACTTAATTATACAATAAGTGTATCTGCACTGATGGTTTTCTCTTAGCTTCCCTGCAAAACCCATATACACCTGCTGAGTCTGCCAGTGAAGGTCACGTAATGCAGCGTCATGTGAAGTTATAGCAATAATGTTATACTATAATATATAGAGGTGCAGCACTTCAGAAACATGAGAAAGGTCCTTATCGATGGCTCTAAAAAAGATTCAAGGTAGAGAGTCCAACAGGCGCAGATTCCAAACCAAAGTGCTAGGATAGATTCCCCACCGACAGTAATGCATACACTGGCCCGGATTCAGATACGAGATACGACGTCGTATATCCAGATACACCGTCGTATCTCTGAGTGCGGGCCGTCGTATCTATGTGCCTGATTCAGAGAATCAGTTACGCATAGATTTCCCTAAGATCCGACCGGCGTAAGTGTCTTACACCGTCATATCTTAGGCTGCATATTTACGCTGGCCGCTAGGTGGCGCTTCCGTATAATTACGCAAGGAATATGCTAATTAGGTATTTACGCCGATTCAGAAACGTACGTCCCGCCGGCGCATTTTTTTTACGTTGTTTACGTTAGGCTTTTTACGGCGTAAAGTTACCCCTGCTATATGAGGCATAGCTAATGTTAAGTATGGACATCGTTCCCCCGCCGAGTTTTCAAAATTTTACGTCGTTTGCGTAAGTCGTTCGCGAATAGGGCTTTGTATCATTTCGATACCAATGAGGCTTTGCGCCGTAATTTCGAACATGCGCACTGGGATTTTTTCAAGAACGGCGCATGCGCCGTTCACAAAAAAACGTTGAGTACGCGGGGTCAAGTGAAATTTAAATAAAACACGCCCACAACATCCCCATTTGAATTAGGCAGGCTTACGCTGCCACACATACGTTACGTCGCCGTAACTAATGGCGCAAGTTCTTTCTGCATATGGAACTTGCGCCCAAATTTACGGCGGCGTAACGTATCTGAGATACGTTACGCCCGCAGAAAGATGCGTTCATCTTTCTGAATCCGGGCCACTGATCCTAATAACCATCAGGGGTGGATTACTAACTGTATAGTAGTCAAATGCACTTAATGTGGCTCCCCAACTCCAGAAACACCTGGTAACAACAATCCTCATGATATAGGGCACTCCTCCACAACCGAATATCAGAGCATGTGGGGTTTTAGAAATCAGCAGAAAAACTTCATTGCGCAGCATTCAAAACAACTAATTTTATTTAAAATCCATAAATTGCACTCACCAAACATCTGATAAAAACTTGAACGAATGATCTATCATTAGGCACAAGGAAATTTTTCCAACCAAAAAAATGGCCGACCTCCGTTTGCAGCGACGTCACACAATCCAGCTTCACACAACATGTTTCGTCATATAGACATCAATATTATAGAGGGCATGGTTATCAGCATTGTCTCTGCTGTAGTTTGTCAATCAGCACCTGCTCATACCTGGTCCTGTCCACTGCTTCCTTTTGACAGCAGTACCTCTGTTGCTGAAACCCTCTCACTCTGAGCTGCAGTGTGTGGGAGGACAGGCATGTAAAGCATAAATAAGGAAGGACTTGGCCCAGTCACAGAAGGTAAAATACGTTTTTTATTGCCTTTATGAGGCTTCTGCAAAACATGCTAACTACATTTGGTAATTGTTTAGACTGATACACAGGAACCATCAATTGTACTTTAAGCAATGACTACTCCACCAATGAGAGTAGAGAGACCCTGTTACAAGACCATCAATTTCAACAAAAAAATGTCCTATAATATATTATATGCTTTTAATATATTTACCTGTAAAAGCTTCCTTTGCGTAGATGTACAAAAGCCCTGAGACTGCTGCTGGGTTCTGCCATCTTGGATGTAATGTCTGCAGCCCCAGCAGACTCAGAGCTGTCACTCAAGTGAGACTCTGAAGTATTCTTCCTCCCCCAGTAGCTACCAGTAGTTAATCCAGCACAGAGAGTAATTAGACACTACCAGAAGAAGGGGATGGCTATGAGGTGCAAAAAGGGAGAAGGCTGTTCTAGGGAATTGACTGGTGCAATTGAATTGAATGGTGCAATTGGATTGACAATTACAATTTAATAAAATAATATTTGTGTTAAAGAAAAACACTGCATGTAGGGTCTATTTAGACCCTATAGTTCTGATCCTTAATTTTTACCAGGTGTTATTTTTATTGTATAAGAAAATTGGATTCAGCCAAAGTGCATTCTTGCATTACCTTGGTGCGAATATGGACAAATACATGACATGGTCGAAAGTTTGTGGAAACCTGAGCATTAAGCCTAATATATAGCCAATGGTATGTGTACACCCCTCCAAAATGTTCAGGTTTTTCCAGGGAGGGGTTCTGTTAATGCTACCTCATTGTATGCTTTCAACCTTGTGGAAGTAGTTTGAGGAAGGTCCTATTCCAGCATGATTGAGGATTGTCACACACACCAGGTCCAAAAAGGCATGGTTTCATGAGTTTGGTGTGTTGAAACTTGAGAGTTTCAACACACACTTCAATTATTATGAACATCTGTAGTGCCAATTGCAAGACAGGTCTTCTTCAATATCAGTACCTGGCCTCACAAATGCTTGTTTGGCTGGATGGACACACATTCCCAGAGAAACACTCTAAAGCTTGTGGAAAGCCTTTTCAGAAAAGTGAAAACACAACCATTACTTGTCTGTGTAGCACCCTCTAGTGTTCTAGGTAATTAGTGTAAGTTTTTTTCCTTGTACAGGTAAACTTCCAGACTTGGCTGGTAGCCAAGTCTGGGTGTGTTTTGTGATCTGGATTAGGAGTGGCTCAGAGTAAGTGCTGAGTGACTCACTAAGACCTCCTACTTCTTTCTACAATGTTCCAGTGTTTTCTAGAAATAGAGGCTGGAGGGGAGGTGGAGCTACCTGGGGTATTCTGAGGAGCCATGACCAATTCCCACAACTTGGTTAGGCAGGGGCAGGCCTCCTTAAATACCCAGAGTCAGCCTGGCTGGGGAGGAGTCGATCGGGTGGAAGAATAGAGATTGAGTGTTAGGCAGTCGGGGCCTTTGAGGGAGCTCCCTAGTCTGGGGGGGGTGGTGACCTTGGACCTGGGCTCAGGTGAAGCAAGAGAGGACAGCAGGAGAACACTGCCAGGCAAGTCATAGTTACATAGTTACATAGTTAGTCAAGTTGAAAAAAGACAAAACTCCATCCAGTTCAAGCACAAAAAAATAAACAAACAAAATAAAAAACACAGTACAATCCCATACACCCAACTCCATACCCACAGTTGATCCAGAGGAAGGCAAAAAACCCCAGCAGAGCATGATCCAATTTGCTACAGCAGGGGAAAAAATTCCTTCCTGATCCCCCCGAGAGGCAATCGGATTTACCCTGGATCAACTTTACCTACAAATCTTAGTACTCAGTTATATTATGTACATTTAGGAAAGAATCCAGGCCTTTCTTAAAGCAATCTACTGAGCTGGCCAGAACCACGTTTGGAGGGAGTCTGTTCCACATTTTCACAGCTCTTAGGCCCCATACTCACGAGCAAACATGTCTGCTGAAACTGGCCCGCAGGCCAGTTTCAGCAGACATGTTTGGTCGTGTGTGGGCGCGAGCGGGCCGAATTCCAGCAAACATTTGCCCGCCGGGCCTTTTCCCAGCGGGCAAATATTCCTGGACTTGTTTTAAAACAGCCCGCTGGAATTCAGCCCGCTCGGACATGTACGGTCGTCAGTACAGACCTACCGTACATGTCCAGGCGCCCGCCGTCCCTCGCATGCGTCGAATGACTTCGACGCATGCGTGGAAGCATTTTAAAGGCGGGCCGCCCACGTCGCCGCGTCATTGTCGCGGCGACACCGCGTCATCGACGCGGCGACACCGCGGACACGCCCCGCGTATTGTTTACGCGCGGACTTCTGTACGATGGTGTGTACAACCATCGTACAGAAGCCCTCTGGCAGACATGTATGGTGAAAACGGTCCGACGGACCGCTTTCACCATACATGTTTGTCCGTGTGTACCCGGCCTTACTGTGAAGAAACCTTTCTGTATTTTGAGATGAAATCTCTTTTCCTCTAGACATAAAGAGTGCCCCCTTGTCCTCGGTGTTGACCGTAAAGTGAATAACTCAACACCAAGTTCACTATATGTTCACTATATATGTATATATATATATATATATATATATGTTCACCAAGTTCACTATATAGTACCCTTATATATTTGTACATGTTGATCATATCCCCCCTTATTCTCCTCTTCTCAAGAGTGAATACATTTAGGGCCAGATTCAGGTAGAATTGCGGCGGCGTAACGTATCGTAGATACGTTACACCGCCGCAATTTTCTCCTAATTTGCATACCCGACACTGGTTTACGACGCAAACTCCCCCCAGCGGCGGCCGCGGTACTGCATCCTAAGATCCGACAGTGTAAAACAATTACACCTGTCGGATCTTAGGGCTATCTATGCGTAATTCTATGAATCAGTCGCATAGATACTCTGAGACATACGACGGAGTATCTGAGATACTCCGTCGTATCTCCACTGTGAATCTGGCCCTTAGTTCTTCTAATCTTTCCTCATAGCTGAGCTCTTCCATTCCTCCTATCAGTTTGGTTGCTCTTCTCTACACTTTCTCCAGTTCTCCGATATCCTTTTTGAGAACTGGTGCCCAAAACTGAATATTTCAGATGAGGTCTTACTAATGATTTGTACAAGGGCAAAATGATATCTTTGTCTCTGGAGTCCATACCTCTCTTAATACAAGAAAGGACTTTGCTAGCTTTGGAAACCGCAGCTTGGCATTGCATGCCATTATTGAGCTTATGATCAACTAAAACCCCCAGATCCTTCTCCACTACAGATCCCCCCAGTTGTACTCCCCCTAGCATTTATGACGCATGCATATTCTTAGCCCCCAAGTGCATAACTTTACATTTATAAACATTAAACCTCATCTGCCACATAGTTGCCCAATTAGACAGAGCATCTGCCCACTGAGACAGCCAGGAGGGCTGATGAATGTGCACACAATCGGGCGGACTGGGTAGGCACATCTGTGTGTACTGTTGTGGACCAGTCTGGGATGAGTTCAGATATACTGTACCTGATGTATATATAGTCCCATATTGCAATTGAAAAAACAAAAACAAAATGCAAGGACTGCTTTATTGTCTCTGACGAGTGTAAAGGTGTGTGCCTGGCTAGGCAGGGTGACAGACGGACCACACTTTTTAGCAGCCCCTACGGGGGTACCGCTACTTCTGTTTGGGAGGAGAAAGAGTATTATATACTGAATGTCTGTTAATAAAAAACCTACCATCTGAGAAGTACAGTATCCAACCTGCCATTGCTGACTTCTCTTTCTGAAAATGAAAGTCAGCAATTTTTTCCTCCGTATTTCTGTCAGGATATTTGTTGTGCAATGTGTGAGGGCACAGTGGGCCCCACAACAATTGGGACCCATGTGCACCACACACATTGCACTCATAGAGAATATACCACTACAGTCAGTATCCCTTGCCACCCTTTCAAAACAAATGATTTGTGTTATTTTTCCTTTTAGCCACAAGATGATGGTGAGCATATAGCATATACCTATATGCTCACCACCATCTTGTGGATGAAAAGGAAAAAGCACAGATCATCCATTTTAAAAGGGTGGCAAAGGATACTGACTTCAGTAGTGTATTCTCTATGAGTGCAATGTGTGTGGTGCACACGAGTCCCGAAGGTTTTGGTGCCCTCACGTATTGCACAACTAATGTGGGGAAATGCCATTCTATATCCCCCTTCTGTGTCTCCATTGCATCTGTGCTTGTCACAGACAGCTGCAGCAGAAACTCTTTTTATTTAAGCTGGGAAAGGGGGTGGTTGCTAAAGTCCAGCGTGGGGATTAGGGGAGGTGGAGCTATAAATGGTTGTGATTGGTAAACCTCTCTCCCCCTACTTCCCACGCTGAATCTTAGTGCCTGTCACCCACCCCCCAGCATAAATAGTGTTTTTGTTCCAGCTGGCCGGGACAAGCTTGTTAAGATTGAGTTGAAGGTTCTTTGGGTTTCCGCTGCTGGTGATCGAGTGGAGAAATGGGAACAGGGAAAGGAACAGATGAGTGCTGCCCGTAAACAGTGAAGAAGGGAGATTTTCCTGAACCGGCATTGGAGCGTTAGTTTAAGGCAAACTCTGCCCCGGGAAAAAGGTCCGCCTATTCATGTGGTATTTACTGAGCATTTTCAGCGTTTTTTGGTAAATACCGTACAAAATGTCTTGTGAATTGACAGTTTCAGGATCGCATGAGAAATTTAGGCAAAATGTGTCCTGACACTCAAATATCTCTTACAAGTTCATTCTGTGAATGGAGGCCACTGTATTTAAGTGTAACAAATGAACAGTCAACACAAGATGTCTTCCATATTCAATAGTGCCCCTTGTTTTCCTGGTGCCCCCAAGTAAGTATCCTGGTGCCCCTTTCAGGTGATCATAACTTGAATAGGTGAGTGGTTCCATTAGCCCCTGGAAACCAAACGTCCATACTCTGGAACCATGGGCATCCGCTCCATAGGGCAAGGGGGGGCAATTGACCCCCCTGAAAAAATTGAGAAGGTGTTCAAGAGTCTAGCGGCCGCGGGCTGTCTAAGCGGTCTCGGCCCGGATGTCACACAGGCACAGTAAGCAGAGTGAAGCCGCCTCCCCCTCCGGTGTTTATGTGTACACAGGGGGAGGGAACCTACTGTGCCTGTGCCGCGCTGATGGCTGATCTGAGGTACTGAATGGGATGGGGGAGGGCGGTCTGTCTGTGCTGAAGGGAGGTCTGTGCTGAATGGAGGGGCCTGTGCTGAAGGGGGGGTCCATCTGTGCTGAATGTAGGGGTCTGTGCTGAAGGGGGGTCCATCTGTGCTGAATAGAGGGGTCTGTGCTGAAAGGGGGTCTGTACATCCTCTAGGCTATATTTATATGGGCATAGAGTGAAGCTGAATTATCACAAGAGCTATTTCACACTGCCAGCTGACGGCATTATCGGTAAAGCGCCACTAAAAAGCGGTGCTTTACCATCATTTTAGCTGCGCTATTCAGCCACTAGCGGGACGCTTTTAACCCCTGTTAGCATTTTAAGAAAGGGTTAAATGCGACTGTGTATCACCGCTGCTGAAGCGCCCCCCTCTGAAAAAAATTCAGCGGGCGCCCATGTCTGGAACCCCTACTGGGCTCCCACAAAAGGTGGCCTAGAGCAGCAGTTCACATTTTTAGTGACATATTGGGCCAAATCCTCAAAAGAGATAAGACGGAGTAACTGCTGTTACTCCGTCGTATCCCTAATCCTAACTATGGAACTGATCCACAGAATCAGTTTCCCATAGTTAGGACGAAGATCCGACATGTGTAATTGAATTACACTGTCGGATCTTAGGATGCAGTACCGCATCCGCCGCTGGGGGCATTTCGCGTCGAAATGCCGCCTCGGGTATGCAAATTAGGACTTACGGAGATCCACAAAGCATTTCAGCTTCGTTTTTTCTCTGTAAGTTTTATTTTGCAAACGCAAAATTAGGGCTGCTTTTACAAGGTGTAAACTGTTTACACCTTGTAAAAACAGACCTTTCTTGCTAGCGACGCGATTTTTTTTTAATTTAAAAAAATTTTTTGGCGCCGTATCTTTTTTTTTACCCGACGCAACTTTATTGTCCCGTCGCGATCCACAAAGCCCGGCGTAACGTAATTTCGCGCAATGCACGTCGGGAAAATGACGTCACGAGCATGCGCAGTACGGCCGGCGCGGGAGCGCGCCTCATTTAAATGGGAATCGCCCCCTGGAGAAGAGGAACGCCTTGCGCCGGCCGGATTTAAGTTACACCGCTCAAAATTTCTAGGTAAGTGCTTTGTGGATCGGGCACTTAGGTAGAAATTTTGCGGCGGTGTAACTTCAATGCCAAAAGTTACGTTGCGCCAGGTTTTTGAGGATTAGGCCCATTGTTCCTTTAGGTGGGGAGACCTGGAACTCAATCTACGGCCCCGCTGAAAGGTTGGTTCCTTCTTCTTTTATACATTTGCTACAGTAGGGTTTAGTATTTTCCCCAAAAATAGCAGAAAAATCTGACCTGCAGTGTTGACCATTATCTAATCGACTATTCAGTTACACAAAAAAAAAATTAAACAAGCAGCCAAAACTTCAATGATTAAAACATATGGAATTAACAAACAACACAGAAAAAATAAAATCCTTGGAAGCAGCTGCTTACAACTGTGTATAGGAAGTAGCCTTAATAGAGAAGCTTTCTGGTTCTAAAACATAACAATAAATCACTATTCCAACAAATCGATGTGTTAATAAAATAACATAAAATTATATGAATCTGCTATATGCCAACCATTTGTCTTTCTAGTCTTTTTTAGATCACATGATTGTGAAAAAAATAGAAATATTGATCCTCATCTTCAGCAGCTGAAAATCCAATCACAAATAACACCCAACTAAAAGTTAACTGCAAATTCATAGCTGTGTGGGATTAAGAGCCCACACTGATGCAAAATTAGCTACTTACATGCATTTTTTAGATGAAGATAACCTTGAAAGCAAGAGAAGGACAGGAGTGGAGGAGCTGAAACAGTACTCCACACTACCAAAAAAATACTTTCCCAAAGTAAATCTTCCAGTTAGACTGCTGCTTTGCTAATCACAAGATTATCAGCATTCACATTCAATTAAGTCATCACTCTTGCTGGTGCAAATTTTTTGTATTGGTCCCCAAAGGTTTTATTATACCTGTGTTTCGCTAAGTGTATCAAAACCCAAAATCAGAAATAGAATATATTGCATTTTGCAAGTCATTAGATCTAGTGGCTGTATGAGATTTTTTTTTTCAGTCAGTACAGATATTCTGCATGCAGAGGTAGTAGGGGGCAAGCAGGTTCTGCATCTGCAGAGCAAAACAGTGGTCAGGCCACTTCATTGAGAGGCAAGGCATGTCTGTCTTTTCTTTCTGGTAGTGGGAGTGCTATACAGCCAGGGCATACAACAGAGATAGTTGAGTAGCTCACAAATTTTGAAACATCTGCAAATGAGCCCTCTACTTCCTACTCAACTACCACTAATCCTGCCATAGCCTTCAAATTGGCATAGAGATGTCAGCTGAATTATATCAGCACACCATCAGTAACCTGCTGCAGGAGGATATGCAAGAAATTATGTTGTTAGATGTTGAGCAAGCTGCAGATTACTGACAAGGGGGCTTGAGCAATGAGTCTGGATGATGAGTTGGAAAACCATACATGGGCACTTAATATTGTAGATAGGAAAGTGAGGGAGAAGCAGAACAGCAGCAATAAATAATTTTATCCAGGGGCAACTTGCAGAGTACTCAAGCAAGCTGCTGTCCTTTTTAACCACATGGCATTGCCCCACAGGTGCAGGCTTCTGCTGTCCCCAGAGCCGCTACATATACGTAGCACCCTCTAGTAGTGTGCTAGAGAGAATAGGTACATTTAGGAAGGTCTGGTTGGTTGCTTGGCCTGTTTGTTTTCATTCTGTGCTCAGAGTGGCTCAGGGTAGCAGCTGGTGACTCACAGGCAGCACTGGCCTTTTCCACTCTTTTCCAGTGGCTTGGCACTGAAAGGTGCCACAGATAATGTTTCTGCAGCTGGGCCTCAGTTGCAAATGTTTTAAAGTTTGCTGAAAAGTAAATCATGCTCTGTTTCTCCTAGTTTGTGACTCATTCCAGTGCTCCAGCACTCAGAAATGTTTATGGCTATTGAATCTCACAAATGTTACACTCAAATGTTATTTCAAGATAAAACTTAACCACTCAGCTACCAGCCGCCGTCAATTGACGGCGGCAAGGTAGCTCAATTGTTCTGACAGGACGCTATTCTATTCTATTTTATTCTCCTTGGAAAATGGAAAAATATTAAAATTAGAAAACTATTCAAATATGTTTCAAATTTGAATTTGAAAACTATTTGAATTCAAATTTGAAAACTACAAATGCAGGGAGTACATTACGCTAAGAATAAATGAATTGTAGTGTACTTTTACACTGCTAAGTAGAAATTCTGGGCTAGATTCATAAAGACTTACGACGGGCGTATCAGTAGATACAACGTCGTAAGTCCGAATCCACGCCGTCGCAACTTTAAGCGTATGCTCAAACTGAGATACGCTTAAATGTTGCTAAGATACGACCGGCGTAAGTCTCTTATGCTGTCGTATCTTAGGGTGCATATTTACGCTGGCCGCTCGGTGGCGCTTCCGCTGATTTTCGCGTAGAAAATGCAAATGAGCTAGATACGCAGATTCAGAAACGTACGTGCGCCCGGCGGATTTTTTTACGTCGTTTACGTAAGGCTTTTTTCAGGGAAAAGTTATGCCTGCTATATGAGGCATTGCCAATGTTAAGTATGGACGTCGGGACAGAGTTGAATTTTACGTTGTTTACGTCGTTTGCGTAAGTAGTTCGCGAATAGGGCTTTGACTATTTGTGACGTTGTTTCGTGCATCCGCACTGGGATACATTCATGGACGGCGCATGCGCCGTTCGTTAGAAACGTCATTTACGTGGGGTCATGTTTTATTTACATAAAACACGCCCACTTCGTCACAATTTGAATTAGGCAAGCTTACGCCGGCCCATTTACGCTACGCCGCCGTAACTTAGGGAGCAGGTTCTTTCTGAATACAGAACCGGCCTCACTAAGTTACGGCGGTGTAGCGTATCTGAGATACGCCCGCACAAAGTTACGGCGGGCTTTCTAAATCTAGCCCAAAGTGTATAAACAGTTAAAGAGCTGCTACCATTGATTAGTGAACTCAAACACTAACAAAAATATGTAAATGGTTGTATAATAGTGCGCTTATTTAGATAACTTATTTACAGTATACTGTATATATAAAATAACACAATAATCAATTACACATAAAACCTTCAAACTCCATATATGCAATCAATGATCCAAAAAAATAATATACCGTATTTTCAGGCGTATAAGACAAACTTTTGGATGCAAAAAAATGCATCCAAAGTCGGGGGTCGTCTTATACGCCGGATCTGTCTCCGTCAGGCTGCGGACATCCATGTTTCAGGCTGCAGGCATCCATGATTTAAAAGCCGCACCTCCTCCTCAGACTGTTCCGTCATAGGCGGAACACTCATTTTCCCAGCAGGGCCTCTGTTCAGTCTCTATCACAGATGCCTTCTCATCCTCGGACGAGAGGACGTCCGTGATAGGCGGAACACTGAACAGAGGCCCCGCTGGAAAAATTAGTGTTCCGCCTATCGCGGAACAGTCTGAGGAGGAGGCGCGGCTTTTGAATCATGGATGCCCGCTGCCTGAAACATGGATGTCCGCAGCAAAAAAATATGGTAGGGAGATCGTCTTGGCCGGCACAGTAGAGGCATGTGATGGACAGTGGAGGCATGGAATGGCACAGTGGGGGCATGGAATGGCACAGTGGAGGCATGGAATGGCACAGTGGAGGCATGGAATGGCACAGTGGGGGCATGGAATGGCACAGTGGGGGCATGGAATGGCACAGTGGGGGCATGAAATGGCACGGCACAGTGGGGCATGTAATGGCACGGCACAGTGGGGCATGTAATGGAATGGCACAGTGGGGCATGTAATGGAATGGCACAGTGAAGCATGTATTGTAATGGAATGGCACAGTGAGATTTGAAAAATGCCTGTTTCTGTCAGCGGTTGTTCCTGTCAGCGGTTGTTCTGGCTACCCCTCAGCTTCCAGACAGACTAGTAGGAAGGGGGTAGTCTTATACGGTGAGTATATCCCAAAACCAACATTTTTCCTGGAAAAATAGGGGGTCGTCTTATACGCCCAGTGGTCTTATACGCCGGCAAATACGGTATATATGTGAAAAATGTATATAAAAACAATGAAAGTCCAAGTACAAAACAATTTTGTCCAACCTGTGTGTGCGCTTTTATGTCAGTATTACATTGTATACCCCTGTATGCTGTGGTCGTTTAGGTGCCTATCTAATAGTTTTTTGAAATTATCGATGCTTCCTGCTGAAACCACTGCCTGTGGAAGAGAATTCCACATTCTTACCACTCTTACAGTAAACAACCCTCTATGCAGTTTCCAGTTAAATCGCTTTTCCTCTCATTTTAGCGAATGCCTATGGGTCTTTTAAATGCCCTTTCCCAGAATTTTTTTTATCCCTAGTGTGGTATTTGTACATTGAAATCATATCCCCTCTCAAGCGTCTCTTCTCCAGAGAGAATAAGTTCAGTGCTTGTAATCTTTCCCCATAACTAAGATCCTCCAGTCCCTTTATTAGCTTTGTTGCCCTTCTCTGTACTCTCTCCATTTCCAGCACATCCTTCCTGAGGACCAGAGCCCAGAACTATACAGTATACTCTAGGTGCGGCTGGACCAGAGTCTTGTAGAGTGTGAGAATTATCATTTTATCTCTGGAGTTAATTCCCTTTTTAATGCATGCCAATATTCTATTGGCTTTGCTTGCAGCAGTTTGCCATTGCATGCTGTTGCTGAGCCGGTCATCTACTATAACCCCCTAGATTCCCCCAGAAGTCCTCCCCCTAGTGAGTAGATTGCATTCATGTTTTTTCCACCTAAATGCATCATTTAAAAATTTTCTACATTAAACCTCATTTGCCATGTAGTTGCCTACCTCATTAATTTGTTGAGATCTTCTTGCAAGGTTACCACATCTTGCTGAGAAGCTATTGCCCTGCTTATCTTCGAATCATCTGCAAATACTGAGATTGAGCTGTTTATCCCATCCTCCAGGTCATTTATGAATAAATTGTTTATTGTTTATTGAATATTTTTGTTAAGCGTTAAATCACATAAGTATCAAAACGCTACCTGGCGATGGGACCAGGTGCCATTCACTGTACATACAATAACAACAGTAAAATCACAGACATCAAAGCCGTTAAAACAAAGAAACATTAAAACATTAAAAAGCAATAGCATAAATCAAATAAAAATAGAAAAAAAAAAAATAAAAGAGTAAAAGAGCCCGAGAAGAAAAAGAACCACTGTCACCCCGTCAGTTTCCACCCCTGTCGCACAGCCATCTACCCAGCCTCAGTCCACAGAAGGGTTTTCAGTCCCTTCCGGAACTGGAGCAGGTTTGAGGTCTGCCTGAGAGCCAACAGCAGGAGATTCCACTCTCTAGGTCCCAACCTTGAAAATGCTCTGCACCCCCACTTTTTTAATCTAAACTTTGGGACCTCCAGGCGGAATTGAGTGGCCGCTCTCAATGAACGGCCAGTGAGATTAAATTAAATAGGATGCATCCCAGGACAGAACCCTGAGGGACCCCACTTTCCACATTGGACCATTCCGAGTACTCCCCATTTATCACTACCCCCTGAACTCTCCCTTGTAGTCAGTATTCAATCCAGGTACTCACCCTTTGGTCCATGCCGACAGACCTTAGCTTGTATAGTAAACGTTTGTGGTGAACTGTATCAAATGCCTTTGCAAAATCCAGATAAACTATGTCTATGGGCCTTCCTTCATCTAGATGGCAGCTCATCTCCTCATAGAAGGTTAATAGATTTGTTTGGCAAGAACGATTCTTCATGAATCCATGCTGATTACTGCTAATGATACTGTTTTCATTACTAAAATCTTGTATATAGTCCCTTATCATCCCCTCCAAGATCTTACATACTATTGATGTTTGGCTAACTGGTCTGTAGTTTCCAGGGATATATATTGGTCCTTTTTTAACCACTTGCCTACAGGGAACTTTCACCCCCATCCTGCCCAAGCCATTTTTCAGCTTTCAGTGCTGTCACACTTTGAATGACAATTGCGCAGTTGTGCAACATATTACCCAAATGACATTTTTATCCTTTTTTTCCCCACAAATAGAGCTTTCTTTTGGTTGTATTAGATTACCTCTGCATTTTTTATTTTGTGTGCTATAAACAAAAGAAGAGGGACAAGTTTGAAAAAAACACAATATTTTTAACTTTTTGCTATAATATCCATTTTTTAATTGCCAGCTCCTATCTCTCCACAGTGACTCTCCTGTTGATGATCGGCTCTTCAGTCTTGTCTACTTAAGCCTCCCAGTTCAGTTGCTCCCTGTCTTCGCCTTGGTGAACATCACAGAGACTTTCTCCTACGTTCCTGTTGAAGACTTTGCTGACATCCCTTCTGGCTCCTGATCCTGCTTGCTGTTCTACTACATATATCGCTGGCTCTCCCTCTTTGGCTGACTATCTGATCTGATTCCTGAACTCTGGCTATGTTTTTACTACGCTTACTCTGTTTATCTTTTTATTATTATTATTATTATTATTATTATTATTATTATTAAACAAATGTGATTTAACTGTACTTCTGTCTCAGGTCTGATTCATGGTTTCTGACACTCACCCATTTTTCCTCCGTGTTCTTTGTTCCTAGGATTTTATCCCATTTAGTATCTTCTAGCAAGGAGCGTAGTTTCTGGAAGTTGGCTCTTTTGAAATTCAGAGTTTTTGTATTCCCCTTATGTTTCCTATTTGTGTGATTTATGCTGAAACAAGTTATGATGAACTGTATCCAGTGGAAAAATATATATAAGGTGCAAGGAAATATATACAGTGAACAAATGTTGCATCTAACGCCACCAATAGTTGAAATGGACGGGACCCATAAACATAGATGGGCTTTAAAAGCCAGACGCTCGTCATATGGCTCCTATCCCTGATGAAGTCACGTGACCAGTGATGCAACTTGTCAGGTGGCTTGTATAAACAAAAAGAGAAAATGCGCCAAACTAAGTGCAGTAAGTGGGTATTTAATTCAAGTAATTTTTACACAATAAGAATGGCTACTCACAAAACCAGTGATAACACAGGCATGTTAAGGAAGAAACGGCTGGTCCGGTGTCACAACATGTCATCAACAGTTACAACAGGCTGGTCTCATATCCTGGTCCCCTGGGCGATGGAAATGGAGGTCCAAGGTGTTCAGGAGCCTTTGGGGAACCCCAGAGAGTACAGGAGCCGTGGATGCTGTTTCAAAAGCGGTGTGCGTTCCAGCGTGGGACGCAACGTATCGCCGTACGACCGGAAGTGACATAGGGACTTCGGGCAGCCAATGGGATCCCATTGGCTGCCCGAAGTCCCTACGTCACTTCCGGTCGTACGGCGATACGTTGCGTTCCACGCTGGAACGCACACCGCTTTTGAAACAGCATCCACGGCTCCTGTACTCTCTGGGGTTCCCCAAAGGCTCCTGAACACCTTGGACCTCCATTTCCATCGCCCAGGGGACCAGGATATGAGACCAGCCTGTTGTAACTGTTGATGACATGTTGTGACACCGGACCAGCCGTTTCTTCCTTAACATGCCTGTGTTATCACTGGTTTTGTGAGTAGCCATTCTTATTGTGTAAAAATTACTTGAATTAAATACCCACTTACTGCACTTAGTTTGGCGCATTTTCTCTTTTTGTTTATACATATCTTTCAGAGTCTGCTTCTGCTTCAGGATTTTGCTGCCGCTAAAGTGCTATTGGACTTATATTGGACTATTGATGTATTCATTTTTAAGTTATTGACATGGACCTTATGATACGTGTACTTTTCAATTATTGACTGTGCTCTCCTGGTTATGCGCCATCTACCTATATGTATTAACTTGACAGGTGGCGCCTGTGACATTACTTCCTGTGTCCACAGTGTGCGTAAGTGTGGTGAGGAGGCGATAAAGACAACAGTCCATCCAGTTCAACCTGTGTAGGTGTGAAGGAAAATCATTTCCCATATCCCCATATATTTTAGGACTCTTTCCAGTACCTGATCAAAGGTAACAAATTGTAGAATAAAATGTATACTTACTATATACAAAATGCTAATTGCTTTGTAGGTCTAACTGGTCAAAACTAGAAAGTAATTTTTTTCACTTTTTTTTTGCTTTTAGTTATTTTATGGCTAGAGGTCATTAATGCAAAAATTACCATGTTTTGCTGTCAATATGTGGGTTAACATGACAATAAATCTGTGATTAATTTTGCCTACCTAAATATTTTTCACGCATCCATGGGATATTTAGGGCTTTTGATGAGCATACTGTTTTATTTCTTTAATCATAGACTGACAAGTTGACATAGTTGTATGGTAAATACATTTTTTTAATAAACTATTTTTTAACATCTCACAATCTTACAATTACAGGACAGTATTTACCATGAGTAATTTAACATATTCAGTATGCAGTGTCATCTGCAGGCTTGAGAGAGGTTTGTTTGTAGACACTCCTCCAGCCTCCATTTGATCACATTGACTTGTTCCTAATTGCTAGGGGATGCCAGCAGTCATAGAACTATGAGCATGCACAGATGGACATCTGTATTTCTCATCCAAAACTGTTAGTTACCATTTTTTGTGAGTTGTGCTTTTTCTTTGTGCTCAAAGGAAGATGTCCACTTTAAATACAGAACATTATTATCTTCTTAACCATATACCATATACACTCAATTTCAAAGTAGTTGATTATGTTTTTGCAAGAAAATGACCTTGTGGATTAATATGTGCCATCTAGTATGCTGCTGTGAACCTAATTATTCTAGCCTACGCACCTAATGGAATCCAAGAACAGGTGGTTTAGATAAAGGACGATAAACTCTTATATTACCGTTATACAGTATAATCATAATGACTTTCTAAAACTAACCAGAAACACTGCATTAGAGTTCTTGTATGAAAGAGCAAACATTTTTTTTGTAGAATAAAGAAGTCTCATGAGAGGTGCGTCAGTGTTTAATCATTTTTCTTTCACCAATAGTTAATTACCATAAGCAATCATCCTACTTAGCAGAAAGGTTAATGCTCCTTTCCCCATGGCTGCTCAATTAAAAACAGACTAAAAACTGTGTTTACTGATGCCTGTTTTATGGCTTTTCTAAAAAGCAAATGACTAAACAATGGCTACTAGAGCAGAGAAGTTCAAGACACTTTAGCAGGCTTTTTAATATGTCTAAAAATACGTATTTTACACAAATAGGCTTAGTGCAAAGAAAACTGCAAAAAAATAAAAAGGTTACCCATTGCAACTAGTCTTCCTATTAAATCCATCTTTTTTTTTTTTTTTTTTTAATTAAGCAAGAAATATGATTGTTTTTTCAATATTTTCTCACATTTTCAGCTATTTCCAAGTAGAAGCGCAGGCATATTAATTAGTAGTAATGGAAGATAATTACACTTTATGTTATGACCAGAATCACTGAGGAATAAACCACAAGGGCAATTTTTTGTTTCATTAGGTGCAAGACTAAAAACTGCTTAAAACGTATTAATCCAGGTTAATGTTTATTCAAATGTATAGCAATTACTAAAGAGTGGTCTCAGTTATTGGTGCAAGATAGAACAATGGCACAATTGCATTTGAATAAAGCTGGTCTTCATGTTTAATGTCCCTTCAAATAGTTTGTTTGGGCCAAGCAGTACAAAACTTCCTCTATTTGGCGAGAGATCGTGACATCATCACTGCCTCAGTCAATCGGAGGAAGGTTTGTATTAATTCATAGAATAAAAAGCGCAGCAATCACAGGCATTTGAAATATTGCTCTCAAATATGTAAAGCACTATGGGCCAGATCCTCAAAAGGGATACGCCGGCGTATCTACTGATACGCCGTCGTATCCCTGTTTCTATCTTTGGAACTGATCCACAGAATCAGTTTCCAAGAGATAGACAGAAGATCCGACATGTGTAAGGGACTTACACTGCCGGATCTTAGGATGCAGTACCGCATCCGCCGCTGGGGGCATTTCGCGTCGAAATGCCGCCTCGGGTATGCAAATTAGCACTTACGGAGATCCACAAAGCTTTTCAGCTTAGTTTTTTCTCCGTAAGTTTTAGTTTGCAATCGTAAAATTAGGGCTGCTTTTACAAAGTGTAAACTGTTTACACCTTGTAAAAGCAGACCCTTCTGTCCAGCGACGCGTTTTTTTTTTTACTTTTTTGTTTTTTCGCCGTATCTTTTTTTTTTCCCGACGCAACTTTATTGACCCGGTGCGATCCACAAAGCTCGGCGTAATGTAATTTCGCGCTATGCACGTCGGGAAAATGACGTCACGAGCATGCGCAGTACGGCCGGCGCGGGAGCGCGCCTAATTTAAATGGGAATCGCCCCCATTTGAAGAGGAACGCCTTGCGCCGGCGGAATTTAAGTTACACAGTCGAAAATTTCTAGGTAAGTGCTTTGTGGATCGGGCACTTAGGTAGAAATTTTAAGGCAGTGTAACTTAAATGGGAATTTTTACGTTACGCCGGCTCTTTGTGGATCTGGCCCTATGATCACTTATTTTACGTAAGTGTACATTTTTATTTTTTATAAATCCAGTATAAGGGTTTTATTGGAGTGTTTTATTTTATCACTATTGGAGCATTTTATTTCCATGTCCCTATGTTAATTTCTGCAGGATGATGCTTTGTGGAGAATCATCATACATCCTCTTGCGGCTTCTGGTGACCTTAAGCTGGGTTGCTAGGTTCTAAACCTTCAAGACCTTTCTTTAATTAGAAGGTCATAAGTAGCTGGTTAATGTGTATTTCTTCCATAAGTGGTGGTGGTTTCACAAGCAGATGCTTTCAAACATTGGTGATGGATATTCACTATGTTTATATGACCATTTAAGCACTTAAGAAGAGGACTTTTTATTTCATGCAGACTCATATGTTGTACATTATTTCACTCATTTAATTATTGGATTTCTGTTTAGCGCAGCTCAATATGTTATAACTATTGATCTCATTTGTGATCAGAACTAGAAGAGTCTATTTCTGTTGTAACTTTCCAAATGTGACTAGAGAAAGAAAAGGATTAATTTATTGTTGTTAATATTATTATTATTATTTGTTAGATAATATATGCAAACATTTTAAGACAATGCTATATGATAAAAACGATTTCTTTATTTTTCAATTATTTCCATCAAGTATAAAACATCAATACAATTGATAGCTGTTCCAAGCATACCATATGTACAGTACTGTGCAGAAGTCTTAAGCCCCGTACACAAGATCGGTTCGTCTGATGAAAAGTTTTTTATCCATCGGTGAAAAAATATAGAACCTGTTTTAAATTTTTCTTATGGTTAAAAAAACGATAGAAAAAAATGATCGTCTGTGGGGAAATCCACGCATGCTCAGAATCAAGTCGACGCATGCTCAGAATCAAGTCGACGCATGCTCGTAAGCATTGAACTTCATTTTTCTCAGCACGATGTAGTGTTTTACGTCACTGCGTTGGACACAATCGGATTTTTGACAGCTTCATCGGATATCCTATGAAAAAATCCATCGAATTAGATTCCATCAGATATCCGATCGTGTGTACAGGCTTTAGGCAGGTGTTAAAAAAAATGCTGTAAATTAAGAATGCTTTCAGACATAGAAATGTTAATAGTTTATTTTAACCACTTCCATACAGGGAACTTAAACACCTTCCTGCCCAGACCAATTTTCAGCTTTCAGCGCTGTTGCACTTTGAATGACAATTGTGCGGTCATGCTACACTGTACCCAAACTAAATGTGTATCATTTTGTTCCCACAAATAGAGCTTTCTTTTAGTGGTATTTGATCACCTCTGGAATTTGTATTTTCTGCAAAAAAATAATGAAAAAAATTAATTGTAAAAAAACAAATGATTTTTTTTGTTTCTGTTACAAAACTTTGTAAATAAGAACGTTTTCTCCTTCACTGATGGGCATTGATGGGGCTGCGCTGACGGGCACTGATGGGCACCGATGAGGTGGCACTGATGAGGTGGAATTGATGGGCACTGATGGGCACTAATATGCAGCACTGATGGGGCACTGATAGGCGGCACGGATGGGCACAGATAGGCAGCACGGATGGGCAAAGATAGGCAGCACGGATGGGCACAGATAGGCGGCACGGATGGGCACGGATAGGCGACACAGATGGGCACAGATAGGTGGCACGGATAGGCACTGATAGGTGGCATGGATGGGCACTGATAGGTGGCACAGATGGGCATGAATGGGCACTGATAGGTGGCACGGATGGGCATGGATATACTGTATTATATTGTACTTATTGATGCCAATCAGTGCCAAACAACAATTGGCATCCATTGTGGGCACTGATTGGCATCCCTGGTGGTCTAGAGTGGCATACCTGGTGGAGGGCATCCCTGGTGGTCTGGTGTCATCCCTGGTGGTCTAGTGGAATCCCTGGTGGTCTAGAGTGGGCATCCTCGGGGGGGGGGCTAGGCTGATAATTGATCAGCACAAACCCCCCCTGTCAGAGGAGCAGCCGATCGGCTCTCCTCTACTCGCGTCTTACAGACGCGAGTGAAGAAAAGCCGATAACCGGCTCTCCTTGTTTACATCGTGATCAGCCGTGATTGGACACGGCTGATCACGTGGTAAAAAGTCTCTGTCAGAGACTCTTTACCTAGATCGGTGCTGTGGGGTGTCAGACTGACACCCTGCAACAACGATCGCCGCGATGCGCACCCCCTGGGGGCACGCAGCGACTTAATATCCTGAGGACGTCATATAACGTCCACTTAGGAATCGGATATTGAAACCACTTTGCCACCGTCATTTTGTTATAGGGCGGGCGGCAAGTGGTTAATCAATTAATAAAATTGAAAGTAAATGAACAGAATTGAAATTCAAATAAAATCAATATTTGGTTGACTACCCTTTGCTGTCAAAATAACAAATTCTTCAATTCTTCTAGTTATGCTTACACAGTTTTTGAAGGAACTCAGCAGGTAGGTTCAGTTGTTCCAAACATCTTGGAGAATTAACCACAGCACTTTTGTGGATTTAGGCTTCCTCAAATCACTCTGCCTCTTCATGTAATCCAAAACAGACTCAGTTATGTTGAGGTCAGGCCTCTGTGGGGGCCAAACTATCACACCCAGGACTCCTTGTTCTTCTTTACACAGACAGGCTGTATGTTTGGGGTAGTTGTTCTGCTGCAGAATAATTTGGATCCAGTCACTCACATTCCTGCTGGTATGGTATGATTGATCCTGACCAAATCTTCAACTCTATTTGCAGAAATGCAGTCCCAAACTTCCAAGGAACCTCCACCATGCTTCACTGTTGCCTGCAAATGCTCATTGTTGTACTCAGTGCCGGGACAAGGCCATCTGGTGAACAGGGCAAAGATGGCAACCTGCCCCCCTGGGTATAAAGAAAGAGGTAGCGTCTTTTCAAAACCAGAAAACACTTAAAACAATGCAACACTACAATACAAAACTGCAGCCCAGTATATGTACTGCAGGGGTCGGCAAATGGTTAAAGTGTAAGTTCACCTTACAGAAAATCTGTAAGGTGAACTTGCACTGGAACTTGCACCAACTCCCCCTGCTAACCTGGAGTCCAGCGTCCCCCACACTGACAACTCGTATCAGCGCTGCACCGGTCTGGGGATTTGAAATCCAGCGGCTTTCTCTCCTCTTTGCCCGAGTTAGCTGAGTCATTCATTCATAAATGCCCATCTGCTTACTTTGTTATTGACTGCCTGGTTGGTTCCTCCTCTCGCCTGACAGCTCTCTATGACCCTCTCTTCTCCTGGCCGGCCTCACGGTGACGTCACTTCACGCCTCGCCGAGACTCGGAAGCTCCTGTCGGGCGGAGATTACTCCGCGACTCCACCTGACAGGGAAGCGAAAATCGGATCCTTTGCTTGTACCGGGGTGCAGGAGCACATCAAGCAGGTGCAGCTCTGCAGTGTTGTAGTGGTGGCTGGTGGTAGTCACAGTCACTTGTTACCCAGAAAGTTTAACAGCACTGTGCCAGCACTGCGCCCCCCTTCCTACAACAAATTGCTCCGCCCAGGGCATCTTTCCCTTCCGCCCACCCCTTGTACCAGCCCTGATTGTCTCCAGCCCTTCACAAACAAGCTGCCTTTTTCTATAGCCAAATATTTCAAATTTTGACTCATTAGTCCCAGAGCACCTGCTGCCATCTTTCTGCACCCCAGTACCTATGTTTTCATCCATAGTTGAGTCGCTTAGCCTTTTTTTCATGTCCTATGCACAAAAACATAGTAACCAGGGTGCAAAAAAAAAAATTTTTTTGGATTTCTCATCTGTATATTTACTTTCCATTGTGTTAATTGAGAAAATAAACTATTAACACTTCTATTTCTGAAAGCATTCTTAATTGACAGCATTTTTTCACACGTGTATAAATTTTTACACAGTACTGTATGTACTGAAGCATCACACATCAATAACCTCCTCTTCATAGCTTTCCCTTACAGATCACCACCATAGCAGATCCCCCAAATAATTCTCACAGGTACTATTCAAGTTTTTTTGCAAATCCATGTACTGAGAACAACAGTACTTATTGTACTTACAGGGGGAACATGTGCTCCCCTTTTTATGGGAGTCTGTGGTCAGTTGCTTTTGGTCCATCTGTGAGCACATTCTCCCTACAAGTGCTCTCTGAGCACATGCTTTCGTGGGATGCCCCAGGTAAAGTTACTTCCCTCCCCCATTTGGGGTGCTGGGATGTTCTCAGTTTTTGATACTGGTGTTCAATACAATATTTAACATTCTCATGTCCTCCTGAGGAAGCAAGGTTCTGAAACACATTGAGAGAAGGCTGTTCCTCCTCCATCATACATGTATATGTCATTGGATTTGAAAACTTGTAATAGTTAATGTGAGAATTAGGATGGGGATTGGCTACGGTGGTAATCTGTAAGGGGAAAGCCATGAAAGAGAGGTTATTGATGTATGATGCAATTGTATATACATACGATACGCTTGGAACAGCTATTCATTTTATGATATTTTACTTAATGGAATTTATTGATCGGAAAAAAACAAATATTCTTTTTATCACATGCAATGTTTTCAATATTCACACTTTACTAATAGTCTAATGTCTTTTGAGATGTTGCGCTAAGACCAAGCCACCAGACCACCTTGTAGGACTAATATTATTTTTAATAATATTTGTACAAGGGATTCGTTTTGGGGGTTGTAAATTAAACATACATGAAATAAACACATTTTTTTTCTAGGCCATCGCTCTTTATATAACTCATATTTACACAATGTCCTATAATGCTGAATCCACCATTTCACATAAAACAACAAAGCCTGCAGAAAGAAGAGGTTTAACTAAAGTTGACTTTTGGCATACCATTCCTCATGAAAGAGCAACTCAATTTATCCAGTAGAAAAAATTCCAGAGCAGTTTACAAAGATTTTCTTTTTTTTTTCACAGCCCTTGCTCAGATGACTTTTTCACTATCTAACTGCTAATAATCAATAAAAACATCAACGTATGGAGAAAACATTGCAATTGTTTTATTTAATTATAAACTATGTAGTTTTAAACCACCAAGCACATGTAATATAACAGCACATTCCCTGTTCAACATAGATCCATTTTCATAACTTATCCATCAGGGTAGTTGAACCATACAAAAGCTGGACCCCCCCCCCCCCCCCCATCTACTCTGATATGTGTGAGAATTATTGTGGGGAGTGCCCTAAGTACTACAGTATATTCCATAATATTTGCTTGCACCTGTGTTTAACAACCAATTACTGTAGAACATTGACTGTGAAACAGTGATGCTATCCTCATCTGTAAAGCCTAATGTTAGGTGTAGACAGATTTTTCACTTTTCAGTTTTCAACTTTTTTTCAATGGATTTTGTTGTGGTCTTATGCCCCATACACACGATCGGAATTTTCGATGGAAAAAGTGTGTACTGTATGCCCCATCTGAGTTTTTCCATGGGATATTCCGAGGAATTCCATCAGAGTTTAGATAGAGAACATGTTCTCTTTTACTCTGATGGAATTCTGTCGAAATTCCGATGTGAGTTTGGCTGGGCAAAAGCCTGATCATGTGTACGGGGCTTTACTTGTCTTTTATTTCCCATGCTTAAGGCTCAATTCAAACTTGTGTGACTTGTCATGCAACTTAGGACATCAAAGTCACATGACAACTCGTTCCCCATGTTTTCCAATAAACCATTCACATATGTTGGACCTAAAGTTACAGCGACTTCAAAGTAGTTCATGCACTACTTTGGTCCGACTTTCATGCAAATTGAGGGCCATATACTTCAATGTTAAACCTTGCATGAAAGTTGTACTTGAATGGTATATAATGCAACAGTTGTGCAACAGATATCACTGGTCAAAGCCAAAGTCGTATCCAAGATGCACTCTTCTAAAGTTGCATCAAAATTGCATCAAAGTTGCACTCCAAAGACAGTGCAACTTTGGAGTCATACACGTGTGAATGGAGCCTAAATGTAATGTTCGGGGCAAGTATTAGCAGGTTGTTTTCACCAGTGTTGTGTGAGATAGTTGAAACCCAGGCATCATCTATTGGAAATTGGTCTGTTACAAGATGTGACTCCTTCTTAAAAAGTAAGAGATTTACTGTTCTAAATTATGCTTATTTGGGAGAAAGTGCAGACTGATGTAAAATACCCCCATCTGACCAGTCACGTATTCATCAAAAACAAAGTTTTAATAAAAAATCCATATAGCATATGCTATAATTACTGCACGTATCTTTTGTAATTCAAGGCTATTAAAAATTGCATTTCCATTTTAAGCCTTGAGATGTTGAGCTTTGCTGATCTGTATTCAACACAGGCTTAAAGCGTAGATCTGCCAATGCTACAAATACTGCAGCTGCTGACTTTTAAAATACGGACACTTACCTGTCCAGGGCGCCCACGATGTCCTCACCTGAAGCTGATTTGTCCCCTGGCGCCGCCAAGCTACGAGTAAGCATCACAGGAAACATGTCAGCTCTTTTTTCCTAATCCACTTCTTGGTTGACTGCATGAATTTTGGCTGTTTTTTCCATTTGAATTTTTGTTGTTTTTTCATGTTTTGAATAAAGACATCGTGTTTTGAGCAGTGCGGCGATCCAGGATTTTTCTTTAATCTCGCCGCCATCTTCAGTAAGGGAATCAGGAAGTGAAGCCTTGCGGCTTCACAGCCTGATTCCCTACTGTGCATTCGTGAGTCGCACTGCATGTCCTCACTGGCCCCTGCTGTCTTTTGGGACCTGTGTGTCTTTCAGGAGACAGTAGGGGGACAGAGGAAGGACCGGACATGGCGTAGACCGCTACAGATTCTGCGGTGATCTATCGCCGGAAGTGAGAAAAAATACCTGTATTAGACAGGTATCTGCTCCACCCCCGACCCCCCCCCTTCCGAAAGGTGCCAAATGTGACACCGGAGGGGGGAGGAACCAGTAAAGTGGAAATTCCATTTTTCGGTGGAGAACGAAGCGGCTCACAGCAGAAGTCTTGTGAGTCTCCATTCACTGTTTTAGGTCAGATTTCAGCCCAAATTTTGTGCTGAATTCGGACCTGAAACAGACCGAAGACGCTACGGAGATGTACTATGCAAATTGGATGTGAAAAAAAACACATTCAATTCACAATATTGTGAACCCAGCCTAAACCAAAGTTGTTTTATATGTGTCCTATTTACACCATATATCTGCAGTGATATGTGCTGTGTACAAATGCAGCAAGTCTAAATTTTAATACAGCACACATCACTGCATGTCACAGCACTGAAATGCGTATAGTGGAATGAATTTTTTTTTGTAACACATTAGTATAGCAAAATAATGTAAGCATAGCCCTTGAACTGCAATCAGTGCAATTTTCTGAAACCGTCAAATGTCAGTTCGTTTTATTATAGGAACCTGGTGTTCCATCAGTTGATGTACTGAGTGACCCCCAGAAATGTAATTTCCCACTTGTGTGTTGGCTCACTAGTTTTCTCTGATGTCTGCCCTCAGAACTCAACTTTTTGACACCCCCTGAAACAGCAGTTTAATTTTTGGCAAGATGCTCTTACGCCTGCACTCTGAAAATTGGATGCAGACACTGCGGCTTTCCTTATTAAAACACTGAGATTTGATTAGGTAGTTATAATGAAGACTGACCTTGTCATTAATGAATACATTTGGAAAGGACACAATGAAACATCTCCATCCTTTGCTAAAAAAAATTGCAATGTATAAAGGCCACATAGAGGGGATTGTGTTTTGAGTTACACTTGAATTGTATTTTGAAATTTTAATTCGCATTACTTTTCTAACTCTGTGAGAGTGAAGGACAGCACTAGAAGTCAATCAGGCTTTACTACAATGCAGAGCTGATCAAAGAAGAAGAGAGCACAGAGATGACCTTTATTAATGTATTGCTGCTTCTGCCATAAAAATTAATTTCATGGAATTCATCCAGGCTCAGGAAGTGTTTTACCACAATGTATTGATTTAATTGTAGCATTTCAAAGTGAATTCACATTCTACCAGTGCTATCTTGCACGAATGTCTAAATTAAAAAAATAAAAGGATGTAAATTATAAATTGCAATTACGTTTCTCACTGGCAGCATGTTTAGCCATTTAAATCAAAATGGAGGAGATAAGAGAATGATGCTGCGCACCCCGATAATAACAAGAAGCAAGAAATGTTTCCCCCACTAGAGTTTTCAAGGCAGCAGAAATTAACAAAATGGCAATGAGGAAAATTCAAAGAACGAATATCTGAAAATAAGAACGAAAATCAGAAAATTAAAAAAAAATTGTGTCAGAACACAATAGCTCAGTGGGAAAAATCACTGTACTAATGTTACATAGGTAGTATTGTGTGCTCCACCTGAGCTCCTACGTTTTTTTTTCGATCAGCCGGCTTGGTTGAATGAAAAAAAAATTAAATAGCCAGATCCAGATAGACTGGCTTAATGTTGAGGCATATACGCTCGCCGCCGTAAGTCAGAGAGGCAAGGGCTGTATTCACAAAGCACTTGCCTCCTAAGTTACGGCGGC
Organism: Rana temporaria; assembly: GCF_905171775.1. Lineage (NCBI taxonomy): Eukaryota > Metazoa > Chordata > Amphibia > Anura > Ranidae > Rana > Rana temporaria. Next base: position 101,834,242 of record NC_053496.1, on the reverse strand, counting down.
ATAGCGTAAATGTGCCGGCCTAAGCGCGCCTAATTCAAATGATGAACAGGGGGGCGTGTTTTATGTAAATGACTCGTGACCCGACGTGATTGACGTTTTTAACTAACGGCGCATGCGCCGTGCGTGGACATATCCCAGTGTGCTTTGCTCCAAAGTACGCCGCAAGGACGTATTGGTTTCGACGTGAACATAAATTACGTCCAGCCCCATTCGCGGACGACTTGCGTAAACAATGTAAAAATTTAAAATTTCGACGCGGGAACGACGGCCATACTTAACATTGGCTAGGCCAGCTATTTGTTCGACTAACTTTACACCGGAAAAAGCCTTACGTAAACTACGTAAAAAAATGCGCCGGGTGCACGTACGTTTCAACGGAAGCGCCACCTAGCGGCCAGCGTAAATATGCACCCTAAGATACGACAGCGTAGGAGACTTACGCTGCTCGTATCTTAGCCTAATTTAAGCGTATCTGGTTTCCAGAATACGCTTAAATTTACGACGGCGTAGATTCAGAGTTACAACAGCGTATCTACTGATACGCTGGCGTAACTCTACGTGAATCTAGCTAAAAGTGTGTACCAGGCTTTAGTCTATAGCAGCTTCATCAAGAGTCCAAATGACCACTTGATCCACCATACTCCTTGATCTACTTCAAATTGATTATCTTGTCAACAGTCTGCTGTTGTGTACTGTCTGTACAGTGTTTTTACAATGTAGTCATCTACAATGTGTGTGGCAACAAACGGCTCACTGGAAAGCAGCTATCAGACTTCAGGTGACATCTGAAAACTGAATCTTCTTTTTTGCTTTTTGGGTGTTTTTGCTGTTGATGTAAGTTAGAGGAACCTTCATTTGTTCCGATATCAAGTATAACATTTTGGATTTCCCGTCACTTTCTGTTCTAGTGACAATGGTCACAAGGGCAAATTGAGAGGAAAAATCTCCTGAAGGACAAAACAGGCAGGAAAAAAAATCTGGTAGAGATTTTAACCCTTCCATACTCTCTCCAAATCTAAAAAAGAGTTTTGGCAGTAAATATACTTTAAAAACTTTTCTTTTTAGTTATTTTTGCATAAACCCCATCACATCTGGTCCTTTTCAATCTTAGTTTACCCTAACATACAATTTATAAGATGTAGTGGCATTATAATAATCCACAAATTAGTACAAGAGGATGTTTACTGTTGGCTCATGCATTAGGTCTTCTGATTGAACTAACAATGACGCCATATACAAGTGTAGCGCCTGTGTACTTTCAGTACAGGTGCTATCCTAAATTTAGAGGGGGATGAGAGAGTTACTTGACTCTCATCCAGATGATTTGTGTAAATTAGGCCTCTGCTCTGGCTGGGCTGTACTGTCAGTTCATTCTGTGTTACAGAGGTGTGTTTCCACCCCGGGGTGACAGGTGGCGGCAGTGGAGTTCAGTCAGGAGTGCCTCTTGCCAGCAGCCAATCAGGAGGGGTTTTCCTTTGCGGGGCATGCTGGGGGAGGGTACTTCTTGAGCAAAAGCCATTGGGGGGTTCGTCTTCTGGTTCTTGTTCCGGGTGCGGCACCCACCTTCATGGTGTGCGCACATCACGGCCCCCGGCGAGATGGCCTACCAGGCCGGGGCGCACGTGCTACGAGGTGTCCTTAGTTCTGGGACCATGTTGGCCCGGAGCAACTGAAGCTATGGCGGGACCCTAGTGATCTACTGGGTTCCCTAAACTTTAAGAGAAGATCCCAAGCGAGTTGTGCTGTTCGGTGAGGAGTCAGTCTGAGGAGAGCCCGGAGGCAGGCAATCCAACAGGCCTAGACAATTCACCGGGGATCAAGGTTACCGGACATTGAGAGTTTGTCTGTTGGCAACCTGTCAGTCGGTAACCAGTTGAGGAAAACTACCTGAGGGAGATTCAGGCACCAAATTCACTGAGGAAGATTCACTTCACAATTCTATGTTCGGGGGAAGGGCCTGTGGCAGAGGTTCTTCCCTAATATTCATTTGCACCAGGTCTGTGGCAGAGACTTGTTTTTTCTTCTCAGTGCTCTGAGTGATACCCTGGCTGCCAGGTCGGTGTGAGAGGTTTGTCCAGGTACACTATACCCCCTCGGCTGAGGGGCGATGAAAGTAAAGTATCGTTTTGAAGCAGGATTGCTTCTGTGTTGTTCAAGCCTGAATCTGCAATTCTCCTTTTCACCCATCTTCCCCTATCTACTCCAAGTTCACTGTTTTGCCGTGTTGGGTGAAATAAAGCTACAAGAAAAGACACCTGTTGCTTGGACATTCCGTCATTGCTCTCATCATCTCATCATCATCATTACCCCTAAACGCTCACAGAGGTAACACTCCATCCCTATTCTAAACAGCAGCTCCTTTGGGGGTGAGCGCTACGCAAGTAAAATAAGGGTTACTGCCCTGGTACATATCAGCCAGTTTTAACTAGGATGCAATTTATTTCAAAAAGTGTTTTTTCAATCAAAACTATATTTTCCTGCTATGAGTAGTGTGGGGATATTGGGCTGTTTCAAATAAATCACTTGAAAAGGAAACATGGGAAAAATTTGCATTGCAAATCACATAATTAAAAGCCTTTCATCAAACCTAAATCTAATTAATCAGTCAACATTATAAATTCCATTGCATAAATCACATGAGATTGAGACCTTGAACTATAAAAGTGTTAACTCTCGTACATGGTTACATAGCAACTATGGACAGTTTTGTCTCCCAGGTAAACCTGTCTTGCCTGACCTGACAAGACAGCTGGATTAATACCCTTGGTCAAAATATGACCATATTGTGATAATATGGAAAGCAGTGCATATTGGTGTCTTATGCAAATAAAATCCTTATTTACAATGCCGCTTATTTGCAGAGAATGTGCATGAACAAGTGAGCAGCATCAAGCATTATACCGTAGGTCTCCATATATATGAATGCTGAATATTTGATAACAATTATGATTTACCATGATTTGAAGTTGAGTACCATGGATTATAATATTAGACCTATTTTTCAAAAACTAAAATACAGGTGTTGTTTGCCATAATGATTGGTATTCTCAGTGAATTGATTGCTATTTTCATTGGCTTTCCTCACTAAAATAACAATCATTATGGAAAATAACATTTACTATATCTTACTGCATTGAGTCCCTTTGCTGTGTCATAAATACTGCAAAGGAAATGGAGAACTGGATTTTTAATCTAGGAATAGATCATTTGAGCTAATGGTGGCAATTGCGATGCTAATGGGTGAACACATATTTATTAAAAGGATCCTGTCATAAACGTAAAAATTGCAGGTGGAAGCACAAACAAATCAAGTATTTTACATGGTTACTTGCAGTGTTTTTCATTTCATAAATTATTATTTTTTCTCTCAAAATGTGCCTCTCAAATATTTGACTAGTAAATTTTCTAGCACAGCCCCCTCCCTCCTTGCATACTATATCCCTCTGCTTTCTTGGGATTGCCTAAATACTTTATTTGCTGGTGATGGTCCTTCACCCTTGTCTTTACAACCTTTTATGTAGCCAGTATGTTGATAAAGGCATGTCGGGCAATATTGTGCTCCTTGAATGACAGCTGTGTAGTTACTGACATCACATCCAAGATGGCAGCGCCCAACAGAAGTCTCAAGACTTTTGGATGTTTACACACTTACAATTTTCACAGGTAAATAACAGGCATAAAATCTGCATACATTCTTACATGAATATTTTTGTTGAAATAAATGGTCTTGCTTCAAGGTCTCCTTAATGCAGATACTATTTAAGTGATTAAAAAAATGGGAAGTGAAGTGAGTGATAGTAGGAGATAAAGGCTGTGTAGCTACGTGCTGGTCTACAGTAATATCGAGAAGGAGGCCATTGCCTTTATTATAGTATGATGCACCATTCTCCTCCAGGTCATCAGGGGGAGTGCTGATGCCATGAAAGCCCACAGACCTATAGAGAATCATGGGAGTTGTAGTTTAAGACAGCAGCCATATAATGGTGCCAATTGACTCCTTACACTACAGATGCCAATATGTACTGTGCAGTAGGAGGAGTGAGGGATGATTTTTATTAAACTGCCCAGGAAAGTTCTTCCTCTTGGCACTGAGGGAGTTAGAGAGAGAGAGAGCGCACCTCTGTCTGAATATTAGTCTGTCAGAGAGAGACCATATGTCACGTACCTGGTGGGTAGAGGATGGTTTATGCAGAGGAAGGCCTTTCTTACCCATCTGACTCGGGCCCCTGGTAGAGTATACAGAAGGCGCAGAAGTGCAGGGTCGGACGAGTCCAGTAGAAGTGCTTTATGCTGGGCTGCTGGTTGTGTAGCACACTAGATGGCAGCAGATCATCCAAGGGTAGGGACAGGCTGGATCTTTAGCTGAAGAGAAGGTTCCAGTGGCAGATGGACAGGTGCTAGCAACTTGGGAGCTCAGAATGGACTGGAACGTAAGCAGAGTCAGACAAGTCAGGTCATACACAGAACGATCAGATCAAGTATCAGATGCAGAGGCAGGAGAATGGCAAAGAACAATCCGAGGTTGATGCAGGTGAAGAACAGGAACAGTCAGGAACAAGCCGGGTCAGTATTTCAAGAGCAGATGCAGGTAACAGGGAACAGGACAATCACATAATTCTGTAGCCGGGACAGCACTGATCCTGGGTGCTGATCCAGTCTAAATAGCCCATTTGGAACCCTTATCTGTCACTGGATTCACCGCGCAAATTTTCATATTCATTCGCATTCAAGCGAATAAGCGTGCGCATATTAGCACGCACTGACATGCCTCTTTGGGAGGTTCGGGGAACAGGGATTTGTCTGCAGGCTTCCAGACAGCATACCAGCGGAGATCAAAGCCTCAGACTGGAAGTGAGGACACCTGGGGGCAGCGTGGCACTACCCACATCACATCTACTGCACTGCTGCTGCAGGGAGACTGGAGCATCCACTCACCTTCTGCTTCCCACCACTGATCACCCTTCTACAGCAAGAGGTCATCACAGCTTCCCAGCGATTTGGGTGAGGGCTATTTGCTCATTGCTGATACTGCTAGCAGGGATTGAGCCACTGACAGCAGGACACCAAGTGTTCCCAATCCATGCTGCACCCATACTGAACAATACCACACTTATTCCAAACCTCGACAGCAGCTATTCCAACCCTATACCACATTATACTGAACCATTATCGCATCTGAATCACATCTACCTTGCACCTGTGCTGAAACAATACTGTACCTATACTACACCTATACTGCATGCAGGCTAACTTGGAATGTTGTTAAGGGCCCCAATGATAGCCAGCAGAGGAACATCTCAAAGGACTGCCTCATCTCCAATAATTATTCTGCTACTCCCCTTTGTTCCCCTGCCTCTCACCTTCTTTTTGGACAGCGCATACCCAGTCAGTCTAGGACTAGCAATACAGCCATATATGCATTTTGCAGTATATTTTCAGCACTCTGTATATTACATTTTATTACTGCTCACTGCTGCACTTGAGGTGGCTACTGTTTATGCTGGTCTAAAAGACAAATGTCATCTGATGCCTAATTCTTACATTTAATCACTTTGTATGTTAAATTGTGTTATTACCATTGTTAATCCATGTTATGCTTGCCTAGTTACCAACCATATTGGTGACAATATATTACGTTTATGGTTGTTACCCTCTGACCGAGAGTAATGTGGATCACATAAACATGCGACAAGACTTACAACATAAATAGACCTGAAGTGTGCCTTGGTGGTCTGGTCAGTATGCCAAGAAAAGGGGGCATACCCAAGGTAAGTAATGGGTAGTTAATTGAAAAAGGATATGCTGACAAGTGCCCTGAAAAAGGGAAGGGTGGGAGGGTGTCGAATGCGATTGAATGCGCAGACTCACGGACATGAGGTGAGCTGGGAAGAGTCAGCCCAGTGACGTGTAGTACCGCACACTGAACCGACAAAAAGCATGTGTGAGTGGGCTGCTTAAATACCCTCTGGGCTCCTCCCATAAACTCAGGCCACCATACTGGCTTTCTTATTTGCCTTTACTATCTGGTTTGGTGTCTGTTTTCTTTAATACAGCTCTACTAATGGGTATTAGATATTACCTTCAGTGGTTTTCTTTGATATTGTATGTTGGTAGTAGTGTTGCTCACGAATATTCGCATTGCGAATATTCGACTCGAATATAGCATATTCGAGAAATCGCGCTATATTTCGAATTTCGCGGTGAATATTCGCAATTCCGAATATTCGATTTTTTACAATTTTTTTTTTAAAACAGATCACATCCTAGATATCTCCATCGACGTCTAAAAGAATTGCTGGTATGATTAGAGACCCTGGGCCGAGTAGCTGAAGCGTTCATTGAATTTTCCCGAAAAATCGCAATGCGATTATTCGGCAAACGCAATATCGCGCGATTATTTTCTTCGCCCCTATCTTCCGCATCAGAGCGATTTTTACAGTTTCATTTTTAAAACAGATCACATCCTAGTGATCTCCATAGACGTCTAAAAGCATTGCTGGTATGATTAGAGACCTTGGGCCGAGTAGCTGAAGCGATCATTTTATATTGCCGAATATTCGCAATGCGAATATTCGGCAATAGGAATATTGCGCGATTATTTTCTCTGCCCTTTTGCATCAGAGCCAATCAGAGTTCTCCTTCCACACTCGTCAGAGGTTAGCAACCAATAGGAACCTGCCTGCACGGACATTATATAAGCTCACTCCCAGCACCATTTCATTGCATATTCAGAAGCTGGCTAGAGAGTGTGGAGGCTGTTTCTGTGTTCCTGTGTCTTTGTTCCTGATTGATTTATATCATCACCAGCATAGTGCTGCATTGCTATTTAGTGATTCCAGTGCATCTTTTCCAGTATATCAACTGCTTTTTTCAAAGCAATAGACCCAAGAGCTTTTTTCAAAGCTACGTTTTGTGCTGTTTTGTGCTGTTTTGTTCATCTTGTGTTACTGTTTGATCTTGCATCTTCGCTGTTCAGTGATATTTGCTAGTGATTTCAGTGCACATTTTGCTTAGTTTTTCCTAAAGAGCTTTTCTAAAAGCTAAGTTTTGTGTTGTTCAGTTTAGTTAAATTTTGTGTAGTAAGTGTACACACTGTTAGTGTACATTTATTTCATCTAGCTTAGCTTAGTGTGTGTTTAGTGTCTGTGTTTTGTGTTAAAAAAAAAAAAAAAAAAAAAAGTTAGTGTTTGTTTAGTGCTTTTTTTTTTTTTTTTTTAATTTGTAGTCCTTGTCTTTGGTGTACTACTTTTATTATAGTTTAGTAGCTGTCTGTGTACGTCTTTGTCTCTGTGCCTGTATTGTAAAAAAAACACATAAAAACACATTTCCCCCCCCAATAAAGTTTACCCCCCCCCACACACATCAGCAATAATGAGCGGCATCCGTGGCCGTGGCAGCAGGGGTAGGGGAGTTACTCCCAGTGCTGGGTCGCTGCCAGCACGGGGTACCTCTCGTGCCCCTACTAGTGGTAGAGGATCGGGTGCAAGGGGAGTCCGCCTGATCCGGGAGTTCTTCCCATCGGGCAGCCGCCCGATATTGCCATCTCAGGCTGAAGTAGTGGTGGACTACATGGGGCACAGCAGTGCCACTGAGTCGTCGGTCCCGACTCACAGTAGTACCACCATTACACCGGTGCCTGTAGTACCCCCCCCAGCCCCCAAGAGTCCAGCATCTTACTGTTCGACAGCGACAGTGAGAGGGATATCTTGGGGGAGGCCATGCATCAGGCAGACCTTCAGCTCTGTCCTGATGGTCAGGACCTTTTTGAAGGGATGGATGAGGAGGATGGGATACCTGCTGGCAGTATCCCAGAGACATCCCTTCAAACTGGTGCTGCTGTTTTGGTGCAGGAAACAGCAGCATCTAGTCAGACCCAGGCGTGGGTGAGGGGACAGCGGAGCCAGGCTAGAGGCTCCATGTCAGTTGGTTCCCTCAGACCAACACATCACAGCCCTTGGTCTGACATCTCTGGGGGCGAAGAGGGTGACCCATCATGGTTGCCATCTGACGCGTCGGCTCACTACGTCAGTGACGACGGGAAAGGTAGGCACCCTGGTGAAACGGTGCGCCAGGTCACCACCAGGGAGACCATCGTCAGGGTCTCCACTGGTGATGGCAGCAGGAGGTGTCAGGAGGAGCAGCAGCAGCAGCAGCAGCAGCAGCAGCAGCAGGCAGCTCCACCTGTGCGCACCGAGTCCCAGCAGGTGCAAGTAAGCGTCACCCCATCTGACAGGAGGGCGGTGCTGAAGTCACCTGTCTGGAACTACTTTACCCTGGTGGCAGACAACCCTACCGTGGCCATCTGCCGGATTTGTAAAGTGAGGGTGAAGAGAGGGAAGTGTTTGGCTCGGGTGGGTACCACAGCCCTGAACCAGCACCTGAGGATAAACCACTGGGCGGTGTTTGACGAGATGAAGCGTGGTGGTGGTAGCAGCGCCACCACCACAAGTGAGCAGGGTACAGCAGCCCCTGCCACATCTTCATCTCTTTCCAGCAGGTCATGCCCCCCCGCTCCCTCTAGTAGAGGTACTGGTACCGGCAGCCAGACCTCTACTTCCACAGCACCCTCCGCGTCTGTGTCCCGCACTGCCGTCCGGCGCCAGGCGTCAATTTCAGACGCCTTTGACCGCACCACTCCCTTCCCCCCTGGAGACCGACGTGTGCGTTCCCTCAATGGGCTCCTGGCAAGGGTTATTGCCCAACATCTGCTGCCCTTCAACATAGTTGACAGCAACCCCTTCAGGCAGATGTTGGAGCAGGCCCAACCCCAATGGCGTGTCCCCAGCCGCCATTTCTTTGCCAGGACTGGTGTCCCTGCCCTACACCAGCACATTGTGCAGAATGTAACCCTGTCGCTGGATCACGCTGTCAGCGACAGGGTTCATCTGACAATGGATGGCTGGACCAGCAGGCATGGGCAGGGGCGCTACATCAGCTTCACGGCCCATTGGGTTTCCCTCCGAAGCGTCGGTGAGGGATCGGCGGCAACCGATCTTGTGGTGCCGCCCCGGGGTGTCCAGGGGAGAACTGCTGGTCTCCCTCAAGCCACTGTCTCCGCAGCTGCTGAGCCTCCCAGCAAGCGCCCCCGTAGCTACTCAAGTGTGGGGCACGTGCGCTGTCAGGCCGTGCTCCAGCTTGTTAGTTTAGGGGACCGGAGACACACTGGAGAAGAAGTGCTGAAAGCACTTCAGGCTCAGGTCCAGAAGTGGCTGACACCCCGAAGGTTCCAGGCAGGTATGGTTGTCTGCGATAACGGCAGCAACCTACTCGCCGCCCTCAGTGCTGGCAGTCTGACCCACGTGCCCTGTCTGGCACATGTCCTCAACCTGGTGGTGCAGAAGTTCCTGCGCACTTATCCCGGGTTGAGTGACATTGTGGCAAAGGCGCGTAGGATTGCCAGCCACTTCAGGCGCTCCCCAACCGCTACCGCGTCCCTGTCCGAGTTGCAGCGGAAGTACAGTCTGCCCCTTCACAGACTGATTGTGGACAGTGTGACGCGGTGGAACTCCACCCTCCACATGCTGAAGAGGTTGTGGGAGCAGCAAAGGGCGGTGAGGGAGTACCTGATGGAACTACGCACTGAGAGGGCTTCACCACAACTCCCTTTCATCGCCTGTGCGGAGTGGGGGCAGATAAGTGTTGTCCTCCTTCGAGCAGGCGACCAAGATGGTCAGCAGTGAGCACGTCGGCCTCAATAGCGTGCTGCCAATAGTGTTCATGCTGGAGAGGACACTAGATCGCCTGCTCGAAGCTGGGGGGAGTGCCTTGGTGGAGCAGGAGGAGTCAGCAATGCTCCACCGAGACCAGGGCCAGGACGAGGAGGAGGAGGAGGATGATGATGATGATGAGGAGGAGGTGGTTGCTGGTGTCGTCCCGGAGTCAGGGCCTGGTCAGGAGGGAGAGCCGGTGTTGGGGGCACCGATAGTCCGGGGGTTGGGCATCTCTGAGCATGACCAGCAGCGCCTCAGGGATGAAGAGTCGGACCTCATTCACCTGGCCAGCAGTGAGGAGTCACAGCGGGCTGTGCTCTTCCCCATGGCTGCCCACATGCTGAGATGCCTCAGGAGGGACCCCCGGGTTAAGACCATCAAGGCGAGGGATGATTTCTGGATGGCCACCCTTTTGGATCCCAGGTGCAAGGGGAAACTGGAGAAGTTCATCCCAGCCAGCCGGAGGCAGCACCGGATGGAGGAACTGCAGGCAGGCATTGTCAGCCGGTTGGAGCAGGCAACTCCCCGGCCTCCAGTTGTCCCCCCTCATCTCACCCAGCAGGTGGCTGCACCCAGCAGCAGCCGAGCAGGGGACCTAATGGATGAGATGAGGATGTTCTTCCAAACCGAGCAACCCAGTACCAGCACCAGCAGCAGCAGCAGCAGCAGTCACCACCAGCGGCTGGCCCACATGGTGGCAGACTACATGGCGTCCGTCGGTGCTTCTGACAGTATGAGCACCGACGACCCCATGGAGTACTGGGTTGCCAGATTGGACACGTGCCGCGAGCTCGCTCAGTATGCGCTGGAGTTATTGTCTTGCCCCCCCTCCAGCGTACTATCTGAGCGGACATTCAGCGCGGCAGGTGGGGTGGTCACGGACAAGAGGACCCGTCTGTCCACAGACTCCGTGGACAGACTCACATTCATAAAGATGAATGAGTCCTGGATCGGCGTTGACTTTCTGGCACCCGGCGTCGGTTCAGGGCGCTGAAGGGTCCCTTGTCATGCATTCCCTGATGGAGCCCCGGACCTGATGTATTTACAGTGCTGAATATAACTATTTTAACATCTGAGAAAATCAATGTTAATATTTGGTACAGTAGGCTTTCTTTGCAATTACAGCGGTCAAACCTTTCTTGTAGTTTTACACCAGCTTTGCACACACTGGAGGAGGGATTTTGGCCCACTCCTCCACACAGATCTTCTCTACATCAGTCAGGTTTCTGGGCTCTCGCTGAGAAACACGGAGTTTGAGCTCCCTCCAAAGATTCTCTATTGGGTTTAGGTCTGGAGACTGGCTAGGCCACGCCAGAACCTTGATATGCTCCTTACAGAGCCAATCCTTGGTTATCCTGGCTGTGTGCTTTGGGTCATTGTCATGTTGGAAGACCCAGCCTCGACCCATCTTCAAAGCTCTAACTCAGGGAAGGAGGTTGTTGCCCAAAATCTCGCAATACATGGCCACGGTCATCCTCTCCTTAATACAGTGCAGTCACCCTGTCCCATGTGCAGAAAAACACCACCAAAAAAAAAGATGATACCACCCCCATGCTTCACATTAGGGATGGCGTTCTTGGCATGGTACTCATCATTATTATTCCTCCGAACACGGTTAGTGAAATTATGATCAAAAAGTTATATTATGGTCTCATCGGACCACATGATTTTCTCCCATGACTCCTCTGGATCAGTCAAGACACCTATGTCAGCAGTTATTTCATACCCTATATACTCTTATTAACACTGCTGTTCATCATGGCACCTCCTGCCCAAGTGATATGACTCTGTATCAACTACTACTGCTAATACTACTACTGTTGCTTCTGCTGCCCAGTCAAGACACCTATGTCAGCAGTTATTTCACACTCTATATACTCTTATTAACACTGCTGTTCATCATGGCACCTCCTGCCCAAGTGATATGACTCTGTATCAACTACTACTGCTAATACTACTACTGCTGCTTCTGCTGCCCAGTCAAGACACCTATGTCAGCAGTTATTTCACACCCTATATACTCTTATTAACACTGCTGTTCATCATGGCACCTCCTGCCCAAGTGATATGACTCTGTATCAACTACTACTGATAATACGACTGCTGCTTCTGCTGCCCAGTCAAGACACCTATGTCAGCAGTTATTTCACACTCTATATACTCTTATTAACACTGCTGTTCATCATGGCACCTCATGCCCAAGTGATATGACTCTGTATCAACTACTACTGCTAATACTACTACTGCTGCTTCTGCTGCCCAGTCAAGACACCTATGTCAGCAGTTATTTCACACTCTATATACTCTTATTAACACTGCTGTTCATCATGGCACCTCCTGCCCAAGTGATATGACTCTGTATCAACTACTACTGCTAATACTACTACTGCTGCTTCTGCTGCCCAGTCAAGACACCTATGTCAGCAGTTATTTCACACTCTATATACTCTTATTAACACTGCTGTTCATCATGGCACCTCCTGCCCAAGTGATATGACTCTGTATCAACTACTACTGATAATACTACTGCTGCTGCTGCCCAGTCAAGACACCTATGTCAGCAGTTATTTCACACTCTATATACTCCTATTACCACTGCTGTTCATCATGGCACCTCCTGCCCAAGTGATATGACTCTGTATCAACTACTACTGCTAATACTACTACTGCTGCTTCTGCTGCCCAGTCAAGACACCTATGTCAGCAGTTATTTCACACTCTATATACTCTTATTAACACTGCTGTTCATCATGGCACCTCCTGCCCAAGTGATATGACTCTGTATCAACTACTACTGATAATACTACTACTGCTGCTTCTGCTGCTGCTGCTGCTGCCCAGTCAAGACACCTATGTCAGCAGTTATTTCACACCCTATATACTCTTATTAACACTGCTGTTCATCATGGCACCTCCTGGCCAAGTGATATGACTCTGTATCAACTACTACTGATAATACTACTGCTGCTGCTGCCCAGTCAAGACACCTATGTCAGCAGTTATTTCACACTCTATATACTCCTATTACCACTGCTGTTCATCATGGCACCTCCTGCCCAAGTGATATGACTCTGTATCAACTACTACTGCTAATACTACTACTGCTGCTTCTGCTGCCCAGTCAAGACACCTATGTCAGCAGTTATTTCACACCCTATATACTCTTATTAACACTGCTGTTCATCATGGCACCTCCTGCCCAAGTGATATGACTCTGTATCAACTACTACTGATAATACTACTGCTGCTTCTGCTGCCCAGTCAAGACACCTATGTCAGCAGTTATTTCACACTCTATATACTCTTATTAACACTGCTGTTCATCATGGCACCTCCTGCCCAAGTGATATGACTCTGTATCAACTACTACTGCTAATACTACTACTGCTGCTTCTGCTGCCCAGTCAAGACACCTATGTCAGCAGGTATTTCACACTCTATATACTCTTATTAACACTGCTGTTCATCATGGCACCTCCTGCCCAAGTGATATGACTCTGTATCAACTACTACTGATAATACTACTACTGCTGCTTCTGCTGCTGCTGCTGCTGCTGCCCAGTCAAGACACCTATGTCAGCAGTTATTTCACACCCTATATACTCTTATTAACACTGCTGTTCATCATGGCACCTCCTGCCCAAGTGATATGACTCTGTATCAACTACTACTGCTAATACTACTACTGCTGCTTCTGCTGCTGCTGCTGCTGCCCAGTCAAGACACCTATGTCAGCAGTTATTTCACACCCTATATACTCTTATTAACACTGCTGTTCATCATGGCACCTCCTGCCCACGTGATATGACTCTGTATCAACTACTACTGATAATACTACTGCTGCTGCTTCTGCTGCTGCTGCCCAGTCAAGACACCTATGTCAGCAGTTATTTCACACTCTATATACTCCTATTACCACTGCTGTTCATCATGGCACCTCCTGCCCAAGTGATATGACTCTGTATTGTCAATGTCTACTACTACTACTACTGCTCAATCAAGACACCTATGTCACTAGTTATTTGCCACTCTATACTACTATTACCACTACTGATGCTGCTGCTGCTGTTCATCATGGCACCTCTTGCCCGAGTGATTTGACACTGTATTGTCAATGTCTACTACTACTATTACAGCTCTGTCAAGACACCTGTGTCCCAATTTTTTGGTAAACTATTGACTACTATGACCACTACTGATGCTGTAAAGTATTCCCCAAGTGTTTTTATGCTATCTAGTACTATTACCACTACTGCTTGTAAATCCTGCCTGTGTGATACTTAGTGGGAATGCTTTAATAAGCATTCCCAGTATGGATACCCGTAAATGTATTAATCTTAATTAGTGTGAATGCTTTAATAAACATTTCCAGTATTGATATCCGTAAATTTAGTAATCTTATTATTCCTTACGTTTTTTGGTTCTGCGTAACTTCGGCATACTTTCAGCTATTGAGACCATTCAACTGTAAAAATGTTCATCTCGTTCAGCTAATGATGGGACTTCTTCAAGTTTTTTTCGACTATTTACACTTTTATAAATTTTAAGCTTTTAGACCCTTTTTTTAACATTGAAGTCAATGAGAACATCCTTTTCCCCTTTGAATTCACATGCCCTGCCAAAAGTTTCAGCTACTTCATACTTTCACTTACAGACACTAAACAAACTTTAAAGCGGTCACAAAATATTTAGCTATCCGGCTATGACTTTTCAGATCGTTATCGTTTACAATTTTTTGGTGAAAACGCAATTTACGTTTGGCGAATTTTTCACAAAAATGCAATCGGTTATAATGTAATCCTATGGAGGGGATTTAGAGTCTGTCATGTGACCTTAACATTGGAGATCTTTGTAATTAAAAATATCTTTAGAAAAAGGGGAAACAAATTGCTCTCACGCCCACAAGATCTACTTTTCATACACAATTTTTATATCAAAACGTAGCTATGCTTGTCTGGTTTCTGGCAATGTGATCAATTCTGCGATACGTATTTTAGTTTTAGTTATTGGAGCAACAGCCAGAAATTATGTCTCATAGACTCTCATGTTAAATTATCTAAAAAATGTTGCTGCAGAACTCACAAAGACGCTCTTTTCTAAATCACAGACATGGCCACATTTTTAAGTTTATCAACATAAATTTCATATCGATGCGTTTACAAGGGCCGTGTATTTCAAACGGTGTAGTCGTTGTATCAATCGCATGTACGGTTGAGGATTTATTAAGCTTTGTTTGGAGGCTTAAATCATGTATTAGATCTGTGAATTAAAAGCGTTTGTAATGTTATTTCTTTCCATAAATAACTTTCCTGACCTCAGTGCAATATTCCTCCTCACTGACCTGGGGGGGAGGGAAAACCTATTGAGGGGGGAGGGGCGACCAGGAAGTCAGCATACTCTATACTTTGCAGATAGAGAAAGAAGCTGTGTGTCCTAAAGATAGTGTAGTGGTTATGGTGAATGTGTTTGGCAAGGGGCTCACCAATTAAGCTATTCAGCATTCCCACTCGCATTTTCCTCAGGAAATGCATTGTCTAGTTATATTATATTTTAATACTACTGCTGCTGCCTCCATGCTGAGTAAAGCTTCATGACCTCTCTGGCACAGCGGATCCACCAACAGCCTCCGCTACAAGCTACCAGACCGGATCTAAACAGCAAGTGTAACTATAACAATGAACCTTATGTTAAACCCTGTTTTGCGGCATTTATACTGCAACCATTGGGCTGTCTGCAAGAGCTCATCTGCATTCTCTCTCTCTTTCTTGCTCTCCCTCTCTCTCTCTTTGTATATATATATATATTGTTGCTTTTGTTATGTTCATTTTTCAACAGTTTATTTTGTGTTCGTCGTGTCTGTGTCGTGTGCTTTAGTTTGTCCTAGGTTACTGTTAAATAAAATAATAGTATAAAATGTTTTTGCTTATTATGAAGTTAACTGTGTTGATGTTGATTTGTTTGATGTGAAGTTAGATGTGTTGAAAAACCTACAAATCTATCTCAAAAAGAAATGAAACATTTCCAAAAAATAAGATTTTTTAATAAAAAAATAAATTCAGATATAACTATCGTTTTTTCTTTTTTTTTTTCTTCCCACCTCAGACTCCGCTCACACCCGACAACGAGACCCGCTCACGGCCAGACCGCCCCCAACGTCTCTCCAGTGGCCTCGCATCATGCGTGGGGCTCTTCTTTTTTTTTTTTCCTTTTTTTTTTTAACAGTTGCAAATCCGTCCTTTTTTTTTTTTTTTTTTCAACAGTTGCAAACCTGTCCTTTTTTTTTTTTTTTAACAGTTGCAGATTTGTCCTTTTTTTTTTTTTTTTTTTTTGTTTTCCCTTTCCCTTTTCCCTCCCCTCTTTTCCTACTTTTTTTTCTTTTCTTTCCCCCCAGCCCCCTCCCCCCCCCCCTGTCTGTGTGCCTTGCAATCTTCTTTTTTTTTTGTTTTCTCACTTATCCACTTCTGTCATTCCTTGAACAAACTTTTCCGAAAATTTAAAAACTTTCCATTTTTCCCACACCTCATTATATCTATCCACTCCTCCTGTCTCTCCACAGGCCAGGTACTCCATCTCTTCTATGTATTCCACCCTTTCCATCAATTCTTTAATTGATGGCCTTTTTGGGTGTAGCCAGTTTTTTGGAATCAGGGCCTTTGCTGCATTTAGCAGCACTGGAACCAGGGTTATTGCGTATTGTTTTTTTGTTTTTTCGGTTCCATGAAATAGACAGGGCAGTGGGCTACACGGGATCCTCTCCCCTGTTATTTTTTCTATATATTCCAGGGCTTCTTTCCAATATTCCTGTATTCTCGGGCAGTCCCACCATATGTGCATAGTTGTCCCTTTTTGCTTACAATTCCTCCAACAAAGCTCTGAGTTTTTTGGATGGATTTTATTCATTCTTGATGGGGTCAAGTGCCATCGAACCATACACTTATAATTTGCTTCTATGGAAGTTATATCTGAGGCATAATTATAAACTGCACCTATCATTTGTGATTTGTCAATCTTTTTACCCAAATCGCTTTCCCATTTTTCTAGGCAGGGCAGTGTTTCCTGGGTCTCGAGCTCCGTTAATATTCCATATGCTTTTGATATACCATGTGTCAGTGGCCCATCTATACTGCATATTTTTTCTATTGGGTTTAATGTTTTTTCTTCACGAATCGGTTGTGGTAGTGTGCTCACAAAGTGTTTTAACTGTAAATACTCCCATTCACTCATCCGTTGCTCCCCTTCTCCCACTATTATATCCTGTCTTGCTTTTATTTTTCCCCGTGTGACAATATCTTTTAATTTTTTCTCACCCAATTGCTTGCCGAAACGTGTTCCATTACCTGGTGGGAAGAACTTTGTGCCTGCTAATGGGATTAATGGAGAGTTTTACTCCCATTTTTCCCGTCTAAATAAAGTGTCCCATATTTTAAAAACATTTTTTGTTATACTATGTGTGTTTGTGCCCAATTTCCTCGTCTTAGGTGGTATCCAAATGTTTCTGTTTAATTGTGCATTACTTATTTTCTCTTCCATACGTGCCCATTTTTTTTTGGTATGTATATTTGTCCATTCTACTAACCTAGCTAAATTAACGGCAAAATAATATCTTTTTATGTCGGGGAGTCCCAACCCGCCTCCTTTTTTTTTTCAGGCTCAGTTGTGTGTAGCTTATTCTGGCCTTTTTACCTGCCCATATATATTTCGAGATTATTGTTTTAATTACCTTAAAGAAGCTTTGCGGTATCTTTATTGGGAGCATTTGGAGTTTATATGTTATCTTCGGTAGTATCATCATTTTAAACGCATTTATCTTTCCTATCCAGGAGATGTGTTTTCTTGCGAGATTTTTCAAGTCTTGGTTAATGTCATTAATTAAGGGGACGAAGTTGGCTATGTAGAGTTTTTCAACTGTTGGTGTGATCTTTATTCCTAAATATGTAATAGCTTCCTTTTCCCATGTAAATGGGAAATCCTTCTGCAGCTCTTCTGCTTCTTTTTTTTCTATCCCCACATTTAGAATTACTGTTTTTATCGGGTTTATTTTAAAGTTGGAAAGTTCACCGTATCTTTTTATTTCCTTTATAACGTTAGGGAGGGAAACTCTAGGTTTAGTCAGGTATAGGAGTATGTCGTCTGCGTATGCCGCCACCTTGTGTTCGTCATCTCCCACTCTCACCCCTCCTATGTCCGGGTTTTCCCGGATTTTTGCTAACAGTGGTTCCAGTGCTATTACATATAGGAGGGGTGAGAGCGGGCACCCCTGTCTGGTACCATTTTTCATTTCGAACGCAGACGACATACTCCCATTGACCTTTACCCTTGCCGTCGGGTGGCTATATAGGTTTTTTACCCATTTCAAAAATCTTGGTCCCAGACCTATATTTTGTAGAGTTTCCATCATAAACCCCCAGTCGACTCTGTCGAATGCTTTTTCAGCATCTAAAGACATGAGTACGACTGGGGGTTTCTTTTTTGGATCCTGTTGTAGTAGCAGCAGGGTCCTTATGCTATTATCTCTCCCCTCTCTGCCCGCTACAAAGCCTGCCTGATCTATATTTATTAATTCCGGCATTAAACTTTTTATCCTAGTTGCTAGTATTTTCGCATAAACCTTTAGGTCTGCATTTAACAATGCTATTGGTCGATAGTTTGAACACAACGTTCCATCTTTTCCTGTTTTAGGGATTATAGAAATACTTGCTAGCAGCGATTCTTTTCTTATTTCCTCTTCCTCTCCTATTTTATTGAAATAATTACACATCTCAGGGACCAAAAGTTCTCTAAATTTTTTATAATATTTAATCGGCAAACCGTCAGGGCCTGGACTCTTACCACCCGGTGTTTCCTGGAGGGCTCTATAAATCTCCTCTTGAGTTATAGAGGCATCCAGGGATTCCCTGTCGTTTTGAGTTATTTTAGGTAAGTTCACTTCTTTTAGGTATTCCTTGATTTTCCTTATTCTAATATTTTGCTGCTCTTGAGTTTCGTTAATTCTTATTGAATATAATGTACTATAATAAGTCTGAAAAGCTTCCGCAATTTCCGATGTCTTATATTTCATAAGACCGTCTTGGTTTTTTATTTTTTCTATGTAATTTTTTATTTTTTTTTCCCTTGATATTCTGGCTAGATATTTCCCTGGTTTGTTCCCCCATTTATACCTCTCTTTTCTGACATTTTTGAATATTTTCCTTGTTTCTACCTTCATCAAGTCTCTGAGCTGGGCCCTCTTTATCACAATTTCTTGATATACCTCATTTTCTCCTCGCTCTTTATGCGTTTGTTCCAGTTCAAATAATTCAGATGTTAATTTTTCCATGTTTAATTTTCTTATCTTTTTTTTCCCTGCTCCAATTGCAATTAATTTCCCTCTAATGTATGCCTTATGGGCCTCCCAAACAGTTGCCATCTTTACTTCTGGTGTATTATTAAGAGTGAAATATTGTTCCAAGTCGATTTTTACTGTATTGTTTACCTCTGTATCCTCTATGAGTTCTTCGTTTAAGTTCCACGTTCCTTTTCTTTGCTCTATCTCTTTGAATCTTATTTTCACTATTACCGGAGCGTGATCTGAGATTGTGGTTACCCCTATTGATGTTTTAACTACGTCTTCCAACGACTCATGGTCTACCATTATATAATCCAATCTTGAATATGTTCCGTGCACAGAAGAGTAATATGTATAGTCCTTTTTGTTTGGATATGTAATCCTCCAAGGATCTATTAAACAGTGACTATGCATTTTTTTTCCCAATATTCTTAGCTGTTTAATATTTCGTCTCTGTGCTCCAGACATATTATCTAGATGATAGTCCATTGAAAGATTGAGGTCTCCTGCTAAAATTACTTGACCTTGCTTGAAGTCCATTAAAACGTTCAAGAGCCCCCTCAGATATTTATGAGGTTGTCTATTTGGACAGTATATGTTTGCGAGCGTATATTTTTTCCCTTGGAGTACCCCTCTCAGAAACAAATAACGTCCATCTGGGTCAACTTTCCTATCTTCTATTGTAAAAGTGATGTTCTTCCCTATTCCTATAGCAACCCCCTTAGATCTTTTCTTTGGGGAGTCCCCGTAGTACCAAGTGGGGACTGCCCGAGAATACAGTCTAACATTTGAGTCCAAAGTTATGTGTGTCTCTTGCAAAAAAACTATTTCAGCGGAGTACCTTTCGACCTCTCTTAATACCATATGCCTTTTTTCCGGGCAACTGAGACCTCTTACATTATATGTTATAAAATTTATATTTGTCATTTCTTTCTCTTTTTTTTTTTTTTTTTACCTTTCTCTGATAAGTATTTTTTTTTCCGTTGCAAGACACACAGATCTAAGACCCCCCACCAGGCCCTTCTATTTTCCCCCTCCCCCCTCCCCCCCTCTCCCCTTCTCCTGTCTCCCCCCCCCCCACCCTCCCCTCTCGTCATATCTTGCCCCCCTGTTCTTCATGTGGGGCTTTCTCATCGCCTCCCCCCTCCCTCCCTTCCCCCCAATCGATCCCTGACCCTATGGTCTTTTAGAGCTTTTTCTATTTGGCGCTCCAGGCGCTCTTTTGCTCCTTGGGCTAAAGTGGAGTTCTATTTTAGCCCGGTCTCCTACCCCCCTATACTGGGGAATTGGGGAAGGAGTGCCCTCCGGATCCGCCCCCTCTCCAGTCCCGCTCCTGTAGCTTACTGTTTAGAACCTCCCCGTCCCCCCCCCCCCCCCCTTTCCCCCCCCCCCCACTCCGCCATCTAACGTTTTCAGTCCTTTTTTGGTGTTGGGATATCTAATCTCTGACAAAATTCTGGCACTTCCTCTAAAAACCTCAGTCTTGCCGAGATACCGTTTTTCCTGCCTATCAGGCAGGCTGGGAAACCCCAATTATATTGTATATCATGTTCCTGCAAGACTCTTAACAATGGTTTTAAGTTTCTTCTTCTTTTTAACGTCTCTTGTGATAGATCTTGGTATATTTGAATATTATGCTGATCGAATTCTAATGGCGACTTCCCTCTCAGTTTTCTCCATAGTTGGTTCTTCTCTTCCCAACTTTCAAATCGCACTATAATATCTCTAGGGTATTCCTGTGCTCTCTCATTAGCTCGTCTTATCCTATGCGCACGTTCTATTTTTAGTGGGGAAGTTATTTCTCTCTCCAGTATTGGATTGCAAATTTTTCTTATTGTTTCTGAGAGATCCTCAGCCTCCGTCGTTTCTGGAACTCCGCGTATTCTTATATTCTTCCTTCTTTCCCTATTTTCTTGATCTTCTAATTTATACGCCTGTTCTCGTTGATTTATTTTTAATGCTTTTATTTCATCTTCTAATTTTTTAACTGAGGTTATGTTGTGATCGACTTTTTTCTCAACTTCTTCCACTCTTTCCAATATGTGCCCCATATTTCTCTCCATTTTTTCCATTTGCGTTTTAAGTGATCTTTCTAGAGCGGCAAACATTCCTTCCATTTCCTTTTTTGTTGGCAAAAGTGTAATGTCCTGCGTTTCTTCTCTGTCTCCCTGTCCCAGGTCCATCTCTTTATCTGTTTCTCTATCTTGATCTGTTTTTTTCTCTAATAGTGACTCTGAGAGAGTTTCTGAGTCTGTCAAGATATTAACAGTCCCTTTTTTCTTCTCTTTCTTCTTTTCCTTTTCTACCTGGCCTCCTCGGGTTATTGATGGTTTTTCTATCTGCTGATTTTCTCCATTTGTCCCATGGGTCACAAATTTACACATTGGGCCTGGACTTTGACTTAAGCGGGGGACCTTTGGGATTGCCCCGCCTTTTACTCCTTTTCCCCTTGTGGTCATCCTTCACCCCCTTTCAGTCCTGCTGTAGTCCTGATTGCTTACCCGTGCTTCTTGCTGCGCTTGTGATTAAACTACACCGCTTTACAGCAAATTCTATAGTAAGACCCCTTTGCACTTATGGGAGGTGTATGCTGCACGGAACAATGCCCTTTGGTATCACGTTTTAAAATTGATTTGGTATTTCTACTTTTTGGCTTTGGTTTTAAATTGAAGACCTTCGGAGCACCCAGCACGTATATTAACCCCCTTCTTCTGTCGGTCACCAGTGCGCGTCGCACTCAATGACCTCCTTTTACAGGTTTTCAGGGCTTTTTAGTATGGTTAATTATACTGTTTGCTGTGCTTTAACCATTATATCCGTCAGTTTATAATTACGTTCTCTGCCAGGCCTGCGTGTACTTATATATTATAAATATTGCAGTATAATATAAAAAGGGTCCAAGATGTGTTACATCTATGTTGTCTAATAGAAGGGAGAAAAAAAATTAGGGAACACGGAGAGAGGGAAAAAAAAAAGGAAATTCTCCCCGTCTCTCTCATCACTCCCAATGGGCAAAGGGGGGATGTCACGGGGGGGGCCGTCACCAAAGCTTTAGAATTACCAGCATCCTTATAATCACATCTCGACAAGCACAGGAAATTACAGAAAAGCACTCATGTCCCTTGTATCTCCTCATTGCCTGTCTTCATATCAGTCCCTTCCAGTTACCAGTTCTTCTGTAGAAATGTCCCATTGAAATTTATGTATATGTATACTTATTTTTTTTTCCTTAGTTCTTTAACTCGTTCTTTAACTCATAAAAAGGACGTTTGTACTCACCACTCTGCCACTTGCAATGAGCTCAAACATGTACTCACCAATCTGGTAATTTTCACGCAGGGAGAGGAAAGGATAGAGACTGCTGTGATATGTTTCCCTGTGTCCCTGGACCTACTTTTGCTGACATTGGCGGTGGGCTGGATCCTTTCCCATGGGATTTTTACTGCCGGGTTGCCTGGCGCCGTGTCTCCCCTTCCCTCAGCCTCCTCTTCTATATTACTGCCTGGAGGGGGGGTGCGGTGGGGAGGTGCGGCTCACCTCAATAGCTCAGCCACCCGTACACTCCGTTGGAGGGAGACTTATCAGCCTGTTGCCTCAGGGGGGGCTCCGGCCCCCGCTCACCTCTGGGAATCCCCCCCCTTACTTCACGCTCTGTCCCGGAGCTCCTTCCTCTCGTCTCTGCACGCCGCTGCAAACCACCGCCGCCACCCAATCAGCCGGCGCGATCCAGGAAGCCGGGGAAGCCGCACTGCCTGCGTGTTCACACGCAGCGCGTCAGGCTAACCCGATCGAGGGGGGTGAGGATCCGATCCAATCCGCTCCAGGGGTCCGAGACTTCAGCCCGGGGGGGGGGGGGGGTGGAGGGGGACGACCTAGCGGGAGGAACAGAGAATCCGGCTCCTAGACATCCTGGACATCCCCGGTCCTCAGAGCGGGCTGGAGAGCGAGCACCTCCGTCTAGCTACTCCTTCACACTGACCGCGCCATCTTCAGACTCCTCCCTGTTCAGATATAACTATCAATGCGTTTCTGAATCCGTTCCATTTCCGCAATATGTTCGGATTGCTGCTGCTCTAGCAGAGCATTTTGTTGCGTCAGGTAGCGGATCTTGCGTTGGTTTTGCAGGATCCTCTGGTGGTTTTTTTTGATGAGTCTGTTCTGCCTTCTCATATCTCTTGATGCTGTTAGGATATAATAAAAAAACATTTGGATTTCAAAGAACGTTACCAAATAAATAAAATATTTTTTTTGCTTATTAATCAATCATTATCATGTGTATACACTTGTTATGTGTCTAACACATCCCGGGAGTGCAGAATTATTAGGCAAATGAGTATTTGGACCACATCATCCTCTTTATGCATGTTGTCTTACTCCAAGCTGTATAGGCTCGAAAGCCTACTACCGATTAGGCATATTAGGTAATGTACATCTCTGTAATGAGAAGGTGTGTGGTCTAATGACATCAACACTCTATATCAGGTGTGCATAATTATTAGTCAATTTCCTTTTCTTTGGCAAAATGGGCCAAAAGAAGGACTTGACAGACTCTGAAAAGTCCAAAATAGAGAGATATCTAGCAGAGGGATGCAGCACTCTTAAAATTGCAAAGCTTCTGAAGCGTGATCATCAAACAAAAGAAGCGTGTGGAAAAACAAAGGTGCAAAATAACTGCCCATGAACTGCGAAAAGTTAAGCGTGCAGCTGCCAAGATGCCACTTGCCACCAGATTGGCCATATTTCAGAGCTGCAACATCACTGGGGTGCCCAAAAGCACAAGGTGTGCAATACCCAGAGACATGGCCAAGGTAAGAAAGGCTGAAAGACGACGACCACTGAACAAGACACACAAGCTGCAACGTCAAGACTGTGCCAATAAATATCTCAAGAAAGATTTTTCTAAGGTTTTATGGACTGCTGAAATGAGAGTGAGTCTTGATGGGCCAGATGGAAGAGCCCGTGGCTGGATTGGTAAAGGGCAGGGAGCTCCAGTCCGACTCAGACGCCAGCAAGGTGGTGGTGGAGTACTGGTTTGGGCTGGTATCATCAAAGATGAGCTTGTGGGGCCTTTTCGGATTGAGGATGGAGTCAAGCTCAACTCCCAGTCCTACTGCCAGATTATGGAAGAGACCTTCTTCAAGCAGTGGTACAGGAAGAAGTCACCATCCTTCAAGAAAAACATGATTTTCATGCAGGACAATGCTCCATCACACGTGTCAAAGTACTCCACAGCGTGGCTGGCAAGAAAGGGTATTAAATAAAAAAAAGTAATGACATGGCCTCCTTGTTCACCTGATCTGAACCCCATTGAGAACCTGTGGTCCATCATCAAATGTGGGATTTACAAGGAGGGAAAACAGTACACCTCTCTGAACAGTGTCTGGGAGGCTGTGGTTGCTGCTGCACGCAATGTTGATGGTGAACAGATCAAAACACTGACAGAATCCATGGATGTCAGGCTTTTGAGTGTCCTTGCAAAGAAAGGTGGCTATATTGGTCACTGATTTGTTTTTGTTTTGTTTTTAAATGTCAGAAATGTGTATTTGTGAATGTTGAGATGTTATATTGGTTTCACTGTTAAAAATAAATCATTGAAATGGGTATCTATTTATTTTTTTGTTAAGTTGCCTAATAATTCTGCACAGTAATAGTAGTCACCTGCACACACAGATATCCCCCGAAAATAACTAACATTAAAAACAAACTAAAAACTACTTCCAAAAATATTCAGCTTTGATATTAATGAGTTTTTGGGGTTCATTGAGAACATGGTTGTTGTTCAATAATAAAATGAATCCTCAAAAATACAACTTGCCTAATAATTATGCACTACCTGTATACTTCTAGCATAAATACCATATTATGGTTCTACAATCTGACAGGTGCGCTTTATATGTTGTCCATTTTTATATCTACATTTTATTGTTGAAATGTTATTAATCATTGTGCACATATTTACCTTCCTGAACGAGGCTCACAGGACCGCTGTCTTCCTCCTGCTCGTCTGCTTGAGAAGTTGGGGTGGGGGGGGGAGGTTCTCAGCTTGCTCCTCAACAGGAGCTGGGGTTGGGGAGTGGGAGGGCCCTGGCTGCTCCTCCTCATCCATCTCCTCCTCTGCCACATCCTCCTCTGCCGCATCCTCCTCCTCCTCCTCATCGGCCTGGCGCGCACAACTGGTATTGGAGCACCTATAATAACACAATGTTCATATATTATAAAAATGTTTTCTAATGACGTATGCAAATTTTGTGTACTCTGCTGTATTGTATATGAATACAAATTGATTTATATAGACAGTTAACCAATGGGACAATGTTATATTAAAGGGTCTTGTGGGCACTACAGGGGACTGAGCGTGAGCTGGGATGCCACCATGTTAAAATGAGCTGTTTTTGTCTCCTTTGTTTTGTTCAGACGATCTCATGTTAAAAAAAGGGCCTGATGGAGCACACGGGATTACTATAACAACCCCACGCCTAACACAGGAATTTAGTGGGAATCTATATATATAAAACTCAACGTGTGTGTGCATGTATGTATATATGTATGTATGTTCCAGCATCACGTACAAACGGCTAAAGATATTTACATGAAACTTGGCACACAGGTTACTTATATGTCAGCCACAAACATAGGATAGGTGGTTTAACCCTTACCCACCCCCATTTGCCATGGTCGGGGTTTTTCTTTAAAGTCCCATGCAAAGCAATGGGAAAAGTATGTTCCCACATAACTTCTGTGTTCCTGTCTGCTGTCCCATGTCTTTTTTCAACAGTACTATGAATACCTTGGCTGGTGGTGATATATGTTAGCACAACATGGCATCTTGGTTAACAACATCTGACCTTACATGAATTACATATGACCTTACATAACTGTCACCAAAGGAGCTGCGGTGGCTCCACGCGATTGCCACTGCGCTGACAAGTGATTCACCTCTGCAGCTAGGGGTTCGGATCCCGCTCTCGGCTACATGTGAATTGAGTTTGGTGGTCTCAGCCCCGCCCCCGGTGGGTGTGCTATGCGAGGTTGGGTTGGGAGGACCCCCTCACACCCGCCATTGCCACCCGGGGCATGGAGAAAGATGGCAGATTGCCTCTGGGGGAGGCCTCCCAACTCCTGCAGGCCGGCTCCTCTCTCTTTCGAGTTCACGCACAAAATACACTTTTGAAAAAAAAAACATAACTGTCAACAATAACTTACCTGGATGATATCTATCCCGAAGACGTCTGACCTGATCCATGTGGCGCCTCTTCAGGTCAGACCACTTCTTGACTATTGCCTTGTGGTCGTGTTGGCCGCCGAAGTCAGTGATTAGGGCGCTGACCACAGCCCTTTTCTCTGGCTGCCTGCGGAGCAGGTCGTATCCTGTTTCCAGGAACTTCTGCAAGATGAAGAACAAAGTATATTGTAATACTTCTGTTGACAGCCTTATGGATATATGACGTAAATGTATGCTATTCAACAATTGGAAGCATTCTCGCCTTATTAATCAATGACAGGGGTAACATGACAGATTTTATATTCTGCCATTTCGGTCGCCACCTTTTTTGCATAAATATAGCAGCCATTATCATTTGCATAATTATGAATATATTATTAACAACACAGGATACACGTATAGGGGAGATATGCGTTGCTAACTCTTTTCCCTGTCAGGAGCCTAACGCCCCGGGGGGTTAGAGAGGGGACCTTTTCGGAGGACCACTGACGTATGTACCCGTCGCAGTTTTTTGTGATGTCACTCTTTAGGTGTGTGCACATTTTTCACTGCACCGGGTGGAGTTTTTGGGTTGTGTTTTGCACGCCACAGGCTTTTCAACAGAAAAAAAACAGCTGGAGGCAGAATGGTTGCAAAACACTACGGGTTTGTTACCTAACTCTGGGTGGGTTTCAAGACCAGTCCACCTCCAGCTGTTGCAAAACTACTACTCCCATCAGCCACGGTCTGTCAGTGCATGCTAAGAATTTTACTTTTGCTGCATCTAGGGTGCCACAGTTTAGAGACCCGTGCATAAAGGCCTGAAAAATGGGGGCCTGCAGAACTTACAATACTAGAAGTGCCAGCATTCCCAGGCATGCTGGAAGTTGTAGTTCTGCAACATCTAAAGGGCAATATGTATTCGAACGTCCTTGGGCCTTGAGGACACTGAAGTCAGGACGTTCGCATACGTCCTATGTCCAAAAAAATGTTAAATTCATTATGCTAAATAACAAGGAAAAGTGCCTAAATACACATTTGCCAACCAGGGTGTCAACCCTTTTTTTAACATTAAAGTCAATGAGAACATCCTTTTCCCCTTTGAATTCACATGCCCTGCCAAAAGTTTCAGCTACTTCATACTTTCACTTACAGACACTAAACAAACTTTAAAGCGGTCACAAAATATTTAGCTATCCGGCTATGACTTTTCAGATCGTTATCGTTTACAATTTTTTGGTGAAAACGCAATTTACGTTTGGCGAATTTTTCACAAAAATGCAATCGGTTATAATGTAATCCTATGGAGGGGATTTAGAGTCTGTCATGTGACCTTAACATTGGAGATCTTTGTAATTAAAAATATCTTTAGAAAAAGGGGAAACAAATTGCTCTCACGCCCACAAGATCTACTTTTCATACACAATTTTTATATCAAAACGTAGCTATGCTTGTCTGGTTTCTGGCAATGTGATCAATTCTGCGATACGTATTTTAGTTTTAGTTATTGGAGCAACAGCCAGAAATTATGTCTCATAGACTCTCATGTTAAATTATCTAAAAAATGTTGCTGCAGAACTCACAAAGACGCTCTTTTCTAAATCACAGACATGGCCACATTTTTAAGTTTATCAACATAAATTTCATATCGATGCGTTTACAAGGGCCGTGTATTTCAAACGGTGTAGTCGTTGTATCAATCGCATGTACGGTTGAGGATTTATTAAGCTTTGTTTGGAGGCTTAAATCATGTATTAGATCTGTGAATTAAAAGCGTTTGTAATGTTATTTCTTTCCATAAATAACTTTCCTGACCTCAGTGCAATATTCCTCCTCACTGACCTGGGGGGGAGGGAAAACCTATTGAGGGGGGAGGGGCGACCAGGAAGTCAGCATACTCTATACTTTGCAGATAGAGAAAGAAGCTGTGTGTCCTAAAGATAGTGTAGTGGTTATGGTGAATGTGTTTGGCAAGGGGCTCACCAATTAAGCTATTCAGCATTCCCACTCGCATTTTCCTCAGGAAATGCATTGTCTAGTTATATTATATTTTAATACTACTGCTGCTGCCTCCATGCTGAGTAAAGCTTCATGACCTCTCTGGCACAGCGGATCCACCAACAGCCTCCGCTACAAGCTACCAGACCGGATCTAAACAGCAAGTGTAACTATAACAATGAACCTTATGTTAAACCCTGTTTTGTGGCATTTATACTGCAACCATTGGGCTGTCTGCAAGAGCTCATCTGCATTCTCTCTCTCTTTCTTGCTCTCCCTCTCTCTCTCTTTGTATATATATATATATTGTTGCTTTTGTTATGTTCATTTTTCAACAGTTTATTTTGTGTTCGTCGTGTCTGTGTCGTGTGCTTTAGTTTGTCCTAGGTTACTGTTAAATAAAATAATAGTATAAAATGTTTTTGCTTATTATGAAGTTAACTGTGTTGATGTTGATTTGTTTGATGTGAAGTTAGATGTGTTGAAAAACCTACAAATCTATCTCAAAAAGAAATGAAACATTTCCAAAAAATAAGATTTTTTAATAAAAAAATAAATTCAGATATAACTATCAATGCGTTTCTGAATCCGTTCCATTTCCGCAATATGTTCGGATTGCTGCTGCTCTAGCAGAGCATTTTGTTGCGTCAGGTAGCGGATCTTGCGTTGGTTTTGCAGGATCCTCTGGTGGGTTTTTTTGATGAGTCTGTTCTGCCTTCTCATATCTCTTGATGCTGTTAGGATATAATAAAAAAACATTTGGATTTCAAAGAACGTTACCAAATAAATAAAATATTTTTTTTGCTTATTAATCAATCATTATCATGTGTATACACTTGTTATGTGTCTAACACATCCCGGGAGTGCAGAATTATTAGGCAAATGAGTATTTGGACCACATCATCCTCTTTATGCATGTTGTCTTACTCCAAGCTGTATAGGCTCGAAAGCCTACTACCGATTAGGCATATTAGGTAATGTACATCTCTGTAATGAGAAGGTGTGTGGTCTAATGACATCAACACTCTATATCAGGTGTGCATAATTATTAGTCAATTTCCTTTTCTTTGGCAAAATGGGCCAAAAGAAGGACTTGACAGACTCTGAAAAGTCCAAAATAGAGAGATATCTAGCAGAGGGATGCAGCACTCTTAAAATTGCAAAGCTTCTGAAGCGTGATCATCAAACAAAAGAAGCGTGTGGAAAAACAAAGGTGCAAAATAACTGCCCATGAACTGCGAAAAGTTAAGCGTGCAGCTGCCAAGATGCCACTTGCCACCAGATTGGCCATATTTCAGAGCTGCAACATCACTGGGGTGCCCAAAAGCACAAGGTGTGCAATACCCAGAGACATGGCCAAGGTAAGAAAGGCTGAAAGACGACGACCACTGAACAAGACACACAAGCTGCAACGTCAAGACTGTGCCAATAAATATCTCAAGAAAGATTTTTCTAAGGTTTTATGGACTGCTGAAATGAGAGTGAGTCTTGATGGGCCAGATGGAAGAGCCCGTGGCTGGATTGGTAAAGGGCAGGGAGCTCCAGTCCGACTCAGACGCCAGCAAGGTGGTGGTGGAGTACTGGTTTGGGCTGGTATCATCAAAGATGAGCTTGTGGGGCCTTTTCGGATTGAGGATGGAGTCAAGCTCAACTCCCAGTCCTACTGCCAGATTATGGAAGAGACCTTCTTCAAGCAGTGGTACAGGAAGAAGTCACCATCCTTCAAGAAAAACATGATTTTCATGCAGGACAATGCTCCATCACACGTGTCAAAGTACTCCACAGCGTGGCTGGCAAGAAAGGGTATTAAATAAAAAAAAGTAATGACATGGCCTCCTTGTTCACCTGATCTGAACCCCATTGAGAACCTGTGGTCCATCATCAAATGTGGGATTTACAAGGAGGGAAAACAGTACACCTCTCTGAACAGTGTCTGGGAGGCTGTGGTTGCTGCTGCACGCAATGTTGATGGTGAACAGATCAAAACACTGACAGAATCCATGGATGTCAGGCTTTTGAGTGTCCTTGCAAAGAAAGGTGGCTATATTGGTCACTGATTTGTTTTTGTTTTGTTTTTAAATGTCAGAAATGTGTATTTGTGAATGTTGAGATGTTATATTGGTTTCACTGTTAAAAATAAATCATTGAAATGGGTATCTATTTATTTTTTTGTTAAGTTGCCTAATAATTCTGCACAGTAATAGTAGTCACCTGCACACACAGATATCCCCCGAAAATAACTAACATTAAAAACAAACTAAAAACTACTTCCAAAAATATTCAGCTTTGATATTAATGAGTTTTTGGGGTTCATTGAGAACATGGTTGTTGTTCAATAATAAAATGAATCCTCAAAAATACAACTTGCCTAATAATTATGCACTACCTGTATACTTCTAGCATAAATACCATATTATGGTTCTACAATCTGACAGGTGCGCTTTATATGTTGTCCATTTTTATATCTACATTTTATTGTTGAAATGTTATTAATCATTGTGCACATATTTACCTTCCTGAACGAGGCTCACAGGACCGCTGTCTTCCTCCTGCTCGTCTGCTTGAGAAGTTGGGGTGGGGGGGGGGAGGTTCTCAGCTTGCTCCTCAACAGGAGCTGGGGTTGGGGAGTGGGAGGGCCCTGGCTGCTCCTCCTCATCCATCTCCTCCTCTGCCACATCCTCCTCTGCCGCATCCTCCTCCTCCTCCTCATCGGCCTGGCGCCTTCTGCGCTTGGCGCGCACAACTGGTATTGGAGCACCTATAATAACACAATGTTCATATATTATAAAAATGTTTTCTAATGACGTATGCAAATTTTGTGTACTCTGCTGTATTGTATATGAATACAAATTGATTTATATAGACAGTTAACCAATGGGACAATGTTATATTAAAGGGTCTTGTGGGCACTACAGGGGACTGAGCGTGAGCTGGGATGCCACCATGTTAAAATGAGCTGTTTTTGTCTCCTTTGTTTTGTTCAGACGATCTCATGTTAAAAAAAGGGCCTGATGGAGCACACGGGATTACTATAACAACCCCACGCCTAACACAGGAATTTAGTGGGAATCTATATATATAAAACTCAACGTGTGTGTGCATGTATGTATGTTCCAGCATCACGTACAAACGGCTAAAGATATTTACATGAAACTTGGCACACAGGTTACTTATATGTCAGCCACAAACATAGGATAGGTGGTTTAACCCTTACCCACCCCCATTTGCCATGGTCAGGGTTTTTCTTTAAAGTCCCATGCAAAGCAATGGGAAAAGTATGTTCCCACATAACTTCTGTGTTCCTGTCTGCTGTCCCATGTCTTTTTTCAACAGTACTATGAATACCTTGGCTGGTGGTGATATATGTTAGCACAACATGGCATCTTGGTTAACAACATCTGACCTTACATGAATTACATATGACCTTACATAACTGTCACCAAAGGAGCTGCGGTGGCTCCACGCGATTGCCACTGCGCTGACAAGTGATTCACCTCTGCAGCTAGGGGTTCGGATCCCGCTCTCGGCTACATGTGAATTGAGTTTGGTGGTCTCAGCCCCGCCCCCGGTGAGTGTGCTATGCGAGGTTGGGTTGGGAGGACCCCCTCACACCCGCCATTGCCACCCGGGGCATGGAGAAAGATGGCAGATTGCCTCTGGGGGAGGCCTCCCAACTCCTGCAGGCCGGCTCCTCTCTCTTTCGAGTTCACGCACAAAATACACTTTTGAAAAAAAAAACATAACTGTCAACAATAACTTACCTGGATGATATCTATCCCGAAGACGTCTGACCTGATCCATGTGGCGCCTCTTCAGGTCAGACCACTTCTTGACTATTGCCTTGTGGTCGTGTTGGCCGCCAAAGTCAGTGATTAGGGCGCTGACCACAGCCCTTTTCTCTGGCTGCCTGCGGAGCAGGTCGTATCCTGTTTCCAGGAACTTCTGCAAGATGAAGAACAAAGTATATTGTAATACTTCTGTTGACAGCCTTATGGATATATGACGTAAATGTATGCTATTCAACAATTGGAAGCATTCTCGCCTTATTAATCAATGACAGGGGTAACATGACAGATTTTATATCCTGCCATTTCGGTCGCCACCTTTTTTGCATAAATATAGCAGCCATTATCATTTGCATAATTATGAATATATTATTAACAACACAGGATACACGTATAGGGGAGATATGCGTTGCTAACTCTTTTCCCTGTCAGGAGCCT
This sequence comes from Rana temporaria, assembly GCF_905171775.1. Taxonomy (NCBI): domain Eukaryota; kingdom Metazoa; phylum Chordata; class Amphibia; order Anura; family Ranidae; genus Rana; species Rana temporaria. Next base: position 101,801,785 of record NC_053496.1, on the reverse strand, counting down.
AACGCCCCGGGGGGTTAGAGAGGGGACCTTTTCGGAGGACCACTGACGTATGTACCCGTCGCAGTTTTTTGTGATGTCACTCTTTAGGTGTGTGCACATTTTTCACTGCACCGGGTGGAGTTTTTGGGTTGTGTTTTGCACGCCACAGGCTTTTCAACAGAAAAAAAACAGCTGGAGGCAGAATGGTTGCAAAACACTACGGGTTTGTTACCTAACTCTGGGTTTCAAGACCAGTCCACCTCCAGCTGTTGCAAAACTACTACTCCCATCAGCCACGGTCTGTCAGTGCATGCTAAGAATTTTACTTTTGCTGCATCTAGGGTGCCACAGTTTAGAGACCCGTGCATAAAGGCCTGAAAAATGGGGGCCTGCAGAACTTACAATACTAGAAGTGCCAGCATTCCCAGGCATGCTGGAAGTTGTAGTTCTGCAACATCTAAAGGGCAATATGTATTCGAACGTCCTTGGGCCTTGAGGACACTGAAGTCAGGACGTTCGCATACGTCCTATGTCCAAAAAAATGTTAAATTCATTATGCTAAATAACAAGGAAAAGTGCCTAAATACACATTTGCCAACCAGGGTGTCTGCAGCTGTCCAGGCATGCTGGGACTTGTAGTTTTGTAAAAGCAGGAGACACATTTTTTGTGAAATACTAATATCTGATCATATATTACGACTAAAATGCAGTTGAAGATAATGAAATAACAGTGGTCAAAATACTTACACAAATCAGCATCTTTTCCTCAGATTCAGTGAAATTGCTTCCAACCATGTTGCTCTGTGATTGCGTTGCGATCATAAGTTGGAAACTGGCAAGGCTCCAGGAAATGGTCGCGTGTTGTTCGCGCAATTGCGCATGCGCGATCGAAAAATCGCAATCGCAATATGTTTTTTGGTTAAAATATCATACATATTCGATTTCAGAGTGCTGCTACAGCAGTTTTCGAAATATCTGCAATCAATTTCGCATTCGCATTTTGTGAAATTGCGTTAAAATATCTCGAATATTCGATTTCAGAGTGAGCCAATCAGAGCGCTCCTCCAGCATTTCTCGAAATTGCGCAATAAATATCGCATTCGCATGTTGCGATATTTCGATAAAATATCAGGAATATTCTGAGCCAATCAGAGCGCTCCTCCAGCATATCTCGAAATTGCGCAATAAATATCGCATTCGCATGTTGCGATATTTCGATAAAATATCACGAATATTCGAATTTAGCGAATATATCTCGAATATTCGAATATATATTCGAGATATATCGCGAAATCGAATATGGCATATTCTGCTCAACACTAATGGACACCCCTCTCTCAAGGCGGCACTGCTAGAGATGCTTCCAACAGACCAGTTTCTCCTTCTGAATATCCCATTCCTCTCATCTGAGGAACTTCTCTGAGCACAGTGCTTTGCAGTTTAGCAGAATACAGTTCCTGCACCCACAGTAATCTCTGGGCATCAAAGTACAGCAGAAGCACACCACAGTTCCTATACAGCTCCCTGTAGCTCTGCACACAGCTCGCCCCTTCAGCCCGACAGCCTTCCAGTCTTTCTCTGCAGTTCTCAGCTTTTCATAGTTCCAGCACTTATATTCACCACACAGCTCAGTCCAGGCAGCAGAGTACCTGTTTCTCCAATCTACAAGTAACTCTCTTATTCTTATCTCCCCCCTCTGAAGGCTAGTGGGTGGGGCTAAAACATAGGCATTAACCACTTACCCCCCGGACCATATTGCTGCCCAAAGACCAGAGTACTTTTTGCGATTCGGGACTGCGTCGCTTTAACAGACAATTGCGCGGTCGTGCGACGTGGCTCCCAAACAAAATTGGCGTCCTTTTTTTCCCACAAATAGAGCTTTCTTTTGGTGGTATTTGATCACCTCTGCGTTTTTTTTTTTTTTGCGCTATAAACAAAAATAGAACGACAATTTTGAAAAAAATGAATATTTTTTACTTTTTGCTGTAATAAATATCCCCCAAAAATATATAAAAAAACATTTTTTTTCCTCAGTTTAGGCCGATACGTATTCTTCTACATATTTTTCGTAAAAAAAATCGCAATAAGCGTTTATTGATTGGTTTGCGCAAAAGTTATAGCGTTTACAAAATAGGGGGTATTTTTATGGCATTTTTATTAATATTTTTTTTACTAGTAATGGCGGCGATCGGCGATTTTTTTTTCGGTATTGCGACATTATGGCGGACACTTCGGACATTTTTGACACATTTTTGGGACCATTGGCATTTTTATAGCGATCAGTGCTATAAAAATGCATTAGATTACTATAAAAATGCCACTGGCAGTGAAGGGGTTAACACTAGGGGGCGGGGAAGGGGTTAAGTATGCCTGGGTGTGTTCTTACTGTGGGGGGGGGGTGGCCTCACTTGGGGAAACACTGATTTTCTGTTCATACATTGTATGAACAGAAAATCAGCATTTCCCCTGCTGACAGGAACGAGAGCTGTGTGTTTACACACACAGCTCCCGTTCCCCGCTCTGTACCGAGCGATCGCGTGTGCCCGGCGGCGATCGCGCCCGCCGGGCACACGCACGGGAGTCGGGGGCGAGCGGGGGGCGCGCGCGCGCGCCTCCGGCGGCGCGCGTGCGCCCCTAGTGGCGGCTAAAGGGTAGGACGTCCATTTACGTGGTCTCGCCTAGGAGAGCCACCTTGTGGACGTAAAATGACGGTGCGGCGACGGCAAGTGGTTAAAAAGGCAGCCACTTTTTATTTTGTTCTCCAACTAAATGGACACTGCTCCTTTTGTATTGGTGGGTGGGGCTAAATGTCAACAACTAAATTTAAGAACAGACCCCAATGTCAACACATTGCTTAGTTAAGCAAGAAATGAATACAAAATCTGGAGCCCCAGCAGAAAAACTGAAGAAACAACTACTGTAAAAATGTGCACAATATTTATAGAAAACAATAATAAAAAATAAATACTGTGTTTCCCCCCAAAATAAGACCAGGTCTTATATTAATTTTGGCTACAAAAAATGCATCAGAGCTTATTTTCAGGGGGTGTCTTATTTGTCCCCTGTCTTCTCTCCCCCTCTCCCTCCCTGTCAGCTCAGGAGTCAGCATCTCTGTAATCCACAAACTAAAGCTTAGTTAAAGTCCTTGTAAAATTATTTAATCCGCTCTGTAATGCCCCTTTCACACTGCCGCGACTTAAAAGTCACGTGATTTTTCAGCGATTTTGCAGCCGCGATATTAACATGATTTCAGGAAATGCCTGTGTAAACTAGAGGTCTATGGACCTCAACTTGCATGAAAGTCGGACCAAAGTAGTACAGGGACTACTTAAAAGTCGGCATGACTTCAGGCCGCACATATATGAATGGTTATCATTGGAAATCACGGGGAATGAATTTTCATGCGACTTTGCAGTCCCAAGTTGCAGGACAAGTCGCACAAGTGTGAAAGGGGCCTTAATGGATTATACAATGTCCAGTGTGTGTCTTTATGTAACTGTTTGTAGAAAATCCCTATTTTACAGTGCCACTGGTTGCTCACATGATCTGCCGGAGCTCTTCTTTCCCTCTCCGAGGACTGCTGAGTTGCCGAGATCCCCACTGACATCAGCCCTGCTCCGAGCACTGCAGAAGGAGGTGCCACTGATGTCAGCTGGGAAGAGAGGAGGAGAACTCCGGTCGAGTCACATGAGCACCCAGCGATGCTGTAAATAAGGTGTTTTCTAAAATAATGTTACATAAAGACACACACTGGACATTATATAATGCTTTTGCAGCATGGATTACATGATTTTACAAGGACTTTAAACTAGGGTTTATTTGTGAGGTAGGGTTTATATTGCAGCCATCCTACAGTAGGTCTTACTACATGGAAAGTATAATTATGCACAGACACAGTTAAAAACATGGGTATACCTACTAAAGCTCAAGAAACTGACAAAATGATCTTAAAAACATACATAAATCACAGTATAAATCAACAAATCAAAAAACTTATTTCAAATATACAAATAGGGATGTGATAATCATATAACAATATTAGTGGTACTCTCTCAAAATAATAGCAGTTCCTTAAAAGGCTCTGTGAGTGAAATGTTATTCCTATAATCAATAGGACACCTGTAACAAATCAACAATCATCAATATGCTGAATCATCCACTTCTCTCATGGACAAATTAGAGTGGTGTATCATCTTGATTATATTTCAAGAGGGCTCAATAAAATCTTAAACAAATCTTAAACAAAAGTGTTGCTGAGATTGAAACCAGAGGCGACATAGCCAGTCTATGAATGCTTTAATGTTGTTATCCATAAAACTTGAATTCTCAGAGAAATGTCTCAAGGTGGATTTAACCTGTGATTTATCAAAGAAGAAAATATAAATATTAAGTTGTGTTCATAAGTTTACATACCCTGGCAGAATTTATGATTTCATGGCCATTTTTCATAGAATGTGAATGATAACACAAAAACATTTTGTTCACTAAGTCATGTGTTGCTTGGGGATCAAATATTTATTTTACTCACTGAACTGCAACTCAATTTATAACATTTGTATTGTGTTTCTTCTGGATTTTTTGTTGATATTCTGTTTATATAATTTAAAATACACCTATGATAGAAAATCACATACCCTTAATTTCTAAGTAAGTGCCCAAACTTACAAAATCTGTGGGGAATCAAATAATTATTTTTCCCACTGTATGTATATATATATATACAGTATCTCACAAAAGTGAGTACACCCCTCACATTTTTGTTAATATTTTGTGCTATCTTTTCATGTGACAACACTGAAGAAATTACACTTTGCTACAATGTAAAGTAGTGAGTGTACAGCTTGTATAACAGTGTAAATTTGCTGTCCCCTCAAAATAACTTAACACACAGTCATTAATGTCTAAACTGCTGGCAACAAAGGTGAGTACATCCCTAAGTGAAAATGTCCAAATTGGACCCAATTAGCCGTTTTCCCTCCCCGGTGTCATGTGATTCGTTAGTGTTATAAGATCTCAGGTGTGAATGGGGATTTGGTGTTATCGCTCTCACTCTCTTATACTGATCACTGGAAGTTCAACATGGCACCTCATAGCAAAGAACTCTCTGAGGATCTGAAAACAAGAATTGTTGCTCTACATAAAAATGGCCTAGGCTATAAGAAGATTGCCAAGACCCTGAAACTGAGCTTCAGCACGGTGGCCAAGACCATACAGCAGTTTACCAGGAGAGGTTCCACTCAGAACAGGCCTCGCCATGATCGACCAAAGAAGTCGACCGTGCTCAGCATCATATCCAGAGACTGTCTTTGGAAAATAGACATATGAGTGCTGCCAGCTTTGTGGCAGAGGTTGAAGGGGTGGGGGGTCACTCTGTCAGTGCTTAGACCATACACAACACACTGCATCAAATTGGTCTGCATGGCTGCCATCCCAGAAGGAAGCTTCTTCTGAAGATTATGCACAAGAAAGCCCACAAACAGTTTGCTGAAGACAAGCAGACTAAGGACATGGATTACTGGAACCATGTCCTTTCTTGTTATCTCAATGCTCCCAAGCATAAAAGGAATAACATGTTTGTTTTGTATATGGAATGTTTTATTATAGAGTATTAATTACCTTATCTGATATTCCACGTTAGCACATGCTCTTTTCTCCAGCTTCAGAATGTGGGCAGCCCCTCCACATCAATGCAGTACCAGCGATGGCCCAGGTAGCTTCAGCCAGACAGGACAGAGGTAGACAAGACAACTGGACAGGCAGGAAGAAAGACTGAAGAAGAGTGGACTAAGGAAATGAAAACCCTCTTTTAAATCATCCACCCAAATTGCTTTGGTACTGTATGTCAGTGAAATAATTTTGCAACAGAGTATTCAATCTCATTTCCAAAATAGAGGGATAGCGCATACTCCCTATTATGGAATTGGCCCTGCAACATATAGGCATTGATTTACTAAAGGCAGATAGGTTGTTCACTTTGCTAGGGAAGTTGCAGGATCTTTGCCCCAGAGCTTAGTGAATTTGGTTATGTTTTGCTTTATATATACCCAATCACATGCAAGAAAAATAAAAAAAAACAATGGGCCAAATCCTCAAAAATCCTGCCTAACTTAACTTTTCCCATTTAAGTTACACTGACTTAAAATTTCTACCTAAGTGCCCGATCCACAAAGCACTTACCTAGAAATTTCAGGCCGTGTAACTTAAATGTCTCCGGCGCAAGGCGGTCCTCTTCTGCAGGGGGCGATGACAATTTAAATGAGGCGCGCTCCCGCGCCGGCTGTACTGTGCATGCTCGTGACGTCATTTTCCCGACGGGCAGCGCGTGAAATTACATTACGTCGGGCTTTGTGGATTGCGACGGGACAATAAAGTTGCGTCGGGTAAAAAAAAAGTTACGCGCCGGGAAAAAAAATTCAAAATTTAAAAAAAATCGCGGCGATCGGAAAAAAAATCTGTTTTTACAAGGTGTTACTAGTTTACACTTTGTAAAAGCAGAACTAATTTTACGTATGCAAACGTAAACTTACGCAGAAAACACAAAGCTGAAAAGCTTTGTGGATCTTCGTAAGTCCTCATTTGCATACGCAAAGCGGCATTTCAATGAGAAATGCCCCCAGCGGCGGATGCGGTACTGCATCCTAAGATCTGACAGTGTAAGTGTCTTACAGAAGTCAGATCTTCTGCCTATCTTTGGAAAACTGCTTCTGAGGATTAGTTCCAAAGATAGGCACAGGGATACGCAGGCTGAACAGCAGTTCCGCCTGCGTATCCCTTTTAAGGATTTGGCCCAATGTTTTTGTTTGTGCATGATTGGGTGATAAAATCTGCAGAACATTAACCTCATTTACTAAGCTCTGGGGCAAATTCCCTTGCAAAGTGAAACTTACTTTTAAAAAGTGAAAAGCCAATTTGCCTTTAGTAGATCGACCCCATAGTCTTTAAAACTTTTGAATACCCTATAAAGCAGTCCATTTTAGCAGCGACCTAGCAGCCAAACTAGAAATTGGAGGTCTACAACCCCGCCATCTTTCTTTGATGTAATTAAAAACCTTAACAATCAATGCATAATGGAAAGAATGATTATATACAAAAATATTCCATATATTGTGGAGTACCTGGTTTCCTCACCCTTGATCTTCTCTATAACTATATACAGTACACTTTACTCTGTCTAGATGACTGGGATGTTATTACCCCTGTTACACCCTTTTCTGAGGTTACCATATAAGGTCTAGACAAGCAGACCTTTGTATTGAGATTGCTATTATTCACTCATACAATTACTGCTTTCTTTTTTTTCAATATGTCTCTGACATGCTCAATTTCAAAATGTAATGTCATGTTCTTTTGTTTGACTCATGTTGTTCCACTGTTTAAATAAAGGTTTTGTACATTTTGTATAAATATGTTTTCATAATTTACTTTAAAACCCAATAAAAATATTGTTCTGAATTTTCATTCGCTAAAACATTGAGCGTTATATTCCTTATCTGCCAGGTAAAGAGAAGACACATTTTATTTGTTTAAAATGAGCCTAGAGTTAGGCTTTAAAGTGGTTGTAAACCCTTTTTAGCAACTTTATGCTACAGGTAAGCCTATATTAACCACTTCCATACAGGGCAGTTATACACACATCCATACCAGGCCTATTCTGGCACTTCTTTCCTACATGTACAAATCATATTTTTTTTGCTAGAAAATTACACAGAACCCCCAAACATTATATATGTTTTTTTAGCAGACACCCTAGGGAATAAAACGACGGTCATTGAAACGTTTTATCTTGCACGCCATTTGCGCAATAATTTTTCAAACGCCTTTTTTTTGGAAAAAAATTGTTTCATGAATTAAAAAAATAACAAAACAGTAAAGTTAGCCCAATTTTTTTGTAAAATATGAAAGATGATGTTTCACCGAGTAAATAGATACCTAACATGTCACGCTTTAAAATTGCGCACACTCATGGAATGGCGCCAAACTTCGGTACTTAAAAATCTCCATAGGCAACGCTTTGAATTTTTTTACAGGTTACCAGTTTAGATTTACAGAGGAGATCTAGTGCTAGAATTGTTGCTGGCACTCTAACACACGCGGCGATACCTCACATATGTGGTTTTAACGGTGTTTACATATGTCGGCGGGACTTGCGTGTGCGTTCACTTCTGCGCGCGAGCTACTGGGGACAGGGGCGTTAAAAAAAATATATTTTTTATTTCTTTTTTTTTTTTACATATTTATTTATTTTTTTACACTTTTTTTTTTATTTTATTTTTTTTATTATCACTTTTATTCCTATTACAAGGAATGTAAACATCCCTTGTAATAGGAATGTGTGTGACAGGTCCTCTTTATGGAGAGATGCGGGGTCAATAAGACCGCACATCTCTCCTCCAGGCTGGAAAGCATGAAATCGGTGAAATAAAAATTCACCGATCTCATGCTTACGGTTGCTTAGCAGCCGCAATTGCGGCTTTGTTTACTTACGGGGACCCGGGCGTGACGTCATCACATCGCGCCCGGGTCCTCCGACGGTCATAGAGATGACTGGTGACCATCTGGTCACCAGTCATCTCTATGCTTCCTGCCAGCGCCGGACAATTTGTTCTCCGGGCCCCCGATGGCACGGGAGAGCCCGGTGAAGAACCGGATGGCGGCGGGAGGGGGGGATGTCCCCTCCCGCCGCCTGTAAGAACGATATAGCGGCAGAATCGCCGCTATGATCGTTCTTACGTTGTGCAGAATCGCCGGCATTGTGAAATGACGGCGGCAGGAACCCCTCCTTGATCCAGGAGGACGTCATATGACGTCCTGGGCTTTCCGGGTGGATATTTGAATGATGCCTGCAGCTAGAGGCATCATTCAGATATCCACCCGGAAAGCCCAGGACGTCATATGACGTCCTCCTGGATCGAGGAGGGGTTGCTGCCGCCGTCATTTCACAATGACGCGGTAAGGAAGTGGTTAAGGCTTACCTGTAGCTACCCGGGATATCTCCTAAACCTGCACTGTTTAGGAGATATCCCCCTGTGTCTGCATGTGCCAAACTCATCGGCACATGCGCACTAGGGCAAACTGAAGCAATGGCACCTATGTGCCATTGCTTGAGTCTTTGTGCCGTTACCGGCGGCTCCCGTGCGCATGCGCGGGAGTGACGTCACCATGGCTCCATCCAATCAAAGCTTCGGAGCCGCGATACCCAGAAGCAAACCCCAGGCGACATGTCGGCGGCCGGAGGGGGAGATGAGGATGGCTGCGGGGGCTTCGATGGGAGGTATGTAATTCATAATGAGCCAATATGCTATGCATACTAGCTCATTATGCCTTGTATTTTTAATGTTCTAGAAAAAACAATGTTTTTTTCAACGTGATTCTTGTCAAGCCTGCCTTGCATACACACGATCGTGAAAAAAAAATGCTCGAGCAAAGCGCGGTGACGTACAACAACACGTACGACGGCACTATAAAGGGAAGTTCCATTCAGATGGTGCCACCCTTTGGGCTGCTTTTGCTGTTTTCATGTAAAAGTTTGGTGAGAGATGATTTGCGCTTTTCAGTCTTCGTGCTTTTCTGTCTGTTACAGCGTGACGAATGTGCTATCTCCATTACAAACGCTTGTTTTACGAGAACCAGTGCTCCCGTCTCATAACTTGCTTCTGAGCATGCGTGTTTTTTTACGTCGTTAAAGCCTACACACCAACGTTTTTCACTAAAGTGAAAAACGACAACGTGAAAAAATACGCGAAAAATTAGAGCATGTTCTAAATTTTTAATGCCCATTTTTCGCATTGAGAAAAATGCTCTGGAGCCTACACACGATCGTTTTGAATGACCATTTTAAAAAATTTAATTTTTCACGTCATGAAAAACGGTCGTGTGTACGTGCCATTTTGGGTTTACTTCCTTTTTAAGACACCAGAAGTTTCAAAGTTATCTTGTTGTAGACTAATACAGTACATAATTTATCCTGCCTATTTTTGTTCTTCTTTTGAAATATGAGTTAAGACCAGAAAGAGAAATATATGGAAAGAAACTTTTTGATTTGTAGAACTAGAGACGAAAATATACTGTAGGATACGTTTTAGATTTTTTTCATTTCAGGCAGAAATAAGAGTGAGAGTAAATTTGCCTGTAAATTCAACTCATTTTCTGATTCATAATGGGTTCACAGCACAGGCTGCAAAATAGGAGAGAGCATATTTCTTGTGAAGTGCATTGCTTAGGTCTGCAAATTATAGAAAGCACATTACTAAGCTCCTACAGTAAAGAAAAAAAATGAAATAAAAAGCGGAGTCCTATTGAATAGACTTCTATTGCGATCCGCTGGGCTGTGAAATCAGTCAATGTGGAAAGGGAAAGTGCTATTGTAAGGAATTAAGAGCCTTAAACTTGGTTCAAGAGCACTCTCTCATCTATTGGATTTAGTCATGGGGCTGGCGTTCAAGAACAAGATTATGGGGTAATTCAATATGCTCCATGGTGGCTGATTGTGGTATTCTAATGATTGTACATGTCCTCAGATGTAATGTAACTCATACCCTTGGAGAGCAGGCTAAGAATATTAGCTACTTAAGGATTCTGAATATACATATTTACTTATAGCTTAAAAATGTAAGACTACTGAGTTTTTGGAGAACCAAATAGCAGATCCATACTTACATAAAAAAAACTTAAAGGGTCACTAAAGGAATTTTTTTTTTTAGCTAAATAGCTTCCTTTACCTTACTGCAGTCCTGGTTTCATGTCCTCATTGTTCGTTTTTGCTTTGATGTTGCTGTAATTCCTCTCTGTTCTGGACACATCCTGGTTGCCTGTTTCCTGATAACCACAGTACTGGGAGATTTCTCACGGTGGTCACTAATCAAGGAGGTGTGATTACTGTGTGTAAAACGAAACTGGATTGGTGCTGAGGGGTTTTAGACAAAGTATCACTGATCTCTATTGGCTGACTGCCCTCTAGTGGCTCTCTGTACATCAGAGAACCAGGAAACAACAGCAAAAACGAAACTACACTGCAGGCACATTATATGATAGTTTTTTTATCTATTTTTAATCATTTTTAAAAGGAATCAGTTAACTATTATGTCTCTATGCCCTGTAAACAGTCATTTCAGCTAAAAAAACTTTTTCCTTTAGTGACCCTTTAAATGTGATTTTCCAAAGTATTTTAAACATAAATTGCAAGTTGATCACATTTATACACACGTGTGTATAATAAAATGCCTATAAGTTGTTATACCTCATATATTTGAAAATACATCAGTAATTTGGAGGATGGAGATTCCAACACATAGTTAACTTTCTATCTAGTGATCCCACAGAAGAATATATTAGCTACTGTTAATTCTTACTTTTCTTTTGCATGACATGACAGCAGAGACAGCTGAGAGGTGCTACAGTTGTTAAAAAGGCTAATTTTCTGTGCATCTGTTGGTACTTTCACACTTTTTTTTTAAGTGGTATTAAACCCAAACCCAAAATTGTAATTAATTGCATAGATGTGGAGGCCCCCCCTCCCCTCTGTTTTCACCTGGTAATCTGGCCAGTAACATTCCTGTATTAGAGTGCCCCAACTCTGTGTGAATGAGCACAGGGGCACCTTTGGACATAAGCATTGTCAGACTGTGGGGGGGGGGGGGTTTAGATGTACTAGCATATTTAGATAGAGAATAAAAGAGAGATCCAAATCAAAATATTTGTTGTAAACATCCTTTTCCTGCAAAACTGCATCAATTGTGCAATTCTTCTAGGTACAGTTGCACACAGTTTTTGAAGGAACTCGACAGGTATGTTGTTCGGAACATCTTGGAGAACTAACCACAGATCTGTGAAAGTAGGCTGCCTCAGATCCCATGCCTCTTTATTTTATCCAAGACAAACTCAATGATGTTGAGATCAGGGATTTATGGGGACCAAACCATCACATCCAGGACTCATTGTTCGTCTTTACACTGTAGATAGTTCTTAATGACATTGGCTGTATGTTTGGGGTCGTTGTCCTTCTGCAGAATACATTTGGGGCCAGTCACATAAAGGAAAGAGGGGGGGGGTTTCCTCGCGCTAGGAGAATGAATATAAATGAATTTGAAATGGATAAATGAATAAATAAATAAATAAATAGTGAGTAATTCCAGCAGCAACGCTAAACATGTGATATACACGCAAAAAGTAAAAAGAAAAAAGATGAGTTGCGCTAGGAGTCGCAACTTAATGCGAAAATGATATAAATAAATAAATGCATAAATGAATAAATAAATAAATAAAGTGCTAGTGCAAAAAATAGCAAAAAAAAGGGATGATGCCCAAACAGTCATGGAAAAAACCTTTCGGAGTAAATACAACAATCTGCTATTTGGGACCAAACGCTTAGAAAACTTTGTTAGTCCATTAGAATTGCATACTAATCAATTGTTAGGCAGTCCAAAATGAGAGGGGAAATCAACAGCAGAACCCCAAAACATATGAATGTCCAAATAGATGGGCAAAAAACAGTTGCAGAGTAATAAAATGATCCAAATATTGAACAGCCTCTGGTCTCTGGTCAGAAGAAACATATATTCCCACCGAGAGGTAAGTAAGGGTGTGCTCTTACCAGATCCACGATCATAAAAAGCGTGTCGATCCACTCAGGTCATGGAGAAAACTCGGTCACAGCTGACAGGCAGAATATCCTCTCCAATGTGTTTAACGGCTCCACGTCCATCCGGCGAACCAGGGGAAAAGAAATAGGCTCAGAATGTGAAGTACTGTCAAATATTTATTAAAAATTGTGCAACATATACACAGCGGTACATATAATTAAAAATTGCCGGCTAAAACAAGCAAACAGATACAAATAAAAAACGTGCGCCGTGCCCTTTGACAACGCCATTTGTGGCGAAATCGATCAGGGCGGAGCCACGCACCGAACGTCATTGCGTTTTACGTGACCCCGGATGCACGGGCGCACGTTTTTTATTTGTATCTGTTTGCTTGTTTTAGCCGGCAATTTTAAATTATATGTACCGCTGTGTATATGTTGCACAATTTTTAATAAATATTTGACAGTACTTCACATTCTGAGCCTATTTCTTCCCCTGGTTCGCCGGATGGACGTGGAGCCGTTAAACACATTGGAGAGGATATTCTGCCTGTCAGCTGTGACCGAGTTTTCTCCATGACCTGAGTGGATCGACACGCTTTTTATGATCGTGGATCTGGTAAGAGCACACCCTTACTTACCTCTCGGTGGGAATATATGTTTCTTCTGACCAGAGACCAGAGGCTGTTCAATATTTGGATCATTTTATTACTCTGCAACTGTTTTTTGCCCATCTATTTGGACATTCATATGTTTTGGGGTTCTGCTGTTGATTTCCCCTCTCATTTTGGACTGCCTAACAATTGATTAGTATGCAATTCTAATGGACTAACAAAGTTTTCTAAGCGTTTGGTCCCAAATAGCAGATTGTTGTATTTACTCCGAAAGGTTTTTTCCATGACTGTTTGGGCATCATCCCTTTTTTTTGCTATTTTTTGCACTAGCACTTTATTTATTTATTTATTCATTTATGCATTTATTTATTTATATCATTTTCACATTAAGGGGCCAGTCACATGCCTCCTTGATGGTATGGCATCATGAAAAAGTATGCTGTTTTTATCTTTTAATTTGGTCGCTTAGCATTCCTACCAGACCTGAAGGGCCTGGCATGATTTATGAGGCAACCCCTATGTCATTTTTTTAAACTATCCTTACATGGCCAGGGATTCCCAGGCATGTAAGTGAATAGGGCCAGCAATGTCACTGGTTGTTAAGGACTTGGCAGTGCCTGCACTCACTGCCATCCTTGACAACAGGTAGCTGACATGTACAAACGCGATAATAATACCGCTTATACACATGACGTTTGGAGTTCGGACCAATCTTTGTTCATACTGAACCTTAAGCTCATCCATACTCATGGTTCATACCATCTCTGTTATCAGCATTTTAGTCTTCTGCAGACAAACTAGGTCTAAATATACATTTGTCATAGAATAGCTATGGGCACTTGGAATCTTGTACATTCTTTAAGAAATGTGATTACTACCACTAAATGACACTAGCACTGTGATATGTAGTTTACATTTCACAGAAATAAGTAGTAAATTAGCCATTTCAGTTGATATAACATTTGAGTATCACTATTAAGGCTGCATTTATATTTATAGGTATAACATTTGCTGTCTCAAAAATACCAATACACTGAGAATCTATACTGCTTTGGTTTTGTAAACTGAAATTCACCATAGAAATTCAGATTTTGTTGCACCTTGCAAAATAATTTTTTCCTCACACATATAATAAATTGACCCATAATCATTGACTAAAGTTATAGGTTTTTATAATGATCGACTGCTGATCATGCTGTATAGGATCTCTGGAGCATGTGGACTTCATATAACTAGGTCAGATGTATCTGTTGTTTGGTGCCCCTGGTTTACCATGCTTTCCAGCAGTAGAGCAAAGGGAGCCTTCTGTGTGCACATATCCATTGTTCAATTACGTAACTTTCTGAAATTGTAGCATGCATAATAATTTTTCAGGTGGCAGAAAGTTCATTGTCTTGTTTTTGGCATCATTCACAATACGGAACAATTTTGCAGCTCTCATGTGGCCAGGCTGCATTAAATCTACACTTAAAAAATATGAGATGTGTACATCTTCAATTAAAGTTTTTTTTTGGGGGAAGCTATTGCCTGGTGGTCATATGTAGCAAGAGTGTTTTAACACATTAAACATCAAGTCACACAAAGTATCCTATCACAATACTCTGAGACATCTGCATGTGTGCAGCTTCTGTTGTATATGGTGTAGGTATGGCGTGAAACGATTATATCACCACAAAGGCATCGTCCCTAGAGAATACAAAGTTCAAATTCAAAGTAGAGTGAGTGGGATTTTAAATGTGCATTAGTGGGGTATAAGTAATAATTTTATAACGCAGTTTTAATAAAATATAAAGAACTTTTATTAAAATATATGATACAGTCTAAGAAAAAGTACAGTCTACTGGTTCTTGAATCCAGGGTGTGCGGGTCCTGGTATAGGATGTCAAGGGTATGCCTACGCATTTTTCAGGGAATCCCGCTCCTTCAGGGCCTTTAAAGCAGCACAACAACATGTAAATATTAAAGATATCATAAAAGTACACATAGTAACATTCTGAAATAATCTTGAGTAGATATTGATTTATATATACAGCATATAAGTACATTTCTACAAAGACACTGTGGGGGGTATTTACGAAATGCAAATCCACAGTGCACTGCAAGTGCACTTGAAAGTTCACTGAAAGTGCAGTTGCTGTAGATCTGATGGGGACATGCAAGGAAAAAAAACAACATTTTAGCTGGCACATGATTGGATGATAAAATCAGCAGAGCTTCCCCTCATTTCAGATGTTCCACTCAGATCTACAGAAATCTACAGCGACTGCACTTCCAAGTGCACTTTCAATTGCACTTGCAGTGCACTTGTAGTGCAAAGTGGATTTGCCTTTCATAAATAACCCCCTGTGTCTTTATAGGACATTTATACTTGCTCGTTAGTAAAGTCCAAACAAATCAATGTACTGCTTTAACATAAAAATGCAGTTACATATCATATTGTTTTATGTGCAGCGGTGTCTCACAAATGCAGGATTGATCCAAAATAGGAGAGTGGGGAAAGAGAAGAGGGAGAGAGGAGAAAGAAGTATGTTGTGTTCTGTTGTGTATGTCTGCATGACTGTATGCACCCAACATCTCTAATGACTTGGGGCAACATTGCTTGAATATACATCTGTCTTGCAATGAGCTCTGCTTCTTTGATGTCAGATATCTATAAATCACTCTGCATAAGGTTTTTCAGTAATAACCTAATCCCTCTTTACCATATTCTTATAAATCTTTTGCCATATTCTTTATTCTGACTCCGATTGAGACAAAGCAAAACTGGAAGCTGTATTTTCATTTTAAAATAAAAGACAAGACGCAGCTAAATTAATAAATGTGATTATTGAAGTGATTTTAAAAGATCACTTTGTGAAACAACACATTCAGTTTAAAATAGAAATAGAAAGGCAAAACATTTGTGTATAGATATAAAAAAAAAAAAGTAATCACATAATCTCTGTTATCAGCTGCATAAGAAGTGGGAGAAGGAATAACATCAGTACACTTATCTTCCCAGTGAAAGGCTGTTATGGGTGGAGTATGGGATGTCAGGCAGATCTGATTATTGGAGGAGAGTAGGATGAGTTCCCAGCATAGCTAAAGAACTGACCACAGTGTGTTTTCCTGCTTAGTGTGGTCGGTTTGTAATAGGACAGAGGGACTGGCAGGAACTCCAGGGATTTGACACAAAGAAAGCAATATAAAGAGAACAGGATACTTTTTCATGCAAGTACATGGTACAGTAGGCACATATATCAGGAATATGAAATGTTTGGGTTTACATATTCTTTAATGTACAATGATTTTTATATTCATTAGGCATTTATTTATTTTGCACACAACTCCAAAAAACAGCATATAGTAAAGTGCTGAGGTATATCAATATTATAAAGTGATTCCTTCGTCCCATTAAATTATTGTAGAGAAAAGGGAGGCTTGTGGTGGACTATAATGGCATCATATGTGCAACTGATAAACAGTCGATATTATAATTAAAAGGTTTTTATTATAAAATAGAAACATTCCATAACATTTACAATAAAATATCAGTTGTGACAATAATGAATCAACTTATCATTGGCACATATTACCAACGATATATACAAAGTACCAATAATTGCGCAGGGTGTGTAAACTCTACATGTCTCATGTTTTGCGGTTACTTGATGTCCGCTTCCTCAGGAGTCATACATAGGCGCATAATTTGTTGAAAGGTATGTACAAGGAATATGTCACGAAACATGGATGCTGTGTCAGGTAAAATGGCCAAGAGCCCGAACCATAAATGGCAACCCACCCCGGAGGACACAGAAAGTCACAGGATGGCCCAAAACATAGGTACTGTATAACCTTCTATAAAGAGATGTCTGTTTTATCCCAGTCAATGTCACTTGGTATATTATATATATAAGTACCCCCTTTGGGTACAGGGAGGTCTGAGTTCTTTATATATACAGTAGGTGACCGCGATATTGTGTCAATCTCGCTCCCTTTCTCGGCGAGATTGACCACCTACGAGCCCCGTCGCGGGAGCCAGCGCCAAGCCGGCTCGCCGCTATGGGAAAAAGCTGCCATAGAAGCGACGGGGATCCGACTTGGATTCCCGCCAATTCTAGCCGCGGCGTTTGGTATAAATCATGAGGGGGAACTCCACGCCAAATTTTAAATAAAAAACGGCATGGGTTCCCCCCCAGGGGCATGCCAGGCCCTTAGGTCTGGTATGGATTGTAAGGAGAACCCCCTACACCAAAAAACAGCGTGGGGGTCCCCCCACAATCCATACCAGACCCGTATCCAAAGCATGCCACCCAGCCGGTCAGGAAAGGAGTGGGGACGAGCCAGCGCCCCCCCCCCCTCCTGAGCCGCACCAGGCCGCATGCCCTCAACATGGGGGGGTTGGGTGCTCTGGGGAAGGGGGGCACCCTGCCGCCCCCCCCGCCCCAAAGCACCCTGTCACCATGTTGATAAGGACGGGTACTCTTCCAGACAACCGTGGCCATTGGTTTTCGGGGTCTGCGGGCGTGGGGCTTATCGGAAACTGGGAGCCCCCTTTAATAAGGGGGCCCCCCAGATACCGGCCCCTCACCCTAGGTGAATGAATATGGGGTACATCGTACCCCTACCCATTCACCTGGAAGAAAAATGCCAATAAAATAAACACACGATTTACACACGATTTATTTTAAAATAATTTATTAGTCAGCTCCGGGGGTCTTCTCCGCTCTCTGGAATGTGCTTTTCCTTTTCCAGCGAGTGCAAGATGTCAGCACCATGTCGCCGAGAATCAGCACGATGCCGTCGTGCTGGAAACACATTCTCGGTGACAGGTACTGTATTGTGACCAGAGCTGGATCTGATATATTCCTTTGGAAAATATTAGTGAACTGTGTGGGTGTGCACCTTTATACAGATTAAATTGGTGTGAAAAATGGGGTTCTATGTTCTCCAGTCAGATTTTCGCTTCAATCAGGTAGCTGCCTCATGTTATCCATCTACAGAATCTGTGGGTTTACTGTAAAACACAGAAAAAAAGTAGTGACCAATTCAAAATTGCTTTCCTTTCACTCCACTGCCTAGCTGTCCAGTCCTGTTGTCATGGTCAGGGGTCAGGCTCAGAGACCAGTAGCTATAGCAGTATAGAGGTTCCCACCAACCAGGAGGATGAATACACAAGCAAGTCACTGTGGCAGATGGTGCAGGCTCACACGTGGTGTGGGGTCTTATCACTAATTAGTATTTACCAGAGTTCCTGATGGCATTGGTGGAGAGTTTTGTTGCATCTTAGTACCAGGTTATGGTCCTCAGGATCACCCTACCAAGAATTGAACAAGCTGCGGTTCAGTAGTAGATATAGCAGGTAGGGATCAAGTAGAAGCGTAGTGAACAAACAAGCCAAAGGTAAGTAACAAGTGGAAGGAGATAAAGACAGTTGCAGGTACACAAAGGAGAAATATATTAGCTGAAGAGAGCACTCTTGTAAACAGGAAGCACAGAGGAATTGTCTAAATCAGGAAGATCATGGGAAAAGCAAAGCATTCAAGGTTCACCAGAAACAAGAGACAAAGCTAGATTGTCCTAAGAGGTTAAACAGAGAGCTGTCCAGCATCTTAGGTGGCACAGCGAGAAGAGCCACAGCCAGATGTGGCAAATTCTGATCCAGACCCTGACAGTACTCCGCTCTTTCCAAAACTGCCCTGGACATCTGCCCTGGACATCTTAGGGCCTGGTTTGTGGGGAAACCCCTGGAGGAAGTATTTTGTCAATTTGGGAGCATGATTGTTTTCTTCGGGTTTCCAAGAATGTTCCTGTGGCCCATATCCTACCAATTGAACCAGATATTGTAATTTTTTCCAAAGATCCTGGAATCAAGTCAGAGGGGGGCCCCGTCCCACGCCCTCGTTTATTTAAGAGCTGTCAGATGGGTCGCGCCTCATTCGGCCAGGTCTGGCATGGATTTTTGGGGGGAACCCCACGCCATTTTTTTTATTTTGGCGCGGGGTTCCCCTTTACAATCCATACCAGACCTGAAGGGCCTGGTAATGGAATTTGCGGGGACCCCCACGGATTTTTTGTTTTGGTTTGTTAGTTTTTTTTTATGACTTTTATCTGTATTGCCGAGACCCGACAATTCATTATAGCCGTGAGTAGTTTTAAATTACTTTTTTTCCTTTATAAATGTCATTTTGTGCAGGGACTTTTCTAAGCACAGGAAACATGTGCTACTTTACAGGCATACTATAGACACCCCCCAGGCAAGAAATTTAAAGGAATATTTATCTTTTTTAATTTCACTTTAAGCATTATTAAAATCACTGTTTCTGGAAAAAAAGGTTTTTAAAACTTTTTTTTGCGTTCATACATGTCCCCTGGGGCAGAACCCAGGTCCCCAAACACTTTTTATGATAATAACTTGCATATTAACCATTAAGATGAGCATTTTTGATTTTTCATGTTCGTGTCCCATAGACTTTAACAGTGTTTGCGTGTTCAAACAAATTTTTTGCCTATTCGCATGTTCTGCTGCGAACTGAACCGGGGGGGGGGGGGGACGGGTGGGCTCATCCCTAACATTTAGCTGTCAGCTGGGAAAGCCTAATTTGTCTAATTAAAGAGTTGCTTTTAAATGCCCATTGGCAGAACAGTTTAAAAGTATTGTTTATGAGCTAGTTTTCTTGCAGAACCACACTGTAACGTCTTAACAGTTTATTAAAATGTCAAAACCGAGTGAACACAAACATTTTAAAACCACAACCACTAATTCCCTGAACTTCCCCTCCCTGTATCACCAATTATTCAAAACCTGTATACTTTTGAACCTTCATTAACCACTCAACCTCCAGAAGGTTTTACCCCCTTCATGACCAGGGCATTTTTTTTATTATTCAGCCCTTTGAATACTTTTACTGGCAATTGCTCGGTAATGCAAAACTGCAAGAAAATAACCTTTTTTTATAAAAAAAAATCAAGTGCAATGCTTCTCTCCGAAGTAGCTAATACAGTATAAACTCTCCCAGCTCACTGCCCAAGCAACATTATCTTTGAGATAGATACTGTACATTTTCCTATTGAGCTCTCCAGCCTTCCAGCCGGTATCCAGTGCCTGTATGATTTAAAGGTACCAACTTTGGCATGTCTTCCGGATTTTCCTGTCTGCTGCCTACCCTATCTAGATTTTAACTTAATTACCCATATCCACTAACTGCCTTATATTCTGCAGGTTTAGTGGTCACTGAAAGTCTTCTTTGTCCAGACCACCAGGTGACATGCATACAATCAGTGTCAGCCCTCCACCGCAATAGTAAGCAGCTTACCAGATGGCAAGCTTTTCAAACGTTTGGCTATAGCCCAGCCACGGCCTTTTGATGCCTCAGGGACACTGGGTAGAACGATTCGTCTCGGATCACCGATAGGTCTCTCCAGAACTCGTAGCAAACAAACTCCTAACGGAAGACTGCAAGCCAGCCACGGATTATGGCTCCCCCAGGGTGACGAGTGGACCAATAGCCTCCCCAAATATTGGATCATATGGGTACAAGAGAAGGACGCAATAGCGTGATACCGCAAGGTAACAGTTTAATAAAATAAAGTAATGTACTTACAACATCGTGGAATAAAAACAGCATATAAACAGATAATTTTCAAAAGCGCAATTAACCTCCTTTTTCTAATACTTACTTTGTTTACACACAATTTAATTGCTGCTTATCAATCCTAACTTTCCACCTTAGCGCAGTTGTTTCCAAACAATTTCTTTGCATTACCTGTATACCTTCAACTGCAGCTTTGAGTGGTGACTCCCCCTATAGGGTCACCATGGATATATTTGACTTCCGTTCAAATAGGGTAGTCAACACAGTAGGGGTGTTTGATTCTACCCCAATACCCACCACTTCTGAAGTAAGTGGGCTCTTCATGAGATTGAAAAACCTCATGACAGCAGAAATACATACCCAGTGGGACATAGTTTTTTTGGAAACTTATGTCAAGAGTGGGATGGTTCCTAGGAGCCTACGGTGGGAGGTCAGTCCCCAGACAGACGAGTCTGATTTGATCGGTTGGGCCAAATACTTCAACGATGCTGGCACTTCCTTCTTGCGCTTTCTAGCGGAGAGGAAGAGAGACAAACTGATCAAATTAGACTCTGAGATTAAGCTGGTTAAAGAGTTGCTGATTCCTTTCAAAAAAGGGGAGGAATATCAAGAATACTCTACCAGCCTACAGAAAAATCTTGAAAAAGAGGAGAAAGACCAGAAAGTCAAAAAGAAAAAGAAATACAACCGCGACTTGGATGATTACAAGTCAAGGTTGGTATTCAAATGGCAAAAAAAGATCGCCTCAGAGGTTGAAGATAGAGAGGGAATGGACACTACTCCACAAGCCTCTGGTGCCCTACCTGTGCCCGTACAGCGCACATTAGTTTCAAACCAAAGGTCGGATCAACCAAGCACCTCAACATCTTCCCAAGCCCAGCAGAAACCCAGAGTTAAACTAAGAAACTCCAAAAAAGACACGGCTCAATCTAATACCCCTATTAGAGGCCGACAGAAATCCAAAAATCATAAATTGGAGCCTCAATTTCAACATTACAGGAGCGACTCTCCAGTAGGTCGAGATCAGGCTACCTCTTTTCAACGTAGAAACTCCACACAAATGGAGTTTAATCCTCAAAATAGAAGAGAGAGCAGTTATGATTTCAATATCCCAACCCAAAATCGTTTTTTTCCCCTATCAGACTCAATGGGACCTTATGGGTTCGGACCCAGAGACGTTCTATATAATAGCTGGGAAAGATTCTTTCCTCCACCAGGTTTTGGACCACTGGATAGGGGATACGGGAATTTTAGACCTGAAAACATACAGGGGCCTCCACCATCCCGTTCACCCTACAATTGGGGTTTTCCCAGGAGCCATCACGGCCCAGCATGGCCTACAGAACCAAGAGAGGGACCAGAGGGGGGAGGAGAGCCCAAGCATCCAAAGAGAAGAAGAGTGTAGGTATTGGAATCTACAACTTGAGTCAACAAACACTAACGGACTCTGAAAAGAGGCTGTTAGATAAATGTTTGAAATTTGCACCTCCGAGAAATTTTAGCAAGTTTCAAACCTTTATGGATGTTCACAAGTTTTCTAGAAAATTGAGCATTAAGAGACACTTCTTGACGAATCCAATCAATGAAGGTCCCCAACATGCCCCAAAATATAGACATTCCAATCTGTCCAACGCTTCATTGTTCAATCCCGGTACCCTACCTGCTAGTATAAGGGTGTTCAGGGACGTTGTTCTTAAAGATTTGGATAATATGAAGATCAGGAGGGCTAAATTGAACAAAGATCTTGAGATCGGACTTGATTCGTTATGTTCTAACAAATCGCTTGTCATTAGACCGGCCGATAAGGGGGGTGGCATCGTCGTCCTAGATAGATGCGATTATGTTGCAGAGATGCACCGCATCGTGGACGACGATGACACATATACCCCTTTAAGCCTTGACCCAGTAGTCAAATACAAACGTGATCTGGAGATTATTGTGGACCAAGGTCTTCAGAAAGGGATTTTAAACAAAAAGGAGAGTTTATTTCTGGTACCAGTGGCTCCTCGCACACCAGTGATATACTATCTCCCGAAAATTCATAAGAATCAAACTTGCCCCCCGGGACGTCCCATTGTCAGTGGGATTGATTCCATCACGTCCCGGGTGGGCAAGTACATTGATTTTTATTTACAACCTTTGGTGCGTAATATACCCTCCTTTATTGGAGATACGAAGCAGGTTATTAACCTGCTATCAGGATTAACCCCCAGGGAGGGTGTGTGGATGGTCACGGCTGACGTGACATCCCTATACACCATAATCCCCCACGACCTGGGTCTTGAGGCTGTGAGATTTTACTTAACCAAAGACTCAACTCTAGCTTCAGAGCAGATTGAATTCATTATGACTCTGCTGCAGTTTGCAGCGAGTCATAACTATTTTTGGTTCGACAACTGTTTCTTTCGCCAGGACCGAGGAGTAGCCATGGGGGCTAAGTATGCCCCCAGCCTGGCGAATCTCTTCATGGCCAAGTGGGAGGAGGACGTCGATGATGGTTGCCGGAGACCCGAGGTAGTCCTTAGGGTCAGGTATATCGACGACGTCCTCCTCCTATGGGATGGAGAGAGAGACCAGTTGGATTTGTTCATGAGTTCCCTTAACGACAATGTTAGAGGCATCAGATTTACTTTTTCTGCAAGCCAGACTTTGGTGAATTTTCTAGATTTGAACATTGGTATAGTGGGTGACAAGTTTGTCACGAGCACTTTTTTTAAACCAACAGATAGGAACTCGTTCATTCCTGTTGACAGTTGCCATTATGGTCCATGGTTAAAGGCAGTCCCTCAAGGACAATACACCAGAATCAGACGCAACTGTACAGAGGTTGAGGTTTTTGATGCCCAGGCAACGGTCCTATCAAATAAATTCCTCGAGAAGGGCTATGACCCTTTGATATTGGGCCAGGCGGTACAATCTGCCCGTGACATGGAGAGAGAATCTCTGCTAAAGGTGCAAACTAAACAAGAAAGCAATGTCTCCTCTTTGCCATTCATAACCACTTTCTCGGTACAACACCAAAATATTAAACGTTTAATCAGAAAACACTGGCATATGAAAGTGATCTTGTACTTGCACCTGTGTTACCGGCAAGGCCTTCCGTAGTGTTTCGCGGTGCCTCATCCTTGGGAGCCAGTGTGGCCCCAAGTGTTCAGGACCCCCCTAGCGAAACAAGAATTTTTTGGCAGAATCTTACGGGTTATCACAGATGCAAAAATTGTCAGGTTTGTTCTCTAAATAAATGTCGAGATCGGAAGATCACCCACTTCTCCTCCACTAGCACTGGTCGAACACATGAAGTGAAACCATTCATTACCTGCTCCAGCAAAGGGGTGGTTTACTTACTTCAATGCCCTTGCGGGCTTCAGTACGTAGGGAGGACCAAGAGGGAATTGAAAATCAGATTAAACGAACACATAGCCAAGATAAGAAATGGTTTTCCAAACCATTCGGTTTCGAGGCACTATGATCTGGTTCATCATAGAAACCCCGAGGGGACTCTGTTTGTGGGTATCGATAAATACAAGCCGAACTGGAGGGGGAGTTCCCTAATTAGAGAAATCTCGAAAACTGAAATGGCATGGATCCACAAATTAAGGACATATCTTCCTCATGGCCTCAACGTGGACACTGACATCAATGCCTTCATAAATAATGCCTAGTTCATGGTTGCTAATTTTTGAGACTTCTCTGGTAGGTGATTGAATTATCTGTGCTGACGAGATAAAAACCAATCATAGATACACTGTTTGGTGATAACCTTCACTGGTATTAGGGCAATGTCCTTTGCCAAAATTTATATTAATTTATATTGATTTAAAATTGTATGGATTGAAATTAATTTTTGGATTTATTTATGCACTATTTTTGCTTTTATTAATTAAATATCCCCCGTAACGGGGGCACAATGGGGATCCTTTGATGGTTCACATATTGATTATACTTTGTAATTTAATAATATATGGGACTTTGATTAGTGTGGTTGCCCATATAATAGAAATGATTTAATTATCACTAGTCACTTTATTTATGTTTCACAAATGCATATACCTTTAATTTTTGATTGAGTTCAGCTAATTTGTGTAATGTCCCTTAACTCTGGGTTTCATTCCTGGGTATGGGCCATATATCAACATGCCGAGCTCACTGTGTGACACTGCCATGACTTTCCCATTATCCCTTTAGGATATGGGTAAGTTTGCCCCGAGAATGGCTAGCACAACGCCCTGTGGAGCGCAGCCACCAGGTAGTGTTGCATGGGCGCATGCGTGAGTGACCCACAGTGAGGCTTGGTTACGATCGAAGGTGATTCGATTTATTTTTAATTTTCCTTTACTGAGTGTAGAATTCGATGATGTTCTATGACACACGAGATGTGGTCATGGGCACAAGTTGACATTTACTGCTTAGAAATGTTTAATGTAAGCTACAAATTCTCGAGCCGTGACATATACAGTCCCGCCCCTTGAGGGTGGTCCTGTCATGCCCCGCTTCGGAGAGTGACGCGTGCGTCATGGGTGTCAGCCCCTCTGGGCGGAGATGTTGGGCAGCCTATGGGCATTGAGTCTCGGAGAACCTAGTGACCCGGATGTTAATTGTTACGCTTCCGGCGCACGCGGGGATCCCGGAGCAAGGCTTGGTCATTATGACTCGATTGATTGATAGCCATATGTGTTCCTATAAAGAGGGGTGGCGTCCCACGCCACTCGTACCCCGAGACAAAGTGATTTCTCACGAAACGCGTCGGGTGGAGTGAGTGACGTGTGGACGCCATCCCCTTCATTTCTCCAACGAGTGGCTTTTGTCCCTGATACGTCCGGCCGGCGTTACAGACCAACTGCTGGTTTTATCAACCCAAATGTGAGTTGTACACTTGTTTTTACTTTATTTTAAATAAATTCACCCGGATTTTATGCTATGTGGAGCCTTGTTTTGTGTTTTTCATCAACATTGAGCACGGCATGGTCTCAGCGCAAGTGGAGAACTTTCTGCGGATTTGACATCTATGGTTGAAAGATATGTTGATAGTGGTCCGGCAGGACCTTGACTTCTGGTAAGCAGCTGTGTGATTGGTGGTGGATTCACGTCTGGTGCCTATAACAGTGTTTCTGAAGCCTTCACGGGTGTCTTCCTTGTTACTTGGACTCATCACATATATATTTTCAAATTGAAGTTCACGGACTTTATACACTAATTTGTGGTTTATTATTGTTAATTAATTTATTCAATTATTGCTGTCACGTTTCTTTTTTGTGGCATTTCTCACTGGGCGAGCACCACATTGCCCAGCCGGGTCAGGCGGCTTTGGGCCCCTTGACCTTATGTGATTTATAGCAGTGTTCATAATTTAGAGTGTTAATTCAGGAATTTTTTAACACACGCACTTTGGCACATGTCCAATCTGTTCGTTTGATATATGTTCACTTTTGGTTTAGCGCAATTAACCTCCTTTTTCTAATTTTCAAAAGCCGGCCGGCTTGAAGGAGCCCTCCTCCTTAGCGTGGTGACGTCACTAACGTAGCCTCCCAGACGCGTTTCGTCACTAGTCGGACGTTCTCAATGGGGGTAGGGCTTGCGGCAGTGAGACACCAATAAATAGCAACCACTCATTGTGAAGGGCGATCCCGTGGAACCAAAACCGCCACGGATTAAACATTGAAACCGATGTGAACGCCTTTATAAATAATGCCTGATGTGAACTTTTTGTGAAGGGCACCTATGGGGACAGATGTTTATTAAGAATGTACATTTTTTAATATAAATATATTTTTAAATATACTTCTCCAGGTTATGAAAGACATTTCTTTCTTTCTTTATTATTTTTATTTAATATATATGTTCATGCAAAATATCTACTAATTAGGTATTTCACTTGTATATATATAATTTTTCACTAATTCTCACAGATATATAGTGTGGATATTAAGTAATAAGAAAAAAAAAATTCACCCACGGATGGGCCTTTTTTGAGACGTGTGCAGCAGATCACACCGTTGCTGTTTGCAACATATGTCTTAAGCGTATGAAGCGTGGCCAAAACAGCAGCCGCTTGGGCACCATATGCTTGACCAGACATATGTCGACCTCCCATGCAGTCACGTTGGCACAGTACTTAAAAGACCCACACCAAAGAACAAGGCAGACCTCTCCTTGCTCCTCATCAGCTGGGATCTTCAACCCCACTATACCTTCAGTGCTCTTATAAACCTGCACTGAGAGGAATGAAGGTGTAGAATTAGGTGTCCCAAACACTTGCGGACAATCTGCTAGCGGTACACCTAAATCTGATTGTAGCAGGCAAATTTCCCTACCCCAGTTGCTAAGCCGTCGAAATAAATTTGGTTCCTGCCATCCACATGCTCAGCGGCTGAATGCTAGTTTGGCTAAATTGCTAGCACTCCAACTACTGCCTTTTCAGCTGGTAGCCTCTGCTCCCTTTCGAGAATTTGTGGAATGTGCGGTACCTCAGTGGCAGGTTCCCAAACGCCAATTATTTTCTCGAAAGGCTATTCCAGCTCTCTACCAGCATGTGGAAGGCTATGTCTTGGCCTCGTTGGACAGGGCGGTCAGCGGTAAGGTGCATATTACCGCTGACTCATGGTCCAGCAGGCATGGATAGGGACGTTACCTTTCTTTCACGGCGCACTGGGTGACTCTGCTGGCAGCTGGGAAGGATGCAGGACAGGGTGAAGTATTGTTGGAGCTTCTTCTGCCACCACGCCTCCAAAATGCTAGTAGTGGTGATTCTGCCACAGCTCTCTCCTCCACCCCCTCCTCTTCTTCTTCCTCTATGGCCTCTTCCTCTGCCGATTTGTCCTCGGAACCAGCAGTGCTCCGTAGGCGTTCAAGGGGCTACGCAAGCAGATGCCATGTGGTGCTTGAGTTGGTCTGCTTAGGGGACAGGAGCCACACTGGAGCAGAGATCTATGTTCCCTGTTTGGCTCACGTCCTTAACCCCATACCACAGAGCATACGCACATATGCGGCCTCGGCTTTCGGGGGCTTTCAGATGATGCCCGCAGCTGACGCCCGGTATCATTGTTTAGAGCGGCGATTGGCTATCCAGGCATAACAACCGATGCGGCTAAAAGCTGATCGGTTGTTATACTGGAGGAGCGGGAGGGGACATCCCCCCTCCCGCCTCCTCCGTCGCTCTTACCGGGCCTCCTGTCCCACCAGGAGACCCGATCAATGATGCGCCACCTCCGGCGCCTAGCCACAGACTGTAACAAAGCCGTAAACAGCTTCGGTCCAGTCTCCTGAATGTAAACATGGAAGCAAAGTCACAATGCCACTTCTGGTTTAATCGGCTGCCAAAGGCACCGGATTTAAAAAAATATACAGTATTCAGAATCTCCGTTATGGCGATCTGAATACTTTGAAGTGTAAAGAAGGGATTTGGGGTCTTTTAGACCTCTGATCCCTCCATAAAGAGTACCTGTCAACACCTATTACTGTCACAAGGGATGTTTACATTTTTTTAAAACACAATTTAATATTATAAAAATAAATAAAATAAATAAGGAAAAAAAACTTTTTTTTAGCGTCCCTGTCTCCGCGAGCTCGCGCAGCAAAGAAAACGCATACGGAAGTCGCGCCCGCATATGTAAATGGTGTTCAAATCACAAATATGAGGTATCGCCGAGATCGTCAGAGCAAGAGCAATAATTCTAGCACTGGATCTCCTCTGTAACTCCAACCTGGTAACCGTAAAAAAAAATTAAAATGTTGCCTATGGCGATTTTTAGGTACCGTTGTTTGTCGCCATTCCACGAGTGCGTGCAATTATAAAGCGTGACATGTTTGGTATCTATTTACTTGGCGTAACATCATCTTGCACATTATACAAAAACATTGGGCTAACTTTACTGTTTAATTTTAAAAAAATTCATGAAAGTGTCTTTTTCCCAAAAAGTTGTATTTAAAACACTGCTGCACAAATACCGCGTGACATAAAATATTGCAACAATTGCCATTTTATTCTCTAGATTCTCTGCTAAAAAAAAATATATATATAAAATGTTTGCGGGTTCTCAGTAATTTTCTAGCAAAAAATATGAATTTTAACTTGTAAACACCAAGGGCCAGATCCACAAAGCAGTTACGCTGGCGTATCTATTGATACGCCGCGTAACTTCTAGGTTGCTCCGGCGTATCTTTGTTTTGTATCCACAAAACAAGATACGCTTGAAGCTGGGCTAGATCCGACTGGCGTACGTCTTAGTACGCCGTCGGATCTAAGGTGCATATTTACACTGGCTGCTAGGTGGCGCTTCCGTCGATTTCCGCGTTGAGTATGCAAATTAGCTAGATACGCCAATCCACAAAGGTACGTCCGGCCGGCGCATTTTTTGCTGGCGTTTCCGTAAGGCTTTTTCCGGCGTAAAGTTACCCCTGCTATATGAGACGTAGCCAATGTTAAGTATGGACGTCGGGCCAGCGTCAAATTTTCCGTCGTTTGCTCTCAATTGCCGGGAGGACGTCTATGGACGTCCTCCGCTCCTCCAGCCACTGGGGGGGCGCGCTAACACCGCTGGCGGCGCGCGCGAGCCCCCGCCGCATCACTGAAGTGCCGATGCGCGTGCCTGGCGGCCGCGATGTCTGCCAGGTGCCCGCGATCGGCGGATACAAAGACAAGGACGTGGATCTGTGTGTGTAAACACACAGATCCACGTCCTGTCAGGGAGAGGAGACTGATGCTGTGTCCCATGTACATAGGGACAACCATCGGTCCCCTTCCCCAGTCAGTCCCCTTCCCCCACAGTTAGAAACACTATGCAGGGCACACATTTAAACCCTTCCTCTCCCCCTAGTGTTAACCCCTTCCCTTCCAGTCACATTTATACAGTAACCAGTGCATATTTATAGCACTGGTCGCTGTATAAATGTGAATGGTCCCAAAAATGTGTCAAAAACCGCAGAGGTGATCAAATACCACCAAAAGAAAGCTCTATTTGTGGGAAAAAAAGGACGTCAATTTTGTTTGGGAGACACTTTGCACGACCTTCGCAAATGTCAGTTAAAGCAACGCAGTGCCGGAAGCTGAAATTTCGCCTGGGCAGGAAGGGGGTATATGTGCCCAGTAAGCAAGTGGTTAAAGGGGTTGTAAAGGTTAGTTTTTTATTTTCTGAATAGGTTTCTTTAAGCTAGTGAATTGTTGGTTCACTTACCTTTTCCTTTGATTTCCCTTCTAAATGTTTTTTTTCTTCGTCTGAATTTCTCACTTCCTATTTCTCCTCAGTAAACTTGCCCCCATTATCCGAGCTGTTCTGGCTGGGTGTTAGTCAGTCAGAATAGTTTACTGAGGAGGAACAGGAAGTGAGAAATTCAGACAAAGAAAAAAAAACATTTAGAAGGAAAATCGAAGAAAAACGTAAGTAACAACAATGCACTAGCTTAAAGGAACCTATTTAGAAAATAAAAAACAAACCTTTACAACCCCTTTAATATTGGTACACATTTATCCAATACGTGTCACCTATATGTCATTTAGTGTTGCTTCCACTCACATTGATTTTCATTGTATATTAGCACTGCACTTTTTTTCTTTCACCTGCCACTATAATACCCTAACCTTCTTAATAGCGCCCCAATTGCGGTGCATTAAACCGCGCTTTGCAGCAAATCACAACACACAACACTGTCGCTTAAAAAAAGCTCCTGCTTCTTTTTGAGCGACAAGCTTTGCGTGCTGCAAATTTGTGTGTGTTTGTGTGCAGGGCCGCTGATAGATCATGGGGCCCCGTACAGCCTACCTGACGGGGCCCCCTACAGCTCCACCCCTGGTCCTGCCCCTGATCCCTCCTCCAGCCCCACCCCTGGTCCCACCCCTGACCCCTCCCCAGACCCCGCCTTGAAACAAGGTGCAGGTTTGCCTACAAGTGATAATTATTTTTCTCATCCATGCCGCCAATGCCATTTTGTGCTGCAGACAGTGCCAGCCATGACACTAATGCCAAAACGCATGTGTTGCCTGCAGAGACAGTGCCACCTATGCTGCCAATGTCT
The DNA here is from genome assembly GCF_905171775.1 of Rana temporaria. Lineage (NCBI taxonomy): Eukaryota > Metazoa > Chordata > Amphibia > Anura > Ranidae > Rana > Rana temporaria. Next base: position 101,771,033 of record NC_053496.1, on the reverse strand, counting down.
GCAGCACAATATGGCATTGGAGGCATGGGTGGCACTGTGTACAGCACATAATGGCATTGGCGCATGGGTGGCACTGTCTCTGCAGCACATTACGGCACTGGCAGCATGGGTGGCACTGTCTCTGCAGCACAATATGGCATTGGCGGCATGGGTGGCACTGTCTGCAGCACAATGTGGCATTTGCGGCATGAGTGGCACTGTCGCTGCAGGCAGCACATGTGTTATGGGCAGTAACGCATGTGCTACCTGCAGACAGTGCCACCCGTGCCTCCAATACAATATTGTGCTGAAGACAGTGCCACCCATGCCATGCCGCCAATGTCATATTGTGCAGGGAGCACATGCGTTACGGGCAGTAACGCATGTGCTACCTGCAGATAGTGCCACTTATGCCACCAATGCTATAATGTATAGATGCTGGTTGATGCAGTATTAGATCTTGATTTCTCCTCCCCCCCTCCCCCAAGCAAGCAAGCACACACACCTGTGTTAGCCGGGAGTCACTTCCTCCCTGATCCTGCTGCTGCCTGGACTGTCCACAAACTATTCCTGACAGATGCCAGCTGCTTCTTCTTCTGCCGCCGCCGCCGCTCGCCTCACTCCTTCTCTCACGTGGAGGGAGAGAAATCAATCCGCGGCACAAGGGAAGGCATAGTAGAGTACGCGCTGGCTGGGACTTGAGCCAGCATGTTGAGCGGGCACAGAAGAGACATTCTTCTGCGCCCAAAATAGAAGAAACAGTCCCTTCCGCTTTTGCCAAGTAGTTACAGTGCAGAGGTTTGCGTGGGCGGCGCCAGGGAAGAACACGCTGAACGGGACTTGATCCAGCATTAGGAGCGGGCGCGGAAGAGAAGAGATATTCTTCCGCGCCCGAAATAGAAAAAATAGTCCCTTCCAGCTGCAACCTACAGTACACGAACGGAACATGGAAGGTAGTGTGCTATTACAATAAAAACTTAAAAAGCAATGATTGGGGGGGGGGGTAGGGGATGGATGGGGTCATCCTGGATAACGATGTCCGGTCAGGAGGTTTTTTTTTTTCTACTCTTATTTGTTCTCTGTGGGGGTTTGCCGGGCCCCCCTGCGGCCCGGACCCGGTACAACAGGGCCCGTTGTACTGGCCTATCAGCGGCCCTGTTTGTGTGTGTGTGTGTGGGGGGGATGCCAAATATAGGATCCGTCCCGGGTGCCAAATGCCCTAGGTACGCCCCTGGGGTTTCTATGGAGATTGCCAGGGGTTCCTTGCATTGAGCAATGTAATGGGGGCACATCCCCCACTGACCACCAATGCATGGGAACAGATCTCACATTGACCACCAATGTGAAGGGACACCTCTCCCACTGACCACTAATGAAAGGCAAAACTATTTCCCTGATTTTCAGCACTAGACCGTTATACTGACTACCAATATATAGGGGCACTTTCCCACTCACCTCGTGTGTAAGAGGAGCATTTTCCACTCCCATTTATTGTGTAAAGGAGCATTTCTCCACTGATCGCCAATGTATGGGTACCCTGCAATTTTCCTCTGTCTTTGTTTGTTTATTTTTTTTCCTGGCCCCTATTATGTCTTTCATTTGAAGAAGGATTTATTACTGAAAAAACAGTAGGAGTGTTAAAAAATTATCTGCTCTAGGTGTCATATATGCGGTATACTGCTTTCCTTATTCATTTATTATTACATTTATAACTCATTGATCATGATAATGTACCATGAGCTTTAGAAATAATTTTTAGCAGGAGTTCCCGGAGGCCCACAAATTTATTCAAGTAATCCTCTGCGATTAAAAGGTTGAAAATACTTTGTTGTACTTTTCCATAAACAACTCCTTAATTGCAGTGTTCCAACATAATCTTTGAAAGGTTTATTTCTTTTAAAAATCATCACAACCTGAACGAATACTGTTTCTTTAGAGTAAGAACATCAGCAAGGTCAAAAGACTTGACCTCGTAACTTGGAAATGAACATGTTTCTGTTAAAAAGTATTTTATAGATGTCAGAAGATTCATTAAGTTCAGTGAACTATTGTATCTGTAATTACTCTGTTAAAAAAGGTTTCCTGGTAGCAAGGTACATTGCATGAATTAATTCTTACCAAATGTGACAGCTCTAAACAATCTGATAAAAATAGAACTGGCTGTGTGCCTATCAAGGAAATGAATTAATGTATGCTAATGAATCCAAGAATTAGACTAATGATGAAGTTCATTCTTCATTCATTACTCATAGTATTTCAGTTATGTCAAATGGCTTTATCTTTTTAGCCAGTCAGTTTTAGCTTTTAGTTTAAAAATGTGTGTTTATCTCATCTAAGTATGGATGCTAATCATAAGGGGTTTTGGTGTTTTGAAAAAAAGTTCTCTTACATATACCATATTGAATCTGCTCAGTTAAAGATAAATGCTGGGCAGTGTGACAGTGTGAGGCCCTGGCACAATGAAAAGTAGAAGTGACACAGAGTTTGCAAGTATAGAGAATGTGGGGTTCTGAAATAATGATTTAGGGGCAGATCCACAAAGATATTACGCCGGTGTATCTCTTGATACGCCGCGTAATTTCAAATTTTGCGCATCGTATCTTTGTTTTGGTATCCTCAAAACAAGATACAACGGCATCTCGGCTAGATCCGACAGGCGTACGTCCTAGTACGCCGTCGGATCTAAGCTGCAATTTTTTTCGGCGGCCACTAGGTGGCGTTTCCGTCGAATTCCGCGTCGAGTATGCAAATTAGCTAGTTACGGCGATCCACGAACGTACGTCCGGCCGGCGCATTTTTTTCCGTCGTTTGCATTCGGCTTTTTCCGGCGTATAGTTAAAGCTGCTATTCTGAGGCGTACTCAATGTTAAGTATGGCCGTCGTTCCCACGTATAATTTAGAATTTTTTACGTCGTTTGCGTAAGTCGTTCGAGAATAGGAATTTGCGTAGAATGACGTCACCGTCGTAAACATTGGCTGGTTCCGGTTTAATTTCGAGCATGCGCACTGGGATACCCCCACGGACGGCGCATGCGCAGTTAAAAAAAAACGTTGTTTACGTCGGGTCACAACGTATTTACATAAAACACACCCCCATTGCTTCCATTTGAATTCCGCGCCCTTACCCTGCCAGAGATACACTACGCCGCCGTAACTTACGGCGCAAATTCTTTGAGGATTAAAAAAAAAAGATAAGTTACGGCGGCGTAGCATTTCTTAGATACACTGCGCCCGGCGCAAAGGTACGTGGATCTGCCCCTTAGAGTTTTGAAAACTGATCTTTTGGTCGCGATCGCTCCCCGGAGCTGAAGAACGGGGAGAGCCGTGTGTAAACACGGCTTCCCCGTGCTTCACTGTGGCGGCGTATCGATCGAGTGATCCCTTATATAAGGGAGACTCGATCGATGACGTCAGTCCTACAGCCACACCCCCCTACAGTTGTAAACACACACTAGGTGAACCCTAACTCCTACAGCGCCCCCTGTGGTTAACTCCCAAACTGCAACTGTCATTTTCACAATAAACAATGCAATTTAAATGCATTTTTTGCTGTGAAAATGACAATGGTCCCAAAAATGTGTCAAAATTGTCCGAAGTGTCCGCCATAATGTCGCAGTCACGAAAAAAAACGATGATCGCCGCCATTAGTAGTAAAAAAAAAAAAAATAATAAAAATGCAATAAAACTATCCCCTATTTTGTAAACGCTATACATTTTGCGCAAACCAATCGATAAACGCTTATTGCGATTTTTTTTACTAAAAATAGGTCGAAGAATACGTATCGGCCTAAACTGAGGGAAAAAAAATGTTTTAGATATGTTTTTGGGCAATATTTATTATAACAAAAAGTTAAAAATATTGCATTTTTTTCAAAATTGACGCTCTATTTTTGTTTATAGCGCAAAAAATAAAAACCGCAGAGGTGATCAAATAACACCAAAAGAAAGCTCTATTTGTGGGGAAAAAAGGACGCCAATTTTGTTTGGGAGCCACGTCGCACGACCGTGCAATTGTCTGTTAAAGCGACGCAGTGCCGAATCGCAAAACCTGGCCTGGGCATTTAGCTGCCTAAAGGTCCGGGGCTTAAGTGGTTAAAGAGCTCTGGGAGGGAGGAAGGCTCCAGACCAGTGTCCAGGTCTTGCTTAAAATCAACAGGTTGTGTGTGCATAACAGATAAAAAAAGGCATATATTAATACAGCTTGGTATTAATACATCATTAAATGTATATCTTTTAAGTGCAAGGGACCGAGAGATGAGTTTCATCTTTCTTAGTCCCGTAACAGGCTGGGGCAGTCTATCAGGACCTAAGCTCAAGTTAGTTAATTGATGCGAGCAATCAGACATCTGGTGCCAGTAAAAGTAATGTTGGGAAAATCTCTGGATTGAAGGTGAATTTTGCAGCAAAAGCCAGTTTTGTTCTTTTATTTTTTAATGGACTATTCATTTCTATCGTGTTGCTTTAGCCTGGAGTTCAGCTTTAATATAATAAACTGATCATATGCTTACACTTGATACTCCAATAAAAATGCAATCATTACCTTTGGGAATTTTCTCAGTGTTTTTACAATTTATATGTAACTTTGAATGGCCCTTCACATAAAAGCACACCACAATAAGTAGACACCCTACACAGGAATATTAGATACACAAATTTGGGTAGATAGGATTTTACAGGAGTTACACCCAGACACATGGACTTAGAGGCAGCTCCACTGCCTTTACTACAATCAGTAATTTTTAATAGAGTATATGTAGGCTAGGACACCTGTTAGATTTTTACTTGTGTCCCTGTTGCTGATTTGTTTTCATTTCCGTTCTAGTGAAACCATTGCCACAGTAACAGTAAGTAAGAGAAAATCCTTTTTTTTATTCTTTATTTAAGCATTGTGCAATTACAATAGTACAAGTCATGTAAGAGCATTATCAATACCTAATATTGATATAGGCTTTTTGGATTATACCTGAGTCGTGTTCTTCCCAGTACAGATTAACAGTTAAAATCGTAGAAACATACAAAGTGACCTTTAAACAGAAATTCACTACGCATAGCTTCAAACTGTCCTTGATTTCGAGGGACTGTCCCTGATTTGGAGAAATGTCCCTCTGTCCCTCATTCCTCTTCATTTGTCCCTCATTCTGGTCTAATTTATGTAGATGTATATAAAATGCACCTTTTATTCATCAAAAAGTGTTTCCCAGTGCTAAACCTTTAATCTAATTTCTAAATTGCTGCATTTGTAAATTCCAAAAGCCAATATAAAGGTTAGTGGTAAAAAAAAAAAAGCACTTGTGGGTTTAACTAATCTTGTTTCTCCTTTAAGGGGCATGGCAAGGGGTGTGTCCTGCATAGTTTTGCTGATAGGTGTCCCTCATTCCCACCCCAAAAAGTTGGGAGGTATGACTACGTCGTAGTACCCCTCAACTTCCACAGATAGGTTATATATGGCACATGTAAACTAGTATGGCTCAGTACAATCAGTCAGGAGGCTGAAATTACGGAATAATGTCATTAAATTGCACTATGTATAGGTTTTAAGATTATGAATGACCTTGTTTTCTTCGGAGGCAGGAACAAGGAAGATTACCAAAACAAGGGCTCAGGAAGTCAAGGTGGTCTCAGAATTAAATGAAAACAAAACTGGAACTGTGATTACAAGATCAGGGTAGAAGTGTTTAATACAATTGCAAAATAGTTTTAGAGGTTTTATTTTAATTATAAAGAATGTTTAGGAACTTCTAGCATTGTTTTATAACTGTATTAATAAGCTCCAGGATAAACACAAGTTGTCCTAAATTCTCTGTGAGCGTCATCATGCTACTCACCCTGAGGAAGTCACATGACTAGTAATGCACCACATTGGGTGGACTTGGTGACGTCACTTCTGGCATAGACCCTAAACCAGAAATGTGGTGAGAGGTGTATTGTGTAATGGACACTAACACTGCCTATGAATGTATTTTAATATGTGAGTGAAAACTTTTAATAATAAAGGGCTAGTAGCTTCTATGGTGTTGAAATATGAGAATATTTGTATTCTATGTTTGAGAACAATTTGTGATTGGAGGCTGGAAGGTCATACCCGAGATGTCTACTAGACTCTTGTTTGGTCAGATTTAAGTGAATTATTCCTAAAAATTACAGGCCTACAGTATAAAACGCCAAATTTCCTTGCAAATAATGGTACCGCTTTCAGCACCTAAAATCTGAAATAATCATACCGCCAGGGAGGTTAATGCTCTAGAATCCACAAAACATTCATATATCAGTTTTGGGGGGGATTGACCCTAAACAGCAGTCTGTCTAGCTAGTAGAATATATATATATCACTGTATCTGCTATTTTAGTATGCAGAATAATCAGAGAACATGAAAAAGTGAAAATCCTCCACATTTTGATAACTTCACAAACTACTCTTCTTGTGTTCTGTGATTTGCATCATAAGCATTCTGGTTAATTATTTTCAATAGGGTTAATATGTGTCTTCCAGCAAACAATGTTTTCTAGCTGTACGATGCAGCCTCTACTTGCTAGGCTTCTCTGGGGACTGTATTGCACTCTCTAGGCAGGGAGACAATCAATAATGGAGACATCTTATGATTCTGGCTTTCTCATTATTGACTGCCTGGTAACACGTTTGCTTTGGAAGCACATAACAGAAGAAATAAAGGCCACCATGGAATAAGTGTAGCAATAAAACGCTGCCTTTCTTCGCAGGGTTGTAGACGTGAAAAACAATTTTCAGAACTTAGGACCAGGTAGAATGTAATTTACCTTGTAGACAATGACTAGAAATGCAATATTATCACATGTTGTCTGCCTTTTTTTTTTTTTTTTTTAGCCAGGCCCTGTAATTCAGGGCCAGATCTTAATAATAACATATGTTGTGTTTATTACTCTCTTATTAGAGAAGCCATACTCTGTATTATTACATTTCATCCTTTAAGTCCAATTATTGGGTGTTATGAGTGAAAAAATAATGCATGTATTTCAGTGTCTTTTGTTGTATGCTTATTTAGTTGTGATATTTTTTGGGGGGGACCTAGATAGTTGGGGCTTAAAAAAAAAATTGGACGAATGACTCAAATTCCTCTTTAACATACAAATGAAATACATATATTTGAGCTTTTTCACTATCCAAAAGGATCTGTATTTCTGTCCATTAAGTCCTGAGATTACCATGGCCCTGTCAAACAGCAAAACTAAATTGCTTTGCTGACTTTTTCTACTGCAGTTAGGTAATATAGCTACAGGGCTCAAGTCCTGCGAGTTATCGCAGGATTTAGAAAGAACTTTAGAAAGAAGCTTCTTTCTAAATCCCGCAATAACTCGCGGCAGACCTCCGCAATGTCTCCTGGGAACAATGACAAAAGCTCCCAGGAGACATTGCGGCATTGAGGAAGTGACGGAATACCCACACACTACCCGGGTGAATCCATATACAGGAAGCGGCCAGTAACATAAAGGATTACTAAGTTCCAGTGGATCGAAAAAAAACATGCGGTTTAGTAATTATGCATATGAGCGTATCATTTATTTTTTTTGGTGGGGAAGTGGATCTTGGGTGAGTTCCCACACTTGTTTCCCCAGGACTTGACCCCTGTATAGCTAGATCTTGTGCCCAACAAACTTTTAATGGACCGTAGATGAGAATTGATGATCTTATCATTCGCATTTTTCTGGTTTTGCATAAAGTCTGTGTTGTCTAAACAGGCAAAGAACATCCCTTGCGTGTATACGGTGGAGTTTCAGGGAGATGGAAAAGATCAAAGTGTCATCAAGATATGCAGTGCCTTGAAAAAGTATTCATACCCCTTGGAATTTTACACATTTTGTAATGTTTCAACGTAAAACGTAAAATTTATTTATTGGGATTTTATGTGATAGACTTACTGTATGCCCCGTACACACGATCGGAATTTCCCATGGAAAAAGTCAGATGGACTTTTTTCATCGCATTGTCCGATCGTATGTAGGCCCATCTGAGTTTTTTCATCGGAAATTCCAATGAATTCCATCAGATTAGATATAGAACATGTTCTATTTTTTTCCGATGGAATTCCGATGTGATTTGGCTGGGCAAAAGCCTGTGTGTACGCGGCATAACACAATGTGGCACATAATTGTGAAGTGAAGAAAAGTGATAAATGGTTTTCAATTTTTTTTACAAAAAAATATTTTAAAAGAGTGGCGTGCGTTTGTATTCAGCCCCCTCAATACTTTGTAGAACCACCTGTCTCTGCAATTTCAGCTGCAAGTCTTTTTGGGGATGTCTCTCTCAGCTTTTCACATCTAGAGGGTGATATTTTTTGCCCATTCTTCCTTGTAAAATAGATCAAGCTCTGTCAGATTGGATGGAGAGCATCTGTGAACAGCAATTTCCAAGTCTTGCCACAGATTCTCAATTGGATTTAGGTCTGGACTATGACTGGGCCATTCTAACACATGAACGTGCTTTGATACAAATTCTAAACCATTTAATTATAGCTCTGGCTGTATGTTTAGGGTCGTTGTCCTGCTGGAAGGTGAACCTCTGCCCCAGTCTCACAATTTTTGCAGACTCTAACCGGTTTTCTTCCAAGATTACCCTGTATTTGACTCCACCCATCTTCCCATAAACTCTGACCAGCTTCCCTGTCCCTGCTGAAGAAAAGCCTCCCCACAACATGATGCTGCCACCACCATGTCTCACAGTGGGGATGGTGTGTTAGTTTTCGGCCACACATAGCGTTTTGCTTTTAGGTCAAAAAGTAAAATGTTGGTCTCATCTGACCAGAGCACCTTCTTCCACATGTTTGCTGTGTCCCCCACATGGCTCCTTGCAAACTGCAAACAGGAATTCTTATGGCTTTCTTTCAACAATAGCTTTGTTCTTGCCACTCTTCCATAAAGGCCAGATTTGTGGAGTGCACAACTAATAGAAGTCCTGTGGACAGATTCTTCCACCTGAGTTGTAAATCTCTGCAGCTCCTCCAGCGTTAACATGGGCCTCTTGGCTGCTTCTCTGATAAATGCTCTCCTTGCCTGGCCAGTCAGTTTAGGTGGATGGCCATGTCTTTGTAGGTTTTCAGTTGTGCCATACTCTTTCCATTTTCGAATGATGGATTGAACAGTGCTTTGTGAGATGTTCAAAGCTTGGGATTTTTTTATAACCTAACCCTGCTTTAAACTTCTCCACAACTTTATCCCTGACCTGTCTGGTGTGTTCCTTTGGCCTTTATGATGCTGTTTGTTCACTAAGGTCCTCTAACAAACCTCTGAGGGCTTCACAGAACAGCTGTATTTATATTACGATTAAATTACACACAGGTGGACTCTATTTACTAATTAGTTATAAATGAAGGGAACATTTTGGGACTTTAAATGAAGCAGCTGACTAATTGAGGTTGGGTACAACATAAGACATATTTTATTTGCATGGGTGCATGATAGTATGTATCACATGTATGAAAATGGCATGTGCAACTGCACATAGTATCATATATTAGTGGGTAGCATGTACAACCATACATAATGAAAGATGGACATTACAGCATGAACATAGAAACAAATCATTAGCATAAAATATTGCAATAAAATTGTCAGACAGTATGAATAATAATGTACACATATAGACTGGGCAGCACAAAGCAAACGGAATATTGAAAGATGGATCAAAGATTATATGAATCAAAAATTGGTTGAATATATCTGAATAGAATCCTATTTAGTGTAAAGATACATCCTAAATGCCCGACGTGTTTTGTGTAAAAACACTCCTCAGGGGCGGATGCCATAGGATATCTGTAATGGCAGAGTAATATGCAGTCAAATGATTGACTAAGTATAATCACAAAAGAAAAGGACAAAAAAGAAAATGTCCTGATTCTGGGGACTCACAAACATATGCGAACAATGGTGTACGTGGGGGCTGGACCGAATAGGCTGTCAGTTCGGGAGCTGGGGTGATTGGTTGTCCAGTATGGGGCAGGGCACACAGGTGCCATCCACAGACCACAGGTTGCCAGCTCCATGTGTAATCAAGTAATAAGTGAATGAGTATCTGTAATGGATATATGAATCCATTAAAAGAAAGTGACAGGTGTGCAAGCAAAGGAAAAAAGGAAAAAGAAAAGAAACAAAAGGGGGGGGGGTGTTATAGATGACATCAGAGGGTGTGTGGTTATGATGGTGTAGTGAAGTAAATCACCAAGGGGGAGTAACAGTGATAAGAAGGTGAATCTTTGGAAAGGGTGATTCAAAAGAATAACAAACACCACGGGCCTGATTCCCAAAAGAGATACGCAGGCGGAACTGCTGTTCAGTCTGTGCCTAACTTTGGAAACGATCCTCAAAAGGCTTTTTCCAAAGTTAGGCAGAAAATCTGACATGTGTAAGACACTTACACGGTCAGATCTTAGGATGCAGTACCGCATCCGCCACTGGGGGCATTTCTCATTGAAATGCAGCTTTGAGCATGCAAATGAGGACTTAAAGCGGGAGTTCACCCATGTATTAAATTTTTTTTTTCTCCCCTTAGATTCCTGCTCGTTCGGTCTAGGGGAATCGGCTATTTGTATTAAAATATGAGCAGTACTTACCCGTTTTCGAGCTGCATCTTCTTCCGTCGCTTCCGGGTATGGGTCTTCGGGAGCGGGCGTTCCTTCTTGATTGACAGTCTTCCGAGAGGCTTCCGACGGTCGCATCCATCGCGTCACTCGTAGCCGAAAGAAGCCGAACGTCGGTGCGGCTCTATACTGCGCCTGCGCACCGACGTTCGGCTTCTTTCGGAAAATCGTGACGCGATGGATGCGACCGTCGGAAGCCTCTCGGAAGACTGTCAATCAAGAAGGAACGCCCATTCCCGCAGCCCATACCCGGAAGCGACGGAGAGGATGCATCTCGTAAACGGGTAAGTACTGCACATATTTTAAAACAAATAGCCGATTCCCCTAGAGAAAACGAGCAGGAATCTAAGGGGAAATAGTGCCCTCTAAGGGTGAACCCCCGCTTTAAGCAGATCCACAACGCTTTTCATCAGCTTTTCATCCTTGTGATTTCTGCGTAAGTTCCGATTTGCTTGCGCAAAACTAGGGCTGGTTTTACAATGTGGAAAGTTAGTCACACCTTGTAAAGGCCCATTCAAGCGACGGCATTTGGTATGCATTCCTGAGGGAGAACTCCACGGCAATTTGTAAATTCAAAACCGGCATGGGTTCCCCCCCAGGAGCATACCAGGCCCTTAGGTCTGGTATGGGTTGTAAGGAGACCCCCCCTCCGCCGAAAATTCGACGTAGGGGGCCCCCTACAATCCATACCAGACCCGTATCCAAAGCACGCTACCCGGCCGGTCAGGAAAGGGAGTGGGGACGAGCGAGCGCCCCCCCCCTCCTGAGCCGTGCCAGGCCGCATGCCCTCAACATGGGGGGGTTGGGTGCTCTGGGGCAGGGGGGTGCACTGCGGGCCCCCCCACCCCAGAGCACCCTGTCCCCATGTTGATGAGGACAGGACCTCTTCCCGACAACCCTTGCCGTTGGTTGTCGGGGTCTGCGGGCGGGGGCTTATCGGAATCTGGGAGTCCCCTCAAATAAGGGGGCCCCCAGATACCGGCCCCCCACCCTAAGTGAATGGATATGGGGTACATCGTACCCCTACCCATTCACCTGGAGGCAAAAAGTTAAAGTTAGTAAACACACAACACAAGGGTTTTTAAAATAATTTATTAGTCTGCTCTGGACGCCCCCCCCTGTCTTCTTTATTAGCTCTAATACCAGGGGGGCTTCTTCTTCCACTCTCCGGGGGTCTTCTCCGCTCTCCGGGGGGGGGTTACTTCTTCCGCTCTCCAGGGGGGGGTCTTCTCCGCTCTCCGGGGGTCTTCTTCTATCTTCGCCGCTCTCCGCTGTTGACTCGGCGAACCCCGGTTCTTCTGCAGCTGTCCGGTGCCCTCTTCTTCAGCGCTGGCTGCCTGTTATCTTCGTGTGTTAGCTCAATTACTAACAGGCAGCCATCGCGGTCTTCTGTGACGTCACCTTCTTCTCTTCTGTTCTTCTCCCCTCTTCCGATGTTGACTCGTCGCCTCTTGTCACTGCAATGATGGAAGCGCGCCTTGCATCCCATTTATATAGGCATCACCGTCCCATCATGCTCCGGCAGGTACCCACGTGGTGGGTGCCTACCCACGTGCACCCACCACGTGGGTACCTACCGGAGCATGATGGGACGGTGATGCCTATATAAATGGGATGCAAGGCGCGCTTCCATCATTGCAGTGACAAGAGGCGACGAGTCAACATCGGAAGAGGGGAGAAGAACAGAAGAGAAGAAGGTGACGTCACAGAAGACCGCGATGGCTGCCTGTTAGTAATTGAGCTAACACACGAAGATAGCAGGCAGCCAGCGCTGAAGAAGAGGGCACCGGACAGCTGCAGAAGAACCGGGGTTCGCCGAGTCAACAGCGGAGAGCGGCGAAGATAGAAGAAGACCCCCGGAGAGCGGAGAAGACCCCCCCCTGGAGAGCGGAAGAAGTAACCCCCCCCCGGAGAGCGGAGAAGACCCCCGGAGAGTGGAAGAAGAAGCCCCCCTGGTATTAGAGCTAATAAAGAAGACAGGGGGGGGCGTCCGGAGCAGACTAATAAATTATTTTAAAAACCCTTGTGTTGTGTGTTTACTAACTTTAACTTTTTGCCTCCAGGTGAATGGGTAGGGGTACGATGTACCCCATATCCATTCACTTAGGGTGGGGGGCCGGTATCTGGGGGCCCCCTTATTTGAGGGGACTCCCAGATTCCGATAAGCCCCCGCCCGCAGACCCCGACAACCAACGGCAAGGGTTGTCGGGAAGAGGTCCTGTCCTCATCAACATGGGGACAGGGTGCTCTGGGGTGGGGGGGCCCGCAGTGCACCCCCCTGCCCCAGAGCACCCAACCCCCCCATGTTGAGGGCATGCGGCCTGGCACGGCTCAGGAGGGGGGGGGCGCTCGCTCGTCCCCACTCCCTTTCCTGACCGGCCGGGTAGCGTGCTTTGGATACGGGTCTGGTATGGATTGTAGGGGGCCCCCTACGTCGAATTTTCGGCGGAGGGGGGGTCTCCTTACAACCCATACCAGACCTAAGGGCCTGGTATGCTCCTGGGGGGGAACCCATGCCGGTTTTTTCTTTGAAAATTGGCATGGAGTTCTCCCTCTCAGGAATGCATGCTGAGCGACGCTGTCATTTTTTTTTATAATTATTTGTTTTCCCGTATATTTCCCGTATTTTTTTTCACCCGTCGCAACTTTAGTGTCCCGTCGCAATCCACAAAGCCCGGCGTCAATTACGTTTGCGCGCTGCACGTCGGGAAAATGACGTCACACGCATGCGCAGTACGGCCGGCGCGGGAGCGCGCCTCATTTAAATTTTAAACGCCCCCCGGAGAGGAGGACCGCCTTGCGACGGAGGCACTTAAGTTACACGGCGTGTAATTTCTAGGTAAGTGCTTTGTGGATCAGGCACTTAGGTAGAAATTTTAAGTCAGTGTAACTTAACTGCTGAAAGTTAAGTTAGGCAGCTTTTTTGGGAATCAGGCCCCACGTGTGGTGGATTGTAACCAAGAGACTGGGAGCCTTCATTTAAAGTCCCAAAATGTTCCCTTTATTTATAACCATTACCCGGGATGGAAGCACTTTTCCCATGTGCTTCATCTAAAGTCCCAAATCTTCTCTCATATTTCAATATTTACTAATTAGGTGACTTCTGAAGGCAATTGGTTCCACTAGATTTTAGTTAGGGGTATCAGATGACAAAGATATGCATAAAGTCTTTAAATATATCATTAAGTATTGAAACCTGGCTAGCACATTGCACAGCCCAAAAGGCAACATGAGCACTGCAGAACAACTGATTGGCTCTTAATTCTGCCTTTCCCTGTCCTAGTCTGAGATTTGCTGTGCATGTACGCATGTACCTTCAAAAGCCTGATAACAAGTTAAATTCAGATACTTAAAGTGGAGTTCCACCTAAAAATGGAACTTCTGCTTTTCGGAATCCCCCCCCCCCCCGGTGTCACATTTGGCACCTTTCAGGAGGGAGGAGGGAGCAGATACCTGTGTAAACCAGGTATTTGCTCCCACTTCCGGACAAAGGTCGCCGCGGACTGCGATATTGTGGCAAACATTCTGACACTAACCGACACTTTTTAGGGACCAGTGAACACTAATACAGTGATTGGTACTAAAAATATGCACTGTCACTGTGCTAATGACACTGGCTGGGAAGGGCACAACTAAAGAGTTAACTGTGTGCCTAGCCAGTGTTTCTGTGTGAGGGGCTTTTACTAGGGTAAGAGATGGAATTTATTCCCTGCTTTGCAGGAACACAAACGCCATCCCTTCCCTACTGTCAGAATGGTGATGTCTTTTCCTCATGATCGGCAGACATTCAATTCCTGGTACCCACCGATCGGATCCCGATGTGTTTAAAACTGCTATAGGATGACGTGAACTGGTTAAGGTTTTATCTGCCTGGAGTTCAGCTTTAAATTTGAACTTTTCAAATTCTTATAGCCGGATTCACGTAGATCGGCGCATCTTTGTGCCGGCGTAGCGCATCTCATAATCACGTTGCATATACTCCCTAAGATACGACGGCTCAATGCTTACGACGTGAACGTAACCTACGCCCAGCCCCATTCACATACGACGTATGTAAACGACGTAAAATCTGACGGCTGTTACATCGTTCATACCCTAACATGACTTACACCTGCTTTAGGTGGAATAACTTTACGCCGGACGTACGCCTTACGTAAACGGTGTATACTACTGCGACGGGCGCAAGTACGTTCGTGAATCGGCGTATCTTGGTCATTTACATGTTCAACACATAAATCAATGGAAGTGCCCCTCTGCGGCCAGCGTAAATATGCGCCCAAGATACGACGGCGTAGGAGACTTACGTCGGTCGTATGAAGCCCAAATTCAGGCGTATCTTATTTGCTGAATAAGGCGCATAGATACGACGGCGCATCCGTGGACTTAGGCCTCATTCACACTTGGCGGACTCAGCTCCCGTCGGCTCAGCGGGAGATCAGTCCGCAGATCTCCGCTGAGCCGACAGATGACAAGCTCCTCTCTGCTCACTGAGCGGGGAGGGGCTTGTCGGGCACTACTGTGTCCTATGGAGTGATCTGATGAAAACGGACAGCATGCCCGTTTTCATCTGATCTTACCCGATCCGATCCGCATGGACGGATGGGGACATGGCCCCTATATGTCTGATTGGGTCGGATGTCAGCGGACATGTCTCTGCTGACATCCTACGCTCCATAGGAATGCATTGAGCGGCTGTTCAGGTCAGTGACAGATGGACCCGAACGGCCCGTAGTGTGAATGAGGCCTTACGCGGCGTATCAGTAGATACGTCGGCGTAAGTTCTTTCTGAATTTGGCCCATTGTGTTTAGGGAAGTTGCCATTGCATCATTATGCTCTGGGAACAGTTATTTGTTACAATAAAAGGCATTTTCTGTAATAAGCTGTAAATATATTTATGAATCTATACCAGTGTCAGTTAAAATATAGGGAATGAGTCCAAACCATATGTTTAATTCTGCTGAATGACACATCAAGTTAAAAGCAATTCCACAGAGTCTTGCATGAAATCTTAATGCTGATCTAGATATTAAATGTAATCACAAGAGCCAATAATTATCAAAGACCTAATTTATAATTAGTCTACGCGAATCATTACAGAGTACAAATGTATAATAATGCACGGAAATCATATGTTTAAAACAAAAATATAAAGACTTGACAAATTCTAAAAAACGCTGATTATTGTAATGATGCTTGGGTATTAAATCACCTAAAACATTTCCCTTCCTTATACAGTAGACAAACAAACTAGTGGCTCGGCTCCACTTCAAGGCTGACAATGTATGCATAGAGATGAACCAGCCGCGGGTGCCCAGGTCCACTGAGAAAATTCCATCCCTGAATGTCATGCCAATATTTGAAAAACTACACCACTGTTTTTTACTTCTTTTAATAAGCTTTATTGCTGTTTGAGCGACTCCATCCCACTGGGCACAAGGACCCCTGATGTAGTTTACCCTAACACAGGGCGCAGTCATAGAGATAGAATGTGTCAGATGTTTAACCTCCCTGGCGGTATGATTCTTTCAGAAAAAACATGCTGAAAGCGGTACAATTATTTGCAAGGAAATTTGGTGTTTTGTACTGTAGGCCTGTAATTTTTAGGAATAACTCACTTAAATCTTACCAAACAAGAGTTTAATAGGCATCCCGGGTATGACATTTTTTTAAAAACAAAATTATAAATTATAATATAATAAATAATTATAAATAATTATAACAAATAATAATATAATTCTAATAAAAATTATTCAATAATGTAATCAACTCAAAATCACTGAAATTTGCTCAGTTGCAGAATTGTCGCTGTCATTATTATTATTTTTTTATGAAGAATTTCCCCACAAATCGCTATCGCACAATTCTGCAAGTGATTATAATTTATTATCGCTGTTCTCTAGCTGATCTAAAACCATTTTTGACATAAAGGGACACTTTTGGTTGCTATGGACAATCTACAGTTTTCAGGCAGAAAGAAAGGTTTTTATTATATAAAAGAACATGCATGACACAGGACAGACCACTAGGGACAAGGGGTGTGTGTTTTTTTTACATACAGTACTGTAATCTATAAGATTACAGTATACTGTGTGTATAGTGTTTGTTTACGTTTTTGAATTTGGCACCGATCTCCACTCCCGTGCGTCGTAACGTCGCAGGGAACGGAGATCCACAGCACAGGAGGACACTGTGTGAATGGAGCGAGGTCCCGCTCGCTCACACAGCGCGGTGACATCGCTGGATCCAGGAGAAGGTAAGCCAGCACGCGCTGCAGGCTCTGCACAGCTACCCCGAGCGTGACTCGGGGTTACCGATCTCAGCCTAAAAAATCAACCCCGAGTCACGCTCGGGGATACCGCCAGCAGGGTTAATAATGCCTATTGAGAGAAGTAAATGGTGGTGGTATGGTCGTTGTTTAAAATTGGCAGTTCCCCTACAGCTGATGTGTTCTAGTGTGTTGTGATTATCATATATATCAGATATATATATATATATATATATATATATATATATATATATATATATATATATATATATATATATTTATGGTCGTTACCCTCTGACCGAGAGAGATGTGGATCACAAAAACACGCGACAAGACTTACAACATAAATAGACCTGAAGTGTGCCTTGGTGGTCTGGTCAGTATGCCAAGAAAAGGGGGCATACCCAAGGTAAGTAATGGGTAGTTAATTGAAGAAGGATATGCTGAGAAGTGCCCTGAAAAAGGGAAGGGCGGGAGGGTGTCGAATGCGATTGAATGCGCAGACTCACGGACATGAGGTGAGCTGGAAAGAGTCGGCCCAGTGACGTGTAGTACCGCACACTGAACCGACAAAGAGCATGTGTGAGTGGGCTGCTTAAATACCCTCCGGGCTCCTTCCATAAACTCAGGCCACCATACTGGCCTTCTTATTTATGGTCGTTACCCTCTGACCGAGAGAGATGTGGGTCACAAAAACACGCTACAAGACTTACAACATAAATAGACCTGAAGTGTGCCTTGGTGGTCTGGTCAGTATGCCAAGAAAAGGGGGCAAAAGACTCAGATAGGGAAATAGTTTATATTGATTTCTTGTATTTATTTAGCCAGGTTGGTAAAGGCTTGTGCCATTCCTTTATGAGGATTTGGGATGTATGTGGCAAAACAAGGAGACTTCCATCAGCCTGGTATCTTGATAACGTAGTCTGGTACTCCCTGTTGGGAGGCAACTGAGGCTGCTCCAAAGAATGTCCAGAGAACTGACTGGGGTTTGAAGCCCAAGTTAGGAGGATTCTGACATGCTTGACACACTGGCTGACACTCAGGGAGCTGGTTTAGAAAGGGTAGCAATGAGCTACCATCAGATTGGCTGGGTAGATGGAGCAGTAGTGGGTCGAGCACCGTCACTGGGCGTCAGGCATTGTCAGTCTGAAACAGGTTGATGTCAACCCCAGGGGCTGGTTTGTTGCGTTTGCAGACTGTGAGAGTGTAGTGGTTCGAAAGCGAGTCGGGTGGCGTCAGAGCAGTGTGTGACTGCCGGAGCCGCTGACTAAATTCACTAGGTTGTAGGGAACCGTAGAAGGCCTGGTAGATGGCTGTTCGGGTGACTAGTCTGGGCAAAGCCCTAAACAGGGAACGAGTAAGGATTTTAGACATGTCCCTAAAGATGGGACTCTTGAAAGGTAGGCGCTTGCCACTGACTACAGGTTGGTGCTTCTGTATGCCCTGTAGGAGGGACTTGACTGCATGGGCTCGAGAATACTGACGGTTTACTGGGGTCCTGCAGGGACAGGAAATGCTGGATGCCATCTAGATATGGCGTGATAGTATTGAGAAATGGTCATCTGCATGTGGCAATACGATATGAAGGCTAGGATGTGTCCAACTGCTGCTTCGGGGCAAGGGGCCAAAAATTGGCGATTAGTGTTCCAAGCAGTGCGATAGGCCTTCAGTGTGTTGCGTGCCAAGGAGTGGTTAATAAGTTGGATTGCGTTGGTGAGATGAGACTTCAGTCCATCGTCAGCAATGTCCATGGTGGGACAGGGATAGTTGTTGGGTCGGCTCCAGGCTCTTGCTGGAAAAAACATCCATTCCAAGGTTGGAATAGGAAAGCGCATCAGCTGCTTTTTGCATTTGCCTGGAAAAAGGTCTACACAAGATATTAACTGGTGACGGAGTGACAGCTGCGCGAGCCTGCGCAGGAAGTGATGGGGAGTGACTTAGATCTAACTTAATTGATGATGTCGGCTGTGGCCTGATTGTCTGTGGTGAAGAACAGTGTCTGTCCTGTTCAAGTGTGGTCCCAGACCTGGGCAGCTGCCACGATGGGGTGCAGCACGAGGTGTGATGAAGACTGGGTGAAAAAATTTAAGAGAATTTCTGGAGGCCAAGTTTTGGAGAACCAGTGGCGGCCTAAAAATGGCTGCAAAAGCCTTTGGTGGCTCGGCTGACACTGCCAGGATGAAGATTGAAATGCTGTTCTATCAGGTGGGGAAGTTGTCCCACATAGCTAAGTCTGCTACTGATGCTTGGTCTAGTTTGAGAACTTGGACTGAATCTTGCATTGGTGTGAGAAAATCAAGACAATACACAGGTGCTCAACAAGACGATATACATGCACTCGCAGGCCAACGTGCACTCGCAGGCCAACGTGCACTCGCTGGTGCTGGATGAAAACCTGAACTAACCGCAGGGAAAAAACACAGAGAAAAGATGAGTGGCCCGCATGCCACTGAAGATAAATGGCCAACTGGGTGCCACTGTGTGTTTGTGTGGCTGATTGTTTGTCACTGAGGTGTGTTTGCAAGTTTAGTTTGTATTCGGGTTTGCACGTAGGTGCCTGCCGCAAAGTGTTTTATACTACTGCAGACAATATTGTGTGGTTGCAAGGGTGTCAGTGAGTGTCAGGTTGCTGGGACAATATTGTGTGGTTGCAGGGGCCTTGAATATGAAGGTTTGTTTTGAGACGGCATTGCGTGGTTGCAAGGGTCTCAGTCTGGTTTGCTGAGACGATATTGCGTGGTTGCAAGGGTCTCAGTCTGGTTTGCTGAGACGATATTGCGTGGTTGCAAAAGGTCTCGATGATTATGAGGTTGTTTTGAGATGGCATTGTGTGGTTGCCACGACTTTGTATGGCTGCAAAGGTCTGAACGGGTGTCAGGTTGCTGAGATGAGATTGTGTGGTTGCAAAGGTCTAGACGGGTGTGAGGTAGCTGAGATGATATTACATTTAGCAAGGGTCTCAAATGAGTGTCAAGTTGCTGAGACAATATTCCCCTTTATTTTTTTATTTTTTTTATGAAAACGACTGTGAATGAAACGCTGGTAAACATGAGTTACCACATCTGGCAGTGTTTACAAGCTGTTACAGGCATTGGCGTTTCAAATGCGTTTCGAATGCCTCTGAACATCCGTCTGAACCCATTTTTTTTTTTTACCAACAGCAGTGTACATGAGGCCAAAGATGATTTGTCTGGCTGCAAGGGTCTCAATGAATGCCAGGTTGCTGGGGCGAGACTGCATGGTCACAAAGGTCTTTGACGAGTGGGAGGTTGCTCAAGACAGTATTGCGTGGTTGCAAGGGTCTCGATGAGTGTGGCGCTGCTGAGACGGTATTGCATTTGCAAGGGTCTGAACTATGGTGTGAGGCTGCTGAGACGGTATTGCGTGGTTGCAAGGGTCTCGATGAGTGTGGGGCTGCTGAGACGGTATTGCGTTTGCAAGGGTCTCAACAATGGTGTGAGACTGCTGAGATGGTATTGCGTGGTTGCAAGAGTCTTGATGAGTGTGGGGCTGCTGAGACGGTATTGCATTTGCAAGGGTCTGAACTATGGTGTGAGGCTGCTGAGACGGTATTGCGTGGTTGCAAGGGTCTCGATGAGTGTGGGGCTGCTGAGATGGTATTGCGTTTGCAAGGGTCTCAACAATGGTGTGAGACTGCTGAGATGGTATTGCGTGGTTGCAAGAGTCTTGATGAGTGTGGGGCTGCTGAGACGGTATTGCATTTGCAAGGGTCTGAACTATGGTGTGAGGCTGCTGAGACGGTATTGCGTGGTTGCAAGGGTCTCGATGAGTGTGGGGCTGCTGAGACGGTATTGCGTTTGCAAGGGTCTCAACAATGGTGTGAGGCTGCTGAGACGGTATTGCGTGGTTGCAAGGGTCTTGATGAGTGTAGGGCTGCTGAGATGGTATTGCGTTTGCATGGGTCTCAACAATGGTGTGAGGCTACTGAGATGGTATTGCGTGGTTGCAAGGGTCTTGATGAGTGTAGGGCTGCTGAGACGGTATTGCGTTTGCAAGGGTCTCAACAATGGTGTGAGGCTGCTGAGACGATTTTGCATGGTTGCAATGGTCTCAACAGGTGTCAGGTTGCTGGGCCGAGATTGTGTGGTGACAATTTTTTATTTATTTATTTATTTATTTTCTGCACTTTTTATATTTCTTTTTGCGTTTTTTTTTTTTTGCGTTTGTAAGGGTCATGTGTTGCAAGGGTCTTAACAAGGGTGTCAGGCTGCTGAGACAATTTTGTGTGCTTGCAAGAGTCTCCATGAGTGTGGGGCTGCTGAGACGGTATTGCGTTTGCAAGGGTCTCAACAAGGGTGTCAGGCTGCAGAGACGAATTTTGCGTGCTTTCCAAGAGTCTCCATGAGTGTGGGGCTGCTGAGACGGTATTGCGTTTGCAAGGGTCTTAACAAGGGTGTCAGGCTGCTGAGACAATTGTGTGCTTGCAAGAGTCTCCATGAGTGTGGGGCTGCTGAGACGGTATTGCGTTTGCAAGGGTCTTAACAAGGGTGTCAGGCTGCTGAGACAATTTTGTGTGCTTGCAAGAGTCTCCATGAGTGTGGGGCTGCTAAAACGGTATTGCGTTTGCAAGGGTCTCAACAAGGGTGTCAGGCTGCGGAGACAAATTTTGCGTCGTTGCAACGGTCTCAACAGGTGTCAGGTTGCGGGGCTGAGATTGTGTGGTGGCAATTTTTTTATTTTTTTTGCACTTTTATATTTCTTTTTGCGGTTTTTTTTTCATTTTTTTTATTTTTTATTTATTTATTTGTAAGGGTCATGTGTTGCAAGGGTCTTAACAAGGGTGTCAGGCTGCTGAGACGATTTTGTGTGGTTGCAAGAGTCTCGATGAGTGTGGGGCTGCTGAGACGGTATTGCGTTTGCAAGGGTCTCAACAAGGGTGTCAGGCTGTGGAGACGTATTTTGCGTAGTTGCAACGGTCTCAACAGGTGTCAGGTTGCTGGGCTGAGATTACGTGGCGGCAATTGTGGGTTTTTTTTGTTTTTTTTTTATATATTTTTTTTCCTTTTTGCGGTTTTTTTTTTCTTTTTTTTGCATTTTGTAAGGGTCATGTGTTGCAAGGGTCTCAGCAAGGGTATCAGACTGCTGAGATGATTTGCATGGTTGCAAGGTCTCAATCAATAAGAATTGGGTTACTGAGAAAGGATAGAAACACCTGGTTTGTTTGTACCTTAAGCAAGCAGTATAAGGTAGAAGGACAACACCTGTTTGAATCGTAGGTTCTGCAGGGGCCACTAATGAACGATATGGGAGACAACGAATGGTAGCAAATTGATAAGACATAAAGAATGTGTAAATCTTACTTGCGACAGTGGGCCATGCGAGTGAGTTTGCGGCGGACTGTGGCTGGAGTGAAACATGTCGGGAACGTGTAGCGTGATGCCGTGCATGGGGCAAAACAACGAGAAGTGCGTATCAATGCTTACTAAGCTCCACTGCGGGAACCAAACATATGGTACAGGTGACACCATGAGTGGCCACGAATTTGACATGACAAATAAGCTAACAAATCCTACCTGGGACAGTGAACGTGCGACTGGGTTTGCTTTGGACTGGAGTGGATGTGCAACACATCCCAAGAGTGTGGTGTGGCGCCATGCATGACACACAGGCAATAACTTTGGAAAATAAATGAGAGAGAAGAGCCGTGTACAAGCAATTCGTAAGTTCCTCTGCGGGAACTAAAACACACGGCATGGGGGAAACAATGAATGACAACGGTAGAAAGTATGCAATGTATCTAAAACAAAACGGTTGTAAAATGCATGAAATTAATCCGATACGAATTGATAGTAAGGAGTATTGAACGAATCTGATACGAATTGGTTGTAGAGTGTTTGCTACCCCTTGCTTTGAAACCGAACACCTACCAACCACCCATCCCCCCAGGCTAATCAAGTGCAGACAAGGCACCATGTGAGTCCAATTACCACCTCAATCTGCCAAAGAACCCATACAAACACATGTCAATCTCCAAATGGATTTACAATTGAATCGTATGTTTGGCAGAAGGAAGTTACAAATGTACTACGCCTGAGCCAAATGATGTTAAAACATGAGCAAAAGTAACTCAAAGGCAGATTTTTTCCCAAAAGGGATGCAGGATAGGAAGCATAACGAATTGCAAGATTGCACAAGATACGAAAAGGTTTGAATCCTACCTGCGAAGTAAGCGGGAACAGCCGGCGAAGACCATGAAGGGAGAAGCCGCAAAGCGCTTGCGATGTCGAATGCGATTGAATGCGCAGACTCACGGACATGAGGTGAGCTGGAAAGAGTCGGCCCAGTGACGTGTAGTACCGCACACTGAACCGACAAAGAGCATGTGTGAGTGGGCTGCTTAAATACCCTCTGGGCTCCTCCCATAAACTCAGGCCACCATACTGGCCTTCTTATATATATATATATACTGTATATATATATATATATATATATATATATATATATATATATATATACAGTATGCCACAAAAGTGAGTACACCCTTCACATTTTTGTGAATAATTTATTTTATCTTTTTATGTGACAACACTGAAGAAATTACACTTTTCTACAATGTAAAGCAGCTTATATAACAGTGTAAATGTGCTGTCCCCTCAAAATAATTCAACACACAGCCATTAATGTCTAAACAGCTAGCAACAAAAGTGAGTACACCTGTAAGTGAAGGGGTGGAGGGTCAGCCTGTCAGTGCTCAGACCATACGCCCCACACTGCATCAAATTGGTCTGCATGACTGTCATCCCAGAAGGAAGCCTCTTCTAAAGATGATGCACAAGAAAGCTCACAGTTTGCTGAAGACAAGCAGACTAAGGACATGGATTACTGGTACCATGTCCTGTGGTCTGATGAGACCAAGATAAACTCATTTGGTTCAGATGGTGTCAAGCATGTGTGGCAGCAACCAGGTGAGGAGTACAAAGACAAGTGTGTCTTGCCTACAGTTTAGCATGGTGGTGGGATTGTCATAGTCTGGGGCTGCCGGCACTGGGGAGCTACAGTTCATTGAGGGAACTATGAATACCAACATGTACTGTGACATACTGAAGCAGAGCATAACCGCTTCCCTTTGGAGACTGGGCTGCAGGGCAGTATTCCAACATGATAACAACCCCAGACACACCAAGATGACCACTGCCTTGCTAAAGAAGCTGAGGGGAAAGGTGATGGACTGGCCAAGCATGTCTCCAGACCTAAACCCTCTTGAGCATCTGTGGGACATCCTCAAATGAAATGTGGAGGAGCTCAAGGTCTCTAACATCCACCAGCTCTGGGATGTCATCATGGAGAAGTGGAAGAGGACTCCAGTGGCAACCTGTGAAGCTCTGGTGAACTCCATGCCCAAGAGGATTAAAGGGGTTGAAAAGGTAAAAAATGTTTTCCCTAAATAGCTTCCTTTACCTTAGTGCAGTCCTCCTTCACTTACCTCATCCTTCTATTTTGCTTTTAAATGTCCTTATTTCTTCTGAGAAATCCTCACTTCCTGTTCTTCTGTCTGTAACTACACACAGTAATGCAAGGCTTTCTGCCTGGTGTGGAAAAGGCCTCTTGAGGGGGCGAGCAGGAGGGTCAGGACACTCTCTACTTTGCAGATGGAGAAAGGAGCTGTGTGTTAGTGGGCATCCTGACACTCCTGCTCGCCCCCTTCCCCCTCAAGAGACTTTCTCCACACCAGGGAGAAAGCCTTTTAATTACTGTGTGTAGTTACAGACAGAAGAACAGGAAGTGAGGATTTCTCAGAAGAAATAAGGACATTTAAAAGCAAAATCAAAAGATGAGGTAAGTGAAGGAGGATTGCACTAAGGTAAAGGAAGCTATTTAGGGGAATATTTGTTTACCTTTACAACCCCTTCAAGGCAGTGCTGGAAAATGGTGGCCACAGAAAATATTGGCACTTTGGGTCCAATTTGGACATTTTCACTTAGGGGTGTACTCACTTTTGTTGCCAGTGGTTTAGACATTAATGACTCTGTGTTGAGTCATTTTGAGGGAACAGACTATTTAAACTGTTAAACAAGCTGTACACTCACTACTTTACATTGTAGCAAAGTGTAATTTCTTCAGCGTTTTCACATGAAAATATATAATAAAATATTTACAAAAATGTGAGGGGTGTACTCACTTTTGTGAGATACTGTAAGAAAATGTATGTGTTTTATATATATATATATATATATATATATATATATATATATATATATATATATATATATTGTGAGGGGTTAGCTCGGTAGCGGGGTGTGTGACCCCTTGGATGGGTTCACCACACACTGAATTTATACAGACTGGCAGTCGAAGACAGTTGAAAACAACGTTTTTGGTTTATTTTTCCATCTTGCTTGAAAACAATTGCAAGCATCCAAACAGCATAAACAAAATCAAACATAAAGTAAATCCTAGCCACTTTGGGCGTCTACCTTCCACACAGGAACCTATCTATGAAGTCTAACACAGCCTACTGCTGGGTAGACAGTGCTGGTCATACAGCACAAAACAATATTCTTTTGATTTTTATCACACAGAAAAATCAATCCTCTCCTCACCTTCACAGAAGACCTTCTGGCACTGCTCTCCTACTCACACAGCCTTACGAGTGATGCAGCCAATTAGTGGTAATCCTTTGGGCTACTTATAGAGGCCTTTATTGCCTCATTCTGAACAGCTGGAGTCTTTCAACGCCCTTAGACCTTGTCTGGCTATTTCTCGCAGCCGACGCCTAATAATGATTAGTGTATTGTCTAAGCAAGGCAGAAATGTATGTCCCGTTTGTGACAACTCCCACAGATTTACCTGACTTCCTGTCACAATATATATATGTATACAGTTGTGCTCGGTCCCTGGCTTAACATACAAGCTGCTCTGCAAGCGTCACATCTGCTGGTTGGGTCAATGGATTGACACCTGCTGAAGTTTCCCAATTCTTCACCGACCCAGTTGGTGAGAATACTGCACCGGTGCATGCTTCAGCTACTTACTGTGGTCCCTGGTTATAAGGTGGTTGGACCCTTAGTGGCGACAGCTTCCCCTCTAACCACAACAGGTTCTCTGGGTGGCACTTATGGTTGGACTGCAAGCCACAATCCCAACCCTATGCTGCTATCTTGCTTCTGGATAGACCCTCAGACAGCCTAGCAGTCAGATGTGCCTGGCCTAGGCCCAAACTCCGGCCTAGAAGCTCAGGCAGCAAAACAAACATCCACCATCCATCCAGCTGTGCAGGTGGCACAGAACCCCGATCTCCTGACCCCACCCAAATATATAGTTTCTCCCAGCAGGCCAAGGGATTTAAGAAAACCCCTGCCCATTGGCTGAGATACCCCATATATTCCTAATCTGTCCTTGCTTATCTAATGTCACCAGGTACCCGGCCACCTAGTGGAAATTTAGGAGCAACCCTGGCTAAACATCAAGGTTCTACATGAATAAAATATGAGCAAAAGCTCATATTAATACTGTACAGTAGTTTAGTAGGAATACTGTACGGTACCTCTATGTTGAAAAAAAAATCACAGCTTTAATGTAAACAAAAAAAAGAATTACACTCATGTTAAGGAGTCTGGAGCTCATCCGTGTAAAGCTGATGTGTATATTACAGCAAAGCCGCTGGTGTACAGTATACAGCGCTATATGTGGCTAGAGGTTTGGGGGTGATGGTGGCTCCCAGGCCTTCCTGAAGAACTCAGAGACAGTCAGGAACTCTTGACATCACTTCCGGGTGCTCCGAAACACACATTACGCCCGCTCCATCCAGCTGGGAGTGTCTCCAACAGCTTTATTGTACATATACACAGCGGCTTTACATGGTTGAACACCAGACTCCTTAACATTGTGAGTGTAATTCTTTTGTTTTTACAGGAAAATTACTGCTCGTATATCAAGAAAAATAAAAAAAAAAATAATGTTGCTCGTCTTTCAAAACGCTTGTATACCACGTTACTTGTAAACCAATTTTTTACTTTTACTTGTAAATCACATTTTGTTTCTGTGCAGCCTGAAATGAAGACACAGGTTTTGTTTTATCCAGCTGTATTTACTAGTGCAACTTATAACATCCAAGTGAAAGATATAAACACCAACATGTCAGGGGAAAAAAAACAGAATCACTGAGTTGGAAAAAGGATCACCCCCTTATGTCACAATTTTATTGAACCACCTTTTGCTTTAATTACAGCCTTTAGTCTATTGGAATGTCTCTATTAACTTTGCACATCTAAATTTTGCAATATTTGCCCACTCTTCTTTGCAGAACTGCTCACGTTCAGTTAAATGTGATGGTGACCATTTGGGGACTGCAGTCTTCAAGTCATTCCACATATTTTCGATGGGATTTAAGTCTAGGCTCTGACTAAGCCATGCAACAGCATTCACCTTTTTCTCCTTTAACCACTGTGTGGTCATTTTTCCTCTGTGCTTTTGGTCATCGTCATGTTCCGATTGACAACTTTCTGGCAGAGAGCAGCAGATTTTCCTCAATAATTTGATGGTATTTTGCGCCATCCATTTTTCTTTTATCCAGACAAGTGCTCCAGTCCCTGTTGCAGAAAAACACCTCCTAACAAGATATTACCACCTCCATGCTTTACTGTAGGAATAGTGTTATTTGGATGGTGAGCTGTATTGGATTTCCACCAGACATATGGTTTGCTGTTGAGGTTAAATAATTAAATTTTTGTCTAATGTGGTCAAACAAAATACTGACATAAGGGGGAAGGTTCTTTTTCCCAACTGAATGATTCTATTTTTGAAGTTGTCTTTTTTTATTCTGACAGGTTGGTTTTATATCTTTCACTTGGATGTTATAAGTTGCACTAGTAAATACGGCTGGATAAAACAAAAACTGTGTCTGCCTTAATTTTAGGCTGTAACAAAGCAAACAAATGTGATTATTTTAAAGAAGGGGGTGATTCTTTTCTATACCCACTGTGTGTATTTTATACCCACTATAAATCCATCTGTGGGTGTAGGCTGCTTCTAATCCTTCTGTATCTTCATGTAATCGCAGACAGACTCTGTGATAGTGAGATCAGGACTCTGTGGGGGCCAAACCAATGACCATCATTGAGTCTATCTGGGTTTCCATGAAGAGACTGAAGGGTTTGAGGCAGCCTACATCCACAGAAGATATGTGGTTAGTTCTGCATGTTTAGAACAACCTACCCATAAACGATAAATTCATAAATTGAGGTCTGTTGGCGTTGATGTTAGTACATGTACCTGGATAGTTAACTGGTTACAGGGATGCATCCAGAGGGTGGCAAAAAAAGTGTATCTTCTGAATGGCTTGCAGTTATAAGTGGGCTACCCCAAGGCTTTGTCCTGTAACCAATCCTGTTTAACTTGTTCATAAATGATATGGAGGTTGGGATAAATAGTTCAATCTCTGTGTTTACTGATGGTACAAAGCTAAGCCAGGAAATAACTTCACAATATGATATAGCAAGATATTATATGGCCCAATGGGTTCTCCTGGCTCTCAGTCTTTAGTTGCAGCATCCTAGTTCATGAGCCTATGCCCTGGCCTCTCAACAGGGGATCTCCTGTCTGAAGCCCTCTTATCTCCAAACCTGAGACCTCCTGGCTTTTGGGTGGAGCACGCCTTTCCCCAAGACAAAGAAGACTTGTCTCCAGCTATGAGTAAACACTGAAGTTAGTGTGAAACGTGTCAAATGTCCTAGGTTCTGTTGCTGTGACTTGTAGTGCCGGTTTCCAGTTTTTTACATTAAAGTTCATCATCTTTTGTTCAGGCTTGTCTCCAGGATGAAGCACAGCTGTCTCCCAATTGCCAGACCTATCATTATAAGAGCTGTGCACACATGCATACACACTCTGCTGGTCTTAAGCAAGACCTGGAGAAATCCAAATCAAATCAATATTTGTCTTCAAAATCTAAATCAATTCTTCTATGCACACTTGCACGCAGTTTTTGAACTAACTCGCCAGGTAGGTTGTTTCTAACATCTTGGATAACTAATTACAGATCTTTTGTGGATGTAGGCTGCCTCAAATTCTTCTATCTCTTCATGTAATCCCAGGCAGACTCAAATGGCCAGATTCACGTAGAGCTGCGTATCTTTATGCCGGCGTAGCGCATCCCATTTGCACTACGCCGACGTAACATAGTGAGGCAAGTACTGTATTCACAAAGCACTTGCTCCCTAAGTTACGTCAGCGTAGCGCAAATGGCCCGGCGTAACCCCGCCTAATTCAAAATGGGCAGGTAGGGGGCGTGCTCCATGTAAATTACCCGTGACCCCATGTAAATGAGGGCCGTTGGTACGGCGCATGCGCGCGCATGCTCAGAATCACATCGCAAATACTCCTTGCTTTCGACGTGAACGTAACCTACGCCCAGCCTCATTCACGTACGCTTACGCAAACAACGTAAAATACGATGGCTGTTCCGTCGTCCATACCTTGCATGGGCTGCACCATCTTTTTGGTGGTTTATCTTTACTCCGGAAAAACGCCTTACATAAACAGCGTATCGGGCGCAAGTACGTTCGTCAATCAGCGTATCTAGGTCATTTGCATAATCTAGGCGTAAATCCACGTACACGCCCCTAGCGGCCAGCGTAAATATGCAGCTAAGATACGACGGCGTAGGAGACTTACGCCGGTCGTATCTTAGCAACAGTGAAGCGTATCTCAGTTTGAGAATACGCTTATACTGTAGATACGACGGCGCGCATTCGGACTTACGACGGCATATCTACTGAAATTCACAGAGTACAAGATACCAGATGATGCAGCATTCTTCCTTCTACATCTTTCAAAAATCTCTGCTAATACCTACAAAAAGTCTATTGTACAGCACCAGTTAAACACAGCTAAATCTTGTATACCCCTTTACTGGAAACAGCAAAGCCCACCGACAACTGCGAGTTGGCTGAGGAAAGTGGAGGATATGAACAGGATGGAGGGTTTGGTCCTGACTGTGCAACATAAACGGAAGAAATACCTGGAGTCTTTGGAACATTTTTTTCTTTCGGATGAGGGGGAAACCTTCCTTGGATCACAACTCCCTCATGAGCTGCTGTGCCGTTCCAGAACCATAGTCTTCCCCCCCACTTCCCTTCTCTCCCCTCTTCCCCCTTTTTCCCCTCTACTCCATATTATTGTTGACTATTATTTATCTCCACTTAGTTGTTGTTATACGTAAAGAGAGAAAAGAGATTAGGGAGACCCTGTTATCCCCAGGTACTTACATGATTGCCATGTCACGCTTGTTTCCCGCCCAAACCAATTGCAAACTTTACCTTATTTAGTACCAATAAGTTATGCGACAATGTGATGTGTTCATTGATTTATTGTGAATCAAACTTCATGTTTACAACCTTAATTATTCTTCTACCACTGTTGTAACAATGGGGTCTCGCCCTTTGTTGGTGTTCAATAAAAATTATATTTGAATCAAAAGAACTGAATACATTTAGATTTTTCTTCTGTTTGCTCACTTTACATTTTGTAAATTGATAACAATAAACAATTAAATCTATATTTTTGAAAGTATTCTAACTTTACAGCATTTATTTACACCTGCCTAAAACGTTTGCACAGTACTGTGTATATATAATAAATTGAAGCCACTAGCAAGAACATAAGTAATGAGCTAGGAGTCTTTGCTGTCTAAACCTGGCAGACTGCTGTTTTCTACTGCTGCTGCTCAATACTGTGTTGACAGGATAATGAATAGAATGCCAATTAGAGAGAGGAACTTGGTTTCCCCATTCTTTGTGTTCTCTTCCTCGATACAGCAAAGGAGCACTACAGTAGCTGACAGGTGATATGAGTAATTTTTATCCACTGACATTCTGAGGCTAAGGGCTATATAATGATTTGAGTGTTTTCTGCTTATGTAGAAACTGTTGATCGTTTTGTTCTTAGCTGCATTCTGCACTGGCAAACATTTACATTTTTGCTTAAGTCTTATTTACCTACGTAGAATAACGTTTTCAGCAGGTCTGTCAGTAGTCATCTCAGCTGAGAGAAAAACAGAATGATGGATGATATTCTGTTACAGGCAGTACACCTGTAAGGGGCCCACAGGTCCCTAGGGACCCAAATGGCAACCCCCCTTTTAAAAAAAAATATTATAATTTTTTTTAATTTTTTTTATTTAAGGGCCCCGGATGGCAAAAAAAAAGAAAATGGCAAAAAAAAAATGTTATAAAAAAAACAAGGGGGCTCTTTTTTTTGGATTAAAAAAAAGAGGGGGGCTCTTTTTTTATAATTGTTTTTGTTAATTTTTTTTGTTAATTTTTTTTGTTAATTTTTTTCTTACATTTTTTTTCTTACATTTTTTTTCTTACATTTTTTTTCTTACATTTTTTTTCTTACATTTTTTTTCTTCATTTTTTTTCTTCATTTCTTTTCTTTTATTAAAGGGCCCAGAGGTCCCAAGGGCCCGGATGGCTACCCCCCCTTTTTTTATTTGAGGTGGAACCACCCCCCCCCCCCTGCCTAAAGCTGTGTAATGGGCCCCATAATTCCTGATGATATTATAGCACAATGTGAGCTTGAATCAGAAAAATAGTACACCAAATGGTACATTACATGTTTTTGGTGACAAATCTCAAAGCTTTAGATAGGAGTCCTTCTCTGAGGGTTGCAGGATGGCCCTTCCTTTCTAGATTTTAACTGGAGTACTGGTAGATGTTCTAGCTGGTCTTTCATAAGACCCAGCATGCAATCATGTATTTAGATGTGTGATATAATCTTGAAGTTTATTTAGGTGACATGGGTTATGATGTCACAAGATTTTAAGGTTTACCAGCACATAGCATAATTAAGCTACAGATTATGTATAAATCAATGAATAAATAAATGTATAAGAAAAAGGGAAAATGCTCAGCATGTAAACTGGGTTGTAAACTGGGTTGCCAATGAGATTCAAATGCCTAGCAAGGTACAGTTTGCTTAAAGTGTAAATCCAACATTTTTTTTTTTTTTTATAGATGTCAATATTTTATTGCTGTGTGTGTCCCACTGGGAGACTTGCCCCCTTTATTTGCCAACTGACCATTGGCACTGAAACAGAAGGTAAAGGTAAATCCAATAAACAATGTGGGTGTGTGTGTGTATATTTATATATATATATATATATATATATATATATATATATATATATATATATATATATATATATATATATATATATATATACATATAAACACACAGTATATATATTATAGTTGTATCTAAAGCAAGTGGATACCTGTTCCAAACACAACTGTCTAAGATGGGATTTCCTCAATTTTTTAGGAAATTTTCTCTCATTGAAGGTTGAAATACTAGATCAGGAAGTAAAGGGTAATATCATAGGAAGTACACAGGCAGAAAAAATGAATATTGACCCATATGACAGGACCTAGCAATGGAAATGTTTTTATGTCGTGTTGAGTGCATGCATGCTATGTAATGTGTAGACGTTTAGCACTTACATGCATTTATTAGCTCTCATAGAGATCGCAGTACTCTGATTGCAAGGCTTTCAACTTATTGCCTTTCCTGTAAGATAGATCCATCTTCGCTCGGGCATTATCCAGAGCCATCATCTAGTTCCTGTAGTTGAAGAAAAGAGGAAAAATAGTGCTGGACCTATAAGGTTATCTCATTGGTATTTCTATCTTAAAGTGTTGATGTAAATAATCTGGTTCAAAGGCAGGCGGCTTCTACACCCCAGAGGATCTCCATGCTTTCCTTGACATGTAGTATAATGTAATAAAAATAGACTGCTGAGAGGTTCAGATATAACTTTATTCTGATAAAAGTCGGAGATAATCCAAAGAGTATCCAACGCGTTTCCAGAGTCCAAAAAATTCTCCCTTCATCAGTGGTTGAATGAAAACCACATAAATGGACTAGAAGTGAACTGGTCCAGTGGCGGTGTGTCCATAGAGGGCGCAGGAGCGCCGCCCCCTCTCTCTCCTGCACCGCCACTGAAATACAATACATAGATTCATGCATTGCATGAATCTATGTATTGTTGCTGCCGCCCACTATTCAGATGGCCGGCCCCCTTGCACCCTCTCCGACCGAGCCCCCGTTTTACTTACCTGAATGAATCCTGAATCTCCGTGGGCGCGATGCCACGTTGCTTTCCCCCAGCTCTTGTCGGCTCTTCATTGGATGATTGATAGCAGCGCAGCCAATGGCTTCCGCTACTGCCAATCACATCCAATGACGCTGCTGCCAGGGGTGGGGCCGAGTCATACAATTGGCGCCTATGGACGCCGATTGTATGGCACGGGAGCACGCCTGCAAGCTAAATCCCTTGGGAGAGAGCTTCCCAGAGGGGGTTAGCTCTTGTTGCTGAGGAACCCCAGAAGATCTGGACCACTCTGTGCAAAACGAACTGCACAGTGGAGGTAAGTATGGTATGTTTGTTATTTTAAGATTTGTTTTTTTAAACCTTTACAACCCCTTTAATTGGGTCCTGAGTTCAGAATTTTAGGTTTTCCTGATGGCTCCAATTTACTTATTAGTTTTACTATGAAAACAGATTTGATGACACTTAACTACCCCTTTCAGCAAGTTTTCTCCATTAGATCTTTATACTGTTCAGATTATGTATATATATATATATATATATATATATATATATATATATATATATATATATATATATATATATATAGCAAATTGTTGGCCCAAAACTATGGGGATTAAAATAAATGTGGATGATCAACAAAATAAATCACTAGGGATCTTAGATTGCTTTGTTTCAGATGACTGCATTATGTTAATTTTGGATTTGATACTCTGGTAAAAAAAGTAATTGACAAGATGAATTGTGGTCCTAAGTTTAAGAGGATTAACTGCAATTATTATCATAGCTTTTAGTCATGTCTTACACTATCCTCTATTTTAGTCCAGTGTTTATACACTTCAAAGTATTTAAAATGTGAGGTTAATTGCTTTACTCTAATGTGTATTCTTGGAATTTATTGGAAAAACATGGATATCATAAAGTAAATCACCTTCTAACATATCACATATTGGAGGCAGTCAGACAGCTCCTACGAATTCCTAGGCTCCTGTACAAACACTCTCAGATAAAATGGCAAGCAAGTAATGCTGTTTAAAAGCAATTAATACAAAGTAGGGTTGAAACCATACGTTTTTTTATCAGCGAGTATGTATTTTGGTCAAGTACTTGCCGATGCCGAGTACTGATACCTTTGTAGTGCAATTTTAGCCCATACAAAATGAATGGGCTCAAATTGCACTGCAAAGAATTGCATGAGATTTTAACAGAATTCTAATATGATTTGTGTCTGAATCCCATGCCGTTTCTCTCACTACTCCTGTGTGAACCCAGGCTTAAAGCGGTGGTTCACCCTGCAGAACAACATTGTAGCATACAATTCGGCATTGTAGCGCGAGCTACAGTATGCCGGTCTTAATTTTTTTATCGCCGTACTCACAGCGTAATCGTACATCGTAGATTCCGTCTGCCGCGGGGAATGGGCGTTCCTTTCAAGAGGGAGGGTGATTGACGGCCGGCTCTGGCGCGTCACGCTCCCCGAAGACAGCCGGAGTAGGTCTCGGCTCTTCACGGCGCCTGCGCACAGACTATGCGGAGGCGCCGTGAAGAGCCAAGCCTATATCGGCTATTTCCGGAGAAGCGTGACGCGCCAGAGCCGGCCGTCAATCACCTTCCGTCTGGATTGGAACGCCCATTCCCCGAGGGCAGACGGAATCTACGATGTACGATTACGCTGTGAGTACGGCGATAAAAAAATTAAGACCGGCATACTGTAGCTCTCGCTACAATGCCGAATTTTAGGCTAGAAGAAAAAAAAATTTTTTTTTTTATTTTATAGGGTGAACCCCCGCTTTAAGTCACAATGACAAGCCTGGATTCACACAAGTGCGATGGGGGAAACTGCATAGAATTCGGACAGGAATCCACCATTCTTGCTTATATCACATGCAATTCATTGCAGTGCGAATTTTATGTACTAGAGCATTTGAACGATTACGAGTGCAAATGTCGGCATCGATACCAATACCGATACCAGGATCGTTATAGGTGCAACCCTAAAACAAAGTATGGTTAAAAAGAGGTTAAATGTTTGTTTTTTTGGAATGTTGGATGAATTATTTCTCCTATTTAGTGATTGAATATCAAGCCTAATTTAAAGAAATTTATATTATACTGTAGATCCATATTTTTTCATTACTGTGTTTTCTTTCTTCTCTTTTCCTTTATTAGAAAGATTACATTTGGCGTGGGTAGGTGAAAAAAGAGAAGAAATTGTGTAAATTTGGAGTAAATGTAAAATATTGTCATATGTTATTTTTAGTGGGGGTTCCACCAAAAAATGGCGGTATGTAGGACAGCAGGTATAGGAGATAGTAGGTTCAGGTTAATATACAGTATACTTTATATCTGTATAAGTGTACATTGGTGACTCTTAAAATATATATACAGGATGGTATCAAAAGGTTTCGTGACTAGTTCTGTTTGCAAGAAACTACTTTATTTATCTATGTTTACACACTATCTCCTTCAAAATAGTCCCCTTGCACAGCAATACAGTGGTCCCAGCATTCCTGCCACTTCTGGAATTTGTCCTGGAAGTCTTCTTTTTGAAGCATGTCACGCACCTTCTGCTATTTGTGCTGGATCCCAGCAATGATGTCAAAATAGTGACCTTTGAGATGGACCTTCAACTCATAGCAGGATC
Source organism: Rana temporaria (assembly GCF_905171775.1). Classification (NCBI taxonomy): domain Eukaryota; kingdom Metazoa; phylum Chordata; class Amphibia; order Anura; family Ranidae; genus Rana; species Rana temporaria. The sequence goes on along the minus strand of NC_053496.1, from coordinate 101,735,471 downwards.
GACGTAAGCTTACCAAATCATGTCAAACTTCCCTGTGGTAGATTTGCCCAGTTTCATGCAGAATTTCACATTTACTCTTTGTTCTAATGCCGCGTACACATCATCACTTTTTGTGATGAAAAAAAACGACATTTTTAAAAACGTAATTTAAAATGACAGTGTGTGGGGAAAACATTGTTTTATGTCTTCTGAAAAACGACAAAAAAAAAATTCGAACATGCTTCCATTTTTGTGTCGTTTTTTGTGTCATTTAAAGTGATAGTGTGTGGGCAAAACAACGTTTAAAACAACGTTTTTAAACCCGCGCATGCTCAGAAGCAAGTTATGAAGCGAGCTTGAATGGAACAGAGTGCCGTCGTACGTGCTGAACGTAACCGCGCTTTGCTACAGCATTTTGAAAAAACAATGGTGTGTATGCTACGTCGTTTTTTAAAATGAAGTTTCAAAAACATCGTTTTTTTTTTCATCACATAAAACGTCGTTTTTTTTCATCACATAAAACAACTTTTTTTTTCATCACAAAAAACAACCGTCTGTACGCGGCATAACATGCTGTCCATGATGAAATAGCAGAAGTGGTAATGCACGTGGTCTGAATAGCACCAGTTGCACAGCACCTGCTGTACACAAGGCGATGACTTTTGGCACACTGACTTATGAAGGTCGGTGCTCCCTGTGACTGTGCATGCAACCTTGTGCTGCAATCTGTTGGAGTATTACAAAACTAGTAAAAAATTAGCTTTGGCCCTGAGAAGACAGTGGTGTTTCTGGATCATGTTCAGATATGGCTTCTTCTTTGCATCATGGAACCTTAACTTGCATTTGGATGGCATGGCGGATTTTGTCAGAATTGCAGGATTCCCACACACCGTGGGGGTCATTGATTGCACCCTTGTGGCACTAAAAAACTCTTAACCAGAGCACAAAAGAAATCATAAAACTCTTAACCAGAGCACAAAAAAAACTCTTAACCAGAGCACAAAAGAAATCATAAAACTCTTAACCAGAGCACAAAAAAAAAAATTAATTGCCCTGGCTGCTGCCACGGCCACGGCTCCGCAACTGCCTGGTTGACAGCTCAGGTGGGGGGCATCAGGTGGAGGAGCATCCCCCAGTCTCTCCATGGCTGGAGGCCTGCCCTCTAACACAACGGCAATACGGCTCACAAGGCTGTTTGTCTCTGACAGCACCTGCACAATGGCAGCTGTGTGGCCCTGGACGGCCTCCGACAGAAACCGCACCTCTGCCACGAGGGTAGCCGTTGTGGCCTGCAGCTCACCCAAGCAGGTGATGACAGCTGCTGTGTTGCCAGCCACATCCTGCAGCCCATCGTTTAGGTGTCCCATGGAGGCCAGGCTGTCGGCCACTCGCCTCATGTCCTGGGCCATCTCACCCATATGGCGGGTCTGCGAGTCCTGGGCACTCGTCAGAGTCACTGGCAGGAAGTCCGGAACCCCCCTGGTCTTCCTGGTTGCCTTCCTGGGGCCAGGAGAGGCTTCAGGCCTGGCATAGGGGGAGGGACTTGAGGGAGTGGCTGGGTTGGGGATGGATCCAGAGGGACTTGAGGATAGGAGGCTGGACGTCCAGGATGGACCAGCCAACTGGGATGTCTCCTCACCCATATGTTCCGCATCCTGCATTACCACCTCTTCACTGGAGGTCTGGCCACCACTCCCCTCCACCAATGCCTCTTGGCTTCCCTGGGGGTCAGGGGCAGGATCATCAGGGGATGATGGCGTGGGACAGGCAGAGGCACCAGATGGCCCAGCTCCCTCCTGGACATCTGCGGATGACACAAAACATTCACATGTTGGTGGACCCACACACTTGTCACATATTCCCTCCCCCCCCCCCTCACATGCTACACACCAGATAGTAGAAAAAAACACTTACCTGTCCTCAAGGGTGGCTCAACTGAGTCGTAGCCCTCAACTCCCTCCACTTGCACCCTAGTAAGGCAGCGGGCAACCACCTGCTCGTCAGGAGTCAGACGGATCCTAGAGGCTGGTCCACCACCAGTGCCACTGGCATGCCTCGCAGATTTCCTCATCAGGGCCCTGCAGCTGCACACCTGACAGTTAATTATGAAACCACTGACATTAGGACACTTTCACACTGAGGCACTGGCCGTGTTAGCGGCAAAGCACCGCAATTTTTTTAGTTTAGTTTAGTGGCCTGTAAAACGCCTCAGTCTGAAAGTGGCCTTAGACCTACTCGGCACAGAGGCACACAAATTTCTTCAGAATAAAAAAAGTTAGGAATCTGCAAGAAAGGTTGTTATAACCCTTGCAATTAATGCTGATACATCCATGGGGTTGATTTTAGTTATATGATGGTATATGTGACAGGGTGATAAGAGGAAATGAGGAGCTTCCCTGCAGGAGGGGATGGGAGGAAGACCTTGCGGACATATCAAATGAACAATAGAAGCATATCCTGGAAATAGTACCCTGTCACCATCACAATCAGTGTCACATTTAATGCTACTGCATAGAGCATATAAGACACCTCAGAAATTATTTTTATATGAGTGGAGGATGGATGCTAAATACCCAAGATGCAGGGACCCAGAGGGAGACCTGATTCATATGCTGTGGAGGTGCCCCAAGCTAAATAGATACTGGAGTGAAGTTATGGGAAAAATAAATAAGGTATTTGGAATAACTCTTGACTTAGACCCCAAGATATGTCTAGTAGGTTGTATGGAGTAGTATAATAACATGTGGGGGAGATAAATAGCAATAGTTAGATGCCTTTTACTTGCACAGAAATTGATAGCAAGGAGGTGGCTGGTGTTAAATCCACCAACCCATGTAGAATGGGAGAATTTTTTCCCGAAGGTATTTTGGCTTAAACTTTGTTGTGTTGAATACACACGGTCACACAAAATTCTGACCGTCAAGAACGCAGTTCGGAAATTCCGACAGAAAAAGTCCGGGGCCTACACACGGTCAGAATTTCCGTCTAAAAGCTCACATCAAACTTTTATTGTCGGAAATTCTGATCGTGTGTACACAGCATAACATATGGGTTTGTGAGATTTCAAATCGTATTCAGTTTCTATGTAAATTTTACACAGCCTTGCAACTTTGGAATTCAGGTTGTAGTATTAACTATCTGCATGGAGTTAATCACTTAATACCACAGAGGTATGTTGACCATCCAGTCATTATAGGTTTCTGAGGTTTCAAATTTATCCAGTCTTCCCAGTGGAGTAAAAGGTCAAAATGTCAGACTGGTGGACAATTCTAATTTCCTGGCAGATGGATTTTGGACATCCTCAGTAGGTGGATTTGTTGATTTCCAGTACTTTAGAACTAGGCTTTTGGCTGCATTTGATAAATGAGGTAGCATTTTTTTATATTCTAGGCATGAAATTTTGGTTTTATGTAGAAAGCTAGGCTAACGATAGAAGTACCCAACTGCATATTGTGTAGCGTGGGTGTATCATCTGTTTTTTAGTGATGGAATTTGTGCTTGTCTAACCCTGGTATAAATTGATAATCAGCAAATAAAGACCTCAAAGGCAAATATGTCACCCATTTACTACGGCACTAGGCTAAATATGTATCCCATCCCTTAAGGGTCCATGCACACTGGGATTAAAAAAATGCCAGTTCTTTTGGCATGATAACATTCTCATAAGGACAAGCTTTTAGTTTAGGAGCATTTCATTTTTTTCTGCCAGAAAATTCCTCTAAAAAACGCAAAATAGAAACGACCTACTGTGAATGGACACGTAGGAGAACATTGAGCTGCTTCTATAGGCAAAATACAAAACTCCTGTAAAAGCAGGGTTTTTTAAGCCCAGTGTGCAAGGACCCAGAAGGTATATTTAGTTAATAAGGCTGTTGATGTTGATAACTTTCCAGACTGTTGCTGTATCCAAAGCAGACTAACCAACCAGTGGGATACTCCCGGAGGCGTTGCTGGGTGGGTGCGGGGGGTGCGGTCCGCACCCAGGTAACACCCACTAGAGGGGTGACACCCTCCCTACTCTCCCGAGGGTGAGGAAAGTCAAAGCCCTGGTAAAAAAAATGTACACTCCGCAGCCTGCTGAAACAACACCTCTAGCGCCGGGGCTGCGCCTAATGTGTGTCCTCCTTCTCTTCTTCCTCCTCCCTACCCTACTGAGCCAGCCTGTCACATCTCACGCTGACACTGCAGACATGATGTGACGTCACTCACTACACTCCACACACGGCGCGGCTGCACGCTGTGTGTAACGCTGCTCTCCTCTCCTCCCCAGTCTCCAGCTACCACCCGTGCCCAGATTCGGAACAGCCGAGCCAACAGGTGTGTGAGTACAGACAGGAGGGAAGGGTGACATTGAGCTTACAAGGGGGGGGGGAGGGGTTGGTTGCCATGGTACCGACACGCCACCTAAGAGCTGTGTGGGATGACTCTCAGTGTCTGGTGCCCTGACCCTGTGCAAGTATAATAGGGAAGGGGGGGGTGCAAAGTGGACACAGCTATAGATAATATATATATATGTCCAGCCGCCCCCCTCCCCCCACCAGACCAGCTCACACAGATACTGAACTCTGCACCCTGTACCCACCTGCACTCTGAACCCATCTGCACCCTGTACCCACCTGCACTCTGCACCCTGTACCCACCTGCACTCTGCACCCACCTGCACTCTGCACCCTATACCCACCTGCACCCTGTACCCACCTGAACTCTGCACCCTGTACCCAACTGCACTCTGCACCCTGTACCCACCTGCACCCTGTACCCACCTGAACTCTGCACCCTGTACACACCTGCACTCTGCACCCTGTACACACCTGCACTCTGCACCCTGTACCCACCTGCACTCTGCACCCACCTGCACCCTGTACCCACCTGAACTCTGCACCCTGTACCCACCTGCACTCTGCACCCTCACCTGCACTCTGCACCCACCTGCACCCTGTACCCACCTGAACTCTGCACCCTGTACCCACCTGCACTCTGCACCCTGTACCCACCTGCACTCTGCACCTACCTGCACTCTGCACCCACTTGCACTCTGCACCCTGTACCCACCTGAACTCTGCACCCTGTACCCACCTGCACTCTGCACCCTGTACCCACCTGCACTCTGCACCCACCTGAACCCTGTACCCACTTGAACTCTGCACCCTGTACCCACCTGCACTCTGCACCCTGTACCCACCTGCACTCTGCACCCTGTACCCACCTGCACTCTGCACCCACCTGAGCTCTGCACCCTGTACCTACCTGAACACTGCACCCTGCACCCACCTGAACTCTTCACTCTGTATGTAGCACCCTCATTTAATGACCCTTTAGGACCCTCCCACACCCAGTTGCTGTGGCACGCTTAACCCCCCCACCCCCTACTTTGGGGAAAGGTGTGGAGCGTATTTGAGTTCCTGCACCTTTTCCCTGAGAATGCCCTGGGTGACACTATCAATTAGCACTGCGGCAGGCTAGGGGGACAGAGACGTGAGAGGCGCGTAATGCCTTATTGCCTGTCCTGCTGGGGGGGGAGGGGGTGACACAATTTTTTACCGCACCGGGTGACACCAACCCTAGTGACGCCACTGTATACTCCTCAGTTTCAACCCACAGCCTTTAGTCTTTCCATAGTTGATAATGCCTGGCAATATTTTCATAAGTCTGGGAAGCTTAACTCCCTTTAACCCTTTTGTCTGGTACATTATTGATTGTGCAGTCACGTAATTTCTCATACTAGCTTCTAGAGACCTAATAAAGCTTAGGGTAGGGGGATCAACAGCATTTGATAAGAAGTGTGCCAAAAGATACATTTTACTAATTTTTTATATTTCCTAGTCAAGAAATACTTGGCAAATTTCATCTTTCCAAATCACCCAAGAGACCCTTAAGCAGGGGGTAAAAGTTATAGGTATAGAGATCGGAGGGATCACTAGCTAAATTAATCCCCATGTACTTAAGAGAATTCTCTTTCCATGTAAATGATTGGGAATGTAAATGGCATGCTCTGGAGCAAGATAACCCAATAATAAGGATTTCAGATTTAGCATTATATATCTTAAAGTTTGAGAGATAACTACAGGGAGTGCAGAATTATTAGGCAAATGAGTATTTTGACCACATCATCCTCTTTATGCATGTTGTCTTACTCCAAGCTGTATAGGCTCAAAAGCCTACTACCAATTAAGCATATTAGGTGATGTGCATCTCTGTAATGAGAAGGGGTGTGGTCTAATGACATCAACACCCTATATCAGGTGTGCAGAATTATTAGTCAACTTCCTTTCCTTTGGCAAAATGGGTCAAAAGAAGGACTTGACAGGCTCAGAAAAGTCAAAAATAGTGAGATATCTTGCAGAGGGATGCAGCACTCTTAAAATTGCAAAGCTTCTGAAGCGTGATCATCGAACAATCAAGCGTTTCATTCAAAATAGTCAACAGGGTCGCAAGAAGCGTGTGGAAAAACCAAGGCGCAAAATAACTGCCCATGAACTGAGAAAAGTCAAGCGTGCAGCTGCCAAGATGCCACTTGCCACCAGTTTGGCCATATTTCAGAGCTGCAACATCACTGGAGTGCCCAAAAGCACAAGGTGTGCAATACTCAGAGACATGGCCAAGGTAAGAAAGGCTGAAAGACGACCACCACTGAACAAGACACACAAGCTGAAACGTCAAGACTGGGCCAAGAAATATCTCAAGAATGATTTTTCTAAGGTTTTATGGACTGCTGAAATGAGAGTGAGTCTTGATGGGCCAGATGGATGGGCCCGTGGCTGGATTGGTAAAGGGCAGAGAGCTCCAGTCCGACTCAGACGCCAGCAAGGTGGAGGTGGAGTACTGGTTTGGGCTGGTATCATCAAAGATGAGCTTGTGGGGCCTTTTCGGGTTGAGGATGGAGTCAAGCTCAACTCCCAGTCCTACTGCCAGTTTCTGGAAGACACCTTCTTCAAGCAGTGGTACAGGAAGAAGTCTGCATCCTTCAAGAAAAACATGATTTTCATGCAGGACAATGCTCCAGCACACGCGTCCAAGTACTCCACAGCGTGGCTGGCAAGAAAGGGTATAAAAGAAGAAAAACTAATGACATGGCCTCCTTGTTCACCTGATCTGAACCCCATTGAGAACCTGTGGTCCATCATCAAATGTGAGATTTACAAGGAGGGAAAACAGTACACCTCTCTGAACAGTGTCTGGGAGGCTGTGGTTGCTGCTGCACGAAATGTTGATGGTGAACAGATCAAAACACTGACAGAATCCATGGATGGCAGGCTTTTGAGTGTCCATGCAAAGAAAGGTGGCTATATTGGTCACTGATTTGTTTTTGTTTTGTTTTTGAATGTCAGAAATGTATATTTGTGAATGTTCAGATGTTATATTGGTTTCACTGGTAAAAATAAATAATTGAAATGGGTATATATTTTTTTTTTTGTTAAGTTGCCTAATAATTATGCACAGTAATAGTCACCTGCACACACAGATATCCCCCTAAAATAGCTAAAACTAAATAAAAACAAAAAACTACCTCCAAAAATATTCAGCTTTGATATTAATGAGTTTTTTGGGTTCATTGAGAACATGTTTGTTGTTCAATAATAAAATGAATCCTCAAAAATACAACTTGCCTAATAATTCTGCACTACCTGTAAAACAGGTGAATTCCTGCAGGAGGGAGGTAAGAGAAATTTCAGAGGAGCTAATGTACAGCAGAACATCATGCGCAAATGCCGCCAACTTATGCTTCTTTTGGCCCACCTTTATACCATTTATGTTTTTATTTAGTTGGATTGTCGCTTGTAACGGCTCTAAAGAAACTATGAACAATAAGGGGGACACAGTGTTCCCTTGTCTACCCTCTTTAAGACCAGACCCTTTCCTGACATTTGTTATTTACACGTAAAAATCTGTATTTTTTGCTAGAAAATTACTTAGGTCCCTCAAACGTTTATATATATTTTAGCAGAGACCCTAGGGAATAAAATGGCGGTCGTTGCAATATTTTATGACACACTGTATTTGCAGAGCGCTTTCAAACGCAATTTTTTTGGGGAAAAATACACTTTAATGAAAAGTAACTAAACAGTAACGTTAGCCCAATTTTTTGGTATAGTATGAAAGATGATGTTACACCAAGTAAATAGATACCTAACATATCATGCTTTAAAATTGTGCAAGCTCGTGGAATACCAACAAACTACAGTACTTAAAAATCTCCATAGGTGAAGCTTTAAAAAATATTTACGGGATACTTGTTTAGAGTTACAGAGGAGGTCTTGCACTAGAATCATTGTTCTTGCTCTAATGATCACAGCGATACATCACATGTGTGGTTTGAACACCGTTTACATATACGGGCTGGATTTATGTACGTGTTAGCTTCTGCACGCAAGCTCAGAGGGAGTGGGCTCTTTATAGGCAAGTGCTTTGTGAATCAAGCACTTGCCCGTAAAACTTGCGGCGGTGTAACGTAAAGGAGATACGTTACGCCGCCGCAGTTCTACGAGAATCTGGCCCAGGGTTTTAATAGAGTTGTCCCTAGCTTCCCTTCCTGAAATAAAACCGACTTGATCTAGATGTATGTATTAAAGTACAGAGCAAGGGTTGGAGACAAGGACCAAAAGTTCTTGCAAAGAGTTTAATATTAAAGGGTTTGTAAAGGATTTATTTTTTTTATCTTAATAGCTTCCTTTACCTTAATGCAGTGCTGTTTTCATGTCCTCATTGTTCGTTTTTGTTCTCAAGTTGCTGTAATTCTTCTCTGATCTCCACACTTCCTGGTTGTCTGTTTCCTGATAACCACAGTACTGGGAGCTTTCTCTCTGTGGTCACCAATCAAGGAGGTGTGATTACTGTGTGTCTAAAACCCCTCAGCACCAATCAGTTTCGTTTTCCAAACCATCACTGCCCTGTATTGGCTCTGTGGCTCTGTACAGCAGAGGCAGGAAACAACATGCAAAAACGAAACTAGAAACTACAGGTACATTATATGATTTATTGTTTTTTTTTTTTTTTTTTTTTAAAGGAATCAGTTAACTATTATGTCTCTATACCCTGTAAACAGTCATTTCAGCAAAAAAAAATGTTTTATTTACAACTCCTTTAACATTTAATATTGTCATTGGAACTTTGGCAAACGGTTGTATCTTTTCCCTCTTTCAGAACAACTGCAATATGAGCTGTCAAGTCCTCATGCCTTAAAGATGTCCCATTCGATATGGCATTACACAGTTTAAAAAAATAAGGAGACGAGATCTATTCATAGATCTTGTAGTTTACAGCATAGCCATCAGGACCAGGCCTTTTACCCTGTGGCATAGTCTTTAAAGCATTAGGTAATTCCTCCTCATTATTATGTTCTAGTGCACCGACTATCTTTTATGTAAGGTTTGGTATCTCCAACTCTAACAAATATTAACCATCTTCTCCCACCTTTTACATGATTGTGCATAAGATTCAGCAGGGCTTTTATTTTATAGTGAGTCCACAGTACACAGTACATATGGCGCTCCTAGAAGTACAGAGTCACTAAGATGAGGCAACTGGATGAATGGATGAGAGAGTAATTGATGGATGGCCGAGCAGGATCACCTCAATGCAGAAGAAAACAAACAGCAGGGCACCGAGGTCAGTATCAAATAAAAAAGTAAAAGTAAAGTGATTAAAATAAGCAGCACACTTACATTGAAGTTTGCATGAAACATCATGGATAGGGAACACCTGAGATGATCAGGGTGAGGCTGTAGGCATCACTGAGCAACATTTATGCGCCATATCTAAGCCTATAAAGCACATCATACATTCCTTTTTATTAGTGCCTATATAAAAAAGTTCCCCCACTGTTTTTTTTAGCAGCAAAAAGGGTAACTGTTTGTAAAATTCTTTTTATTGCCATATGAGATTCCAATAGCATGTATGAATTAAAATATGAGCTCTGGTTATACAATACAAAGCACATTTCATCATAAATAGCGATGTTGATACAGTGGAGCAAAACATTACATTACAGAATGCCAGCCACATAGATACCCCAATGCTTTTTGACCTGACCTGTTATGGTCTTCCTTAGGGGGGTTAATTACTCAAAAAAAAATATTTACATTAACCTCCCTGGCGGTATGATTCTGTCTGGAATTACGTACCAAAAGCGGTACATTTATTTTGCAAGGAAATTGGCGTTTTATACTGTAGGCCTGTAATTTTTAGAAATAACTCACTTAAATCTGACCAAGCAAGAGTCTTGTAGGCATCCTGGGTATGATTTTTTTTTTTAAAACAAAATTATAAATTATAATATAATAAATAATTATAAATAATTATAACAAATAATAATATAATTATAATAAAAATTATTCAATAATGTAATCAACTCAAAATCACTGAAATTTGCAGTTGCAGAATTGTCGCTGTCATTATTTTATTTTTTTTATGACGAATTTCCCCGCAAATCGCTATCGCACATTTCTGCAAGTGATTATAATTTATTATCGCTGTTTTCTAGCTGATCTAAAACCATTTTTGACATAAAGGGACACTTTTGGACAATCTACAGTTTTTAGGCAGAAATGACATTTTTTATTATATAAAAGTACATGTAGGACACTGGGCAGACCACTAGGGACAAGGGGGGTGTGTATTTTTTACATACAGTACTGTAATCTATAAGATTACAGTATACTGTATGTAATGTGTCTGTTTATTTTTTGTTTATTTTTCCCCGTCACACGGGGACTGTGAATCGAGCGAGGAGGTCCCGCTCGCTCACACAGCGGGTGGCATCGCTGGATCCAGGGACAAGGTGAGTAAACCAAGCCTGTGGATCCAGCGAAAGGTAAGCCCGTCCAGCCCGAGCGTGACTCGGGTTTGCCGATCCTAACATGTAAAACCAACCCCGAGTCACGCTCGTGTTTACCGTCAGGGGGGTTAAGAAACTCAAAATTCAGAGCATTTCATAGTGCACACACATCTATGTACACAGCAATGGTATATTTATCTCTGAGGCCCCATACACACGATAGAATCCATCCGCAGATAAATCCCAGCAAATGGGTTTCTGCGGATAGATTCTATGGTGTGTACACGCCAGCGGATCTCTTTCCGCGGAGAAATCTCCTCTGGAATGGATTCCAGCAGATCGAATATTTGTTGTGCTGCACAACATATCCATCTGCTGGAATCCATTCCAACGGATGGATCCGCTCGTCTGTACAGACTTACCGGATCCATCCGTCCAAAGGGATTCCCCGCACGCGTCGTAATGATTTGACGCATGCGTGGAATTCCTTATATGACAGCGTCGCGCCCGTCGCCGCGTCATAATCGCGGCGACGGCGCGACACGTCATCGCCAGAGGATTTCCGCGCGGATTTCAATGGGATGGTGTGTACACTCCATCCCATCGAAATCAGCGGATATCTTTGAGAGGATTTATCCGTGGAAACGGTCCGCTGGACCGTATTCGCGGATAAATTCTCCCGTGTGTATGGGGCCTAAAAGATGGACAAAGATCCTATAACCAGAAAATTTAACCACTTAACCCCCGGACCGATTCGGCACTGCGTCGATTTAACTGACAATTGCGTGGTCGTGCGACGTGGCTCCCAAACAAAATTGGCGTCCTTTTTTCCTACAAATAGAGCTTTATTTTGGTGGTATTTGATCACCTCTGCGGTTTTTAGTTTTTGCGCTATAAACAAAAATAGAGCGACAATTTTGAAAAAAAATAATATTTTTTTTACTTTTTGCTGTAATAAATATCCCCCAAAAATATATAAAAAAAAAATTTTTTTCCTCATTTTAGGCCGATACGTATTCTTCTACATATTTTTCGTAAAAAAAAATCACAATAAGCGTTTATTGATTGGTTTGCGCAAAAGTTATAGCGTTTACAAAATAGGGGGTATTTTTATGGCATTTTTATTAATATTTTTTTTTACTAGTAATGGCGGCGATCAGCGATTTTTTTCGGTACTGCGACATTATGGCGGACACTTCGGACACTTTTGACACATTTTTGGGACCATTGGCATTTTTATAGCGATCAGTGCTATAAAAATGCAGTGGATTACTATAAAAATGCCACTGGCAGTGAAGGGGTTAACCCTAGGGGCGGGGAAGGGGTTAAGTATGTCCCTGGGTGTGTTCTTACTGTGGGGGGGGGGTGGCCTCACTAGGGGAAATCACTGATCTTCTGTTCATTCATCACGGGTGTCGGGGGCGAGCGGGGGGCACGCGCAAGCCCCTGGTAGCCTGCGAGAGAGCCGACGTAGTATGACGGGCTCTCGCGCAGGAGAGCCAACCTGCCGCTGTAGAATGACGGCGGCAGGTCTGCAAGTAGTTAAAGAAATTGAATAGTCCCGACGGATCCATGATGGATCCTCGTCCCCCCAAGATGGAATCCTGTCCAAAAGAGCTTGCAAGAAGCCACGCTCTTGAAACCTCTAGAGGAAGAAACAAATGGCACCTGTGGTATAATTCCCAATGATGAGAATAAATCATTAGTGCCTATGTACATGTGCACTTAGGCTGCATTCACACCTTAGCGCGTTGTTTTGTACCGCGATTTTCCGCGACAAAACGCATCGTTTTTTAACCTTGTTTTCGCTGGAGGGGTGATTTACACATTGTCGGCTATGCCGAACGCCGAAGCCGTCTGAAAAAAAGGGTCAGGGACTTGTTTTGAGCTTCAGGCGTACGGCGTTTCGGCGTTCGGCGTGGAGATGTGAACCATCTCCTTAGAGAACAATGTTAAATCACCCCTCCAGCGTATTTTAGGCTGCAATAGCGTCAGGCTTCAGGCGTTAAAACGCCTAGGTGTGAATGGAGCCTTAATGCCTATAGGGAAAGCAGGAGAGCACTGCATGAAACCTCTAGCACCTATTTTTCTAGGTGCAGAAATAATAGTAATTGTCAGGTAGAATCCAATGAGCAAGAATGACCAAGGGACATCCAGCAGTGTCAATGAGCGCTTATAGACATACAGTCATTGCCTAATGTAATCAAGTAGACAGACTGGCCAAAGTTGAAGTTATGCCTATAGGTAACTTTATGCATCTAGACGTCTCCAAAAACAGGTAACCTAGGGAATGGTAAATATAACCTGTTCACAAACTATACAAATACGGTCAGAAGCAGAGGTAGGCATAGAGCAGAATCGGCTCCCTTGAATACAGAAGGAATAGGGAGGCAATACTAAATCAGAAACGTATAAAAAAAAATATGATGATCTTGCATGGTGTAATACAATTGCACATCTTTCAGGTAACATCCTAAAAAGAAGTGAGGCATGATGAACATTTGTGGCATTTGACAGCCCTAAAATGTTGTCAGCTGTCAGTAAAAAATCACTAATGCCGCTTACACACGGTCGGAATTTCCGATGGAAAAAGTCAGATGGGAGCTTTTCATTGGATATTCTGACCGTGTGTATGCTTCATCTGACTTTTTCAGTTGGGATTTCCGATGGACTAATGCCGCGTACACACGATCAGTCCATCAGATGAGAACGGACCGATGGACCGTTTTCATCCGATAACCGATGAAGCTGACTGATAGTCCGTCGCGCCTACACACCATTGGTTAAAAAATCGATCGTTTCAGAACGCGGTGACGTAAAACATAACAACGTGCTGAAAAAAACGAAGTTCAATGCTTCCAAGCATGCGTCCACTTGATTCTGAGAATGCGTGGATTTTTAACCGATGGTTGTGCCTACTAACGATCGTTTTTTTCCCATCGGTTAGGAATCCATCGGTTAAATTTAAAACAAGTTGGCTTTTTTAACCGATGGTTAAATAACCAATGGCGCCCACACACAATCGGTTTTGACCGATGAAAACGGTCCATCAGACCATTCTCATCGGTGTAACCGATCGTGTGTACGTGGCATTAGATAGAGAGCAGGTTCTCTATTTTTAATTCCGACGGAGATTTGCCCGGTCAAAAGTCTGACCGTGTGTACGCGGCATTAATATCCAAAAAGTAGGACATCCATACCATTATACCCAAAAATAGGAAAACCTCAAGATTAGAGTCTTAGACAGATCTAAGGATGAGTTAACTCTTTAAGGCCTAAACAGAAATATCAGTTTTGGGTAGAACTTGCTTTTAAAACAAATGTTGCAGGTAATACCAGTGGCCCAGATTCACGTAGAATCGGGCAAATCTGCGGCGGCGTAACGTATGACATTTACGTTACGCCGCCGCAAGTTTTACGGGCAAGTGCTTGATTCACAAAGCACTTGCCTGTAAAGTTGCGGCGGCGTAGCGTAAATCCCCCGGCGCAAGCCCGCCTAATTCAAATGATCGGGGTAGGGGGCGTGGATCATTTAAATTAGGCGCGTTTCCGCGCCAAACGTACTGCGCATGCGCCGTCCCTAAAATTTCCCGACGTGCATTGCGCTAAATGACGTCGCAAGGACGTCATTGGTTTCGACGTGAACGTAAATGGCGTCCAGCCCCATTCACGGACGAGTTACGCAAACAACGTAAAATTTTCGAATTTCGACGTGGGAACGACGTCCATACTTAACATTGGCTGCGCCTCCTAATAGCAGGAGCAACGTTACGACGAAAACGACTTACGCAAACGTTGTAAAAAACTACCGCCGGGCGCACGTACGCTTGTGAATCGGCGTAAGTAGGTAATTTGCATACTGAATACAGAAAGTAGATACGCTGGCGCAGCTTAGCAAATACGAGGCGTATCTATGGATACGCCGGCGTAATTGTTCGCTGAATCTACCCCAGTATGTTTTTCAGCTCTCAATCAGAGTGATATCTCCATTCATTCTGCTACATTTGCTTTTCATAAAACCACGTTTGATTCAGTGTGTAATAAATGTATGGATGCTTCTTTAACAATTTAGTATAATTCTCTGCAGAAGTTTCCTAGATTTAGTTGTTCTCATTTCTTGCCACTTCAGGATGATAAATCTTTCAGTTAAAATTGTGTCATGATTCACTTAGCACATATATTTTTACATTATGCTTGCTATGGTGGATAAATAGGGAGAATTCATTCCTACAAGCTGTATAATTTCATGGCAGCTAACCTAACATTTAATTGTCTCCTGTGGACCGATTTTGAAGTGTCAGTGACACGGCATGTGAGTAAGGTATACCAGTGATACAGCGAACTATGCTGGAGACACAGATCCAAAAATGTGTCACTCATCCCTGGGGTGGCGATGACTTCCTATATGTCTATTTGCTTTTATAACTCAAAGACTCTTAGCAAGACTGAATAATGGCATGCAGGCATAAATACAGCTCATGCCGTAAGGCTCAGATTCATAAAACCATATCATTTTCTCAGCACGACACAAGCTAACTGTTTTGAATGGTATAATTTTATGTTGTAAGAGGATTTGTGTTTTTTTTTTCAGCTGGTATTATGGTGTTGAAGCATACAATAAAGCAAGAAGCACTGTGGCTAAATTAACCATTACAACTGATGTACCAAGTTTAGGTGACATATTGTGGTATATTTACTATGTATCTAAATCTATAAATAAATGAGGAAGTTAGCGATGAGATGATTCTTAACAATCCACTACCAATCATCTTTTACTGCTCTCATTGCACCAGACCTATAAAAACGAAATTGTTAGTGTAGAATATAGATGTGGATATCTATCTATCTATCTATCTATCTATCTATCTATCTATCTATCTATCTATCTATCTATCTATCTATCTATCTATGTATGGCCCGGATTCACAAAGCACTTGCGCCAACGTATCTCAAGATACGCCGCGTAAGTGCAAATATGCGCCGTCGTATCTGTGCGCAGTGATCCAGCGTATCCTAGGCAGTGGTTCCGACGTCGTTGTGAGCATGCGCAGGGGGATGCGTCCACGGCACAGCACATGCGCAGTTCGTTAAACGTACTTGTCTGCCGCTCGGACCATCATTTGCATGGGGTCACGCCTCATTTGCATGGGTTTGCATGGGTCAAGCCCACTTCCACCTACGCCGGCCTGCGCCTTGGAAACCAGGCTTCCTGAATTCCATGCTTGCCTCTCTGCGCTGCGTCGGTGTGCTGGGAGTGGGGATTTGGGGAAGGTGGAGGAAGAATTCTGTTGGAAGGGGGTTTTGTTCAGAGAGGGAGACAGGATTTGTGCTGGGGGGGGAGCATACAAGTTAGCGCTGGATTTTTATTATACACAATCCTGCTCCCTGCGTTCTGTGCATTATGTTCTCCTGGATCTTGTTCTCTGTTGCTGGTTGCTATGCAGACCTATTTTTAAAGAAGGCCTTCTTTAAGGTAGACTCTGATTAAGTATTAGTGTTTTGTATATTTTCATTGTGTGCAAAACCATATGCAATGGAAGCTTTTCATATTTTTTATTTTTTTCAGTGATGATTGCACTGGGTTTTATATAATCCTAGTGTAAATGCAAGAAACAAAAATCTCTAAAAACAATATGTTATTGTTGTTATAAGAATCTGGTACTTGATGCTTCAATGTAAATAAGAAGAATCATGGCAAACAGTAGCTGTGACCACCAAACATTATGTGGCATTGGTGTCTTAGCTGAAAATCAATGTTGTACATCATTAATTTTAGGTAAGGACTTGATTAGACTTCCCAAACGGGTGAGTATTAATGTCCCTTCTCTCCGTCTGCAGTGTCATTTTTCTTTAAAAACTAAATTGTATTGCTGAAGTCCAAAATCCTCATTGAGATGACAAATGACAGAAAGCTTTCACTTCTTGGCTGAGATTTGTAACAAATCCAAAGAGAAGCTTGAAGAGAACACCTGACCCGCACATTTTATGTTATTGAAGATTACAGCTTTGTCTATAGTGATAAAGTGTACCTACATGTAATAAATTGCTATGTTTGCACAACAGCTAGAGAGAGGCATTTAATATTGTCCCCTTAGTGGAAATTGAACTAGCAATGACTGCTTTAATCTTGCAGCTCTGTTTGTTTTATAAAATAATGGTCTGCTCCTTTCAGCATGAATTTATTATCTGCACACAATATGCTAATGTTTTGACATTATTCAATTGGGCTTATTTCATTAATAGTTCCAGACGCAATATTTACTTAACTTCCAAACATAATTTATTTTGCCATTTTTTTTACATTTCAAATGGTTGATACAGGTACTGTCCTTTGCACATTTTCTGTGAATGTCCTGCTGCTTTTGGTATGAATTTTTATGATGAGCCTTATTTATGATTAGATAGCAAGTTCTGTTAGGATTAAATAATGGCTAGTTACCAACTGGTTATGAAATAGAATTTCTATTTTCAATATCTGAGTGACTTATTTGTGTTTGCTCCCCATGTCCGCCATAGGGTAATCTCCTCGGGTGCCCTTGCTCTTGCCGTCATAATGCTGGTTCTTCTTGGGTAAGCAACTCATTGACCATTTTTCCCCTCATTACCATTATGTGTATACACTTTTGCTAGTCTGGTATTATGCTCCATTGCTCTTGTTATAGATGCTACTTTATATAATTCCTCCTGAAAAAAGCGGTTGTTGCCGCAAAACATGTAGAGGTTTCATTGTACACTGAGGATTGATTACATCTTATGTCCTCACCTCGATCTGTTGACACTAACTTACCAGCAATATTATAAATAAAAGGAGCCCCCCTACTTGCTAAGTTCAAACAAAAAATCTACATTTGGAAACGTCTCCATCTGTCAGTTGCGGGTAGATGTAGTTTAATCAAGATGATTTGGCAACCACAACTCCTATATATAATGCACAACTCCCCAGTATGGATCTGTAAAAAATGGTTCAATAAAATCGAATCCCTCTTCAGAGAGCTAATATGGAAAGGGGGGCAGGCCAGGATACGTCTTCGCACATTGCAACTCCCGGTGGGGGAGGGAGGACTTGCAGTACCCCAACCCGAGATTTATTATTTAGCTGCACAACTGCAACAAATAGGGGGAGGTAATATTCCAGTAGGAGGTACCCCCAACGGGACGATAATGATGAATGGGGTCTCCCATGATACTATTTTTGAAGCACTAGAGGCTGATTCCTTTAGTCATAGGAACCCAACAATAAAAATGATAACTAAAATATGGAAAATGGTAAAAAAATTGATGGGATACACCGGGTTTTCTGAATTCTCCCCACTGTGGAATAATACTAAATTGAAGGAAATCCTCCAGATAGGAAAGGTCAGAGCATGGGAAATAAATGGCATTAAAAGGTTGAAACAGCTGTATAAAGAGGATAAATATAGGAAATTTCAGGATTTAAGAGAGGAATTTAAGATACCACAATATTCATTTTTTACTTATATACAGGTGGGGCATGCCCTTGAAGCCCAATTTAGGACACAAACCCTAGTGTGGTGTGAAATGCCCCTTTTCCAAAATTTAGGCAAGGTAGGACCAACTAAGGGACTTATCTCTGAACTATATAAACAGATAGGTAATATGGGCTTGCATCTCCTAAAAATAAAAGAGAAATGGGAGGAGGATTTGGGGGAAGTGACACAGGATCAGTGGCGGAGGGTCTTGGAGATGGGGCCGAAGGTTTCGGTCTCACCCCCACAAAGGGTCTCCCACCTGATGCTGGTAAATCGAGCTTATTATACACCCAAACGTCTGTTCAACTTCGGAAGAAGAACAGATGACAAATGTCCTAGATGCCAGGGGACTGGAGACCTAGTACACATGGTGTGGCGATGCCCAAAGCTGTTCCGTTATTGGGAGGGAGTGTTAAATGTCTTAGGGGAGACATTTGGTATACCTCTGGAGGCGGAAGCCACACTATGTGTACTGGGATATAGGAGGGAACGGAAGGAGAAGAAAATCACTACAGTCGCATTATTGAGATGCTTGTTCCAAACCAGAAAATTTATAATGTCAAGATGGCAGGCGATAACACCCCCGGCAATAAGAGAATGGATTGGAGCAGTAAACGAGACGATCTGTAAAGAAAGAGCAGTGTATACAAAAAGAGGTAACCTTAAGGAGTTTGAAGAGATGTGGAGGCCGTGGCTGGAAGAGAAGGGCCCGCCCCTCTAGTGGGTAAGAATTATAGCTGGGGTGAAGTAGAAATAAAAATAACACCCTAAAATAAAGACATATGTGTGCCAACTCAGGTAAAACTTGGGCTGGCCTTGAAACCTCACCGGGGGAGAGAGGAAAACGGATGGAGGGACCAGTTATATAAAACTAAGGGTGAAGAGATTAAGTACTAACCACACCGTGAACAGGTATAAGAATAGTTCCCCTGATCAGTAGATGTGATCTGAGCATTTTTTCTTTTTTTCTCCTTTTCTCCTTTCTCTTGGATGTTGTTTTTCCTTCCTTTTATAAACAAGATAATCAATGTGTACTTACCTTTTATATTATCTGTATTTTATATTAAGATTAAGATACATATAAGGAATGATGTCGGTTCCTGAAATTTTTTATGAATGATTTGTTTAAATAATCAAATGTGAATAAGAAAAAAGACAAATAAAGAATGAAAATTAAAAAAATAAAAAATAAAAGGAGCTGCGCTCAAAATAATAATAATCAGGGGATCTCTAGGAAGTGATCCAAAAGTCCATATAGATGAATATGAAGCCTCGGTGCAGGCCACCACTTATCAATATAGATGATAGATGATAGAAGGGTGAACACTCAATATTGACACCACCAAGCGTGTACCTCCACCACAGAAATTTCCCGCTTACCAGAAGGCAAGCTATATAATGCCTGTATGGTGATCTCATTCCGGATCTGCATCCAGCACCAACTTGCAGGGGTAAGCAGAAAAACGGGCCAGATAAGCTCAAATCACCAGGCAACCGAGGAAACCGTCAATCATATACCTAAAAATGAAAAAACACTCAGAATAGTGTAATTCAAACTAGGTATATGGTTTATTAAAAAATAAAATTACACTTACAAGAAACGAAGGATAAAAACGTCCATAAAATTGTTAAGCCGTCCGGCATGCAGACACCCGTCCACTCGCAGGTACACCGCAATGACGTCAGCACGTCAACCTCCCAACCTCAGGGAGCACACTATGACATTCAAGGACAGCAACTCAAGACTAGTAGACATGGTGAAAATATCAATCATGGCCAACAATCCCCCTCAATTGCGGCCAACAATCCCCCTTAAAATACCTCAGACATTAGGCAAAGAAAATTCAAGAAATGGGGAAGGGGGGCAGAAATTTCCAATGCCCCTTCAGAATTCCGTGTGACCAATTTGCCTGGGGGCCGCCCTTCAAAGGTAACAAGATATAGCATCCGCAAGCAGGGCAAACTTGAAAAACAAAATTGAACTTTATGATCATTTGTCAAACATTCCACTGTAGTTTAGGGTAGCCTGCTGCAATGTCACCAAGTTTTATCTAAAGAGCATTTAGTACCCATAACTGTAACAGATCAAGTGTAAAGCCAACCCTAAAGTTCTTGCTCAAGGGCTAGATGCACAGGTTAGTCAAACAAAAAAAAGTTCCAAGCAGCAGGGCTAGGAAACAAAAAATGTTGTTTAGGAAAGCACAGCAGCATGGGCCATAGCTCAAGAGCTGCATGCTTGGCTATCTGAACTAAAGTGGTTAAAAATGATCACAGATGATAAAGAAAGAGGGGAGATACTTCAGGTAGGTCAGGATGTCATCAGGCATGTGCCATACCTGAGAACATAGAGATTTACTGTGGTTTGGTTAAGTCTTGCAGGCTCATGAGTAGCACAGCAGAATGTTGCCAGACATCATGAGGAGGGCAGGAGTGTGTACCATTAGTAGAGCTTGAAGGGTGTGGCATTGCAGGCAAAGACAAAACATAGTGATCCTACTGCAGCCCATCAAGCCCTTCACTGGCTTTGGCTGTTGTGGCAAATAACTTATAATTTTCATAGCTCACATGAAACTTTTAGGATATAGCATACCATACAGGATGCCTTTCACACTCAGCCACCTCCAGGCATCAGTGAGGAGACTGAATTGCTGCTGGATCTCAGGGATAAAGTCTGGTTAGAGTATTCTCATACCGCAGTAGTGGCTGTTTCCTTGTAGCTGACAAGCAAAGAGCCTGTTCTTTGTAGTGCAACATGTGCACCGGAAAGGGTCTGGTGTTTGGCCTTCTGTTTTGAGTCAGGATACAATGTGCTCTTTCCACAATATAGGCTGTAGACACAAATTTTCAATCTTCAAGATATGTTAGAAAATTTGCTCAAAAACATCTCAGGGTGCGGGCTGTCTGAACCCTCTGGTAGGCCCAGCCTTTAACTGATGCGCTGAAAAGGAATCTTTGTGCCTTCTACACTCTCTAGTCTCTACCCTGTGTTGAACGTTTCTTTGTGTCTCTTTAGGTGGGAGCCCAGAATGATAGTAGTATCTTAATTTGCAAACACCCAGCATTCAACCTCTGTAAGCCTAACACAAAGCTTGTCTAAGTCATGGTGGCGGCTACCATTAGGTGGTCAATACACTTCATTAAGGAGGATTTGCCGCTTTTCTGGAAGTTGGAAGTTTTAGCTGCCTCCTGTGGTGGAGAGAAACCTGATGAAAATGCATCCAGGGGGGGGGGACACTGAGTCAGCCATAGCTGAAAGTGTCTGCACACTAATACTCTGAGCTTGTGTTGCTTATGTAACAAGAAAGTAGGTGTGCATGTGGTGCAGGAGCAGCACAACTGGTGTTGAATTTGCTTGTCATGTGACAAATCTGCATCTGGTGGTCATCTGGACAGCTCCCTAAGCAGCAATAAGGGTTTACAGGGAGTAGAAGCCAAGGGCAGGTCAGTTGAAATGTTAAAGTTCAGCAGTATTTTTATTTTTTTTGTGGATGGAAAGAGTTCCTGTGATGCGTGTCTGGTCTCAATCAAATCCCACCCATGCCTCCAGCTTTTTAAGATGAAACCTTTGTGTAGCTTTTTTTGTATCTGTTATGGATGCTACCTCCACTGGTCAATTTAAGCCTGGGACTTCTAGCTGCAAAAGCGGTGGTGTCTGCATCAGAACAATACCAAAAGCCTTTGGAATCAGATTAGAATGCAGTAAGGAGGGTAGGATGGAGCGCTAGCAGGGGCAGCTAGTAAGGTATATAATAATAACAATGATAAAGTCCAGGGAAGAGGGGACTGAAGGATAGAGTGGTAGCAGCTGCTAGTACCGCAAACCAAAAATAACTATCGCCCAGAAAAAATGGTATAGACTTTCTTGGTACTAATGACACAGATGGTGATACATTATATGATTATCTAATCAATTGACTTGAAGCTATACTCAAAATGTATTCAATGATAAAGTCCAGTTATTTTAAAGCCAAGTCCATTTGCTTCTAGGACCAGACCGGAATAAAGGTTCTGGTCAGTGTTGATAGTGGCAGCCAGCTCAGGAGAGCAGAAGAAACTAGTCTATACCAATGAAAAGAAGGGAGAGAGACAGCAGTGCCACTATAAGTGCAATATGTCATTAAAAAGGCTTTTGTTCCAGCTTGGCAGCGGTGACGGATTATTCCCTGGCCGCTCCGGTGGTGTCTGCAGCTCCGAGGCTGGGGAGTATCACTGCAGGCAGGTCAGCAGGCACGTCAGGCGCTAGTGGACGTGCCTGCTGACGTGCCTGCAGTTATACTCAGTGATACTCTAGTCCCCCCTAACCATAAACAATAGGGATCACTGCAAAGTTCGAAAATGTTTGTATTTGCAGAAATGTAAACCAGATGTGTCATTCACTAAATATACGTTTCTGTAATATGCTTACAAAAATGATGATATGCTGGTGACAGTTGACTATCCTAAAATGTCTAGTTGCCCTCCATTAAATGGTTGATAACTATCTGCCCAAAGCACAAGCTTCTAAGTTTCTAGTTTTTTTCCCATTGTGTCCATAGTGTTGACAAGAATATCAGATGAAGCACCAATCAAATGTTTCTGAGGTTCCCTTTGTCAGGTTTGCAATATATTGCATTGATGAGTACCTCTCAAAAATGTACTTACCTGAGGTGCAGAAACTCAATTATTGATCAGAAAAGCTTTTGTGATGCACAAGACCTTTTGTGAATGAACATAGACATTTCCACAGCTTAAAACAGCATTAAAACACACATGATTAAATAGGAGAGAGATCTAGAGCAAGAATTTACCTGGAACCAATTAAAAAAAGCCATTCATATATCTAGTAAGTTGTCAGCATGTATTGAGCACTGGGACAATGCACAGAAAATACTAAATAGGTGATACTAGACCCATATAAACTATCGAAAATATATCCCTCAACGTCGAATTTGTGTTAGAGATGCAATGATCAGACAGGTAACCTTTTACACATTTTATGGAGCTGCAAAAATCTGCAAAGCTTCTGGAATTCAATAACTTCCTTTATAGCAGATCTCACGGGTATCCTAAATAAACTAAACCATGCCACAGCTTTACTAGGTATTAATTTGGATATATATCCTAAGGAATTTAGAACAATTGTATTCCATACACTAATAGCAGCAAGACTCACCATAACCAGCCTCTGGAAATCCAAGAAAGCACCCAGAATAAATACACAGGCCCAATATGAATTAATGTTGGCTTATAAAAACTACTCCACCAGTATATTCAGAAATAAATGGATTGCTTGGTTCTTCCATCCCAGAGTATTCAAATACTTAAAAGAGTGTAATATATAATCTACTGACAAGTTTCAATGTACTGACAAGTACATTGAAGTCATATATATGCATACCCCAGATGTAGTTTACCATCCTGGACCCACTTTATTACTCTAGGTAGAAAGTTTTGTTCAGTTATTTTAATTATATGTTTTTTTTTTATATATATATATATATATACCGTATTTTCCGGCGTATAAGACGACTTTTTGTACTTAAAAATATCGGCCAAAAGTCGGGGGTCTTCTTATATGCCGGATGCAGAGTTAGTCAGACTGCGGGTGTCCATTGTTCAAAAGCCGTACCGCCTCCTCATCCTATTCTGTGATAGGCGGAATACTGTTTCCCAGCAAAGCCTGTGTTCGGTGTTCCGCCTATCACGGAGGTCCTCTCGTCCGAGGATGAGAGGACCTCTGTGATAGGTGGAACACCGAACAGAGGCTCTGCTGGGAAACTGAGTGTTCCGCCTATCATGGAACAGGATGAGGAGACGGCGCGGCTTTTGAACAATGGACGCCCGAAGTCTGACTGACTCTGCATCCGGCGTATAAGACAACCCCCGCGAGTATACCCCAAAACCAAAATTTTAGGTAGAAAATTAGGGGGTCGTCTTATACGCCAAGTCACCTTATACGCCGGAAAATACGGTGTGTGCAAATTTTCTGTTCACTTTATAATTTTCTGTATTCAACTATTTAACTCAATTGGTGGCCTATCCATGCCTGCAGTTTGAACACATTAGGGGTAGGCTGGTACAGACTATCAAATATTGTATTTTTATAAGAATAATCTTATGAACCAGTGTAACTAAGTTGGTTACAAATGACTAAAGTGGCAAAGTCAATCTGGATTGTTAAGTAAATACTTTCAATAAAAATCTATTGTTTAAAAAAAAACTGTATTAACCACTTAAGCCCCGGACCAATATGCAGCCTAAAGACCCAAGGTGTTTTTACAGTTCGGGACTGCGTCGCTTTAACAGACAATTGCGCGGTCGTGCGACGTGGCTCCCAAACAAAATTGGCGTCCTTTTTTCCCCACAAATAGAGCTTTCTTTTGGTGGTATTTGATCACATCTGCGGTTTTTAGTTTTTGCGCTATAAACAAAAATAGAGCGACAATTTTGAAAAAAAAGCAATATTTTTTACTTTTTGCTGTAATAAATATCCCCCAAAAACATATATAAAAACATTTTTTTTCCTCAGTTTAGGCCGATACGTATTCTTCTACCTATTTTTAGTAAAAAAAATCGCAATAAGCGTTTATCGATTGGTTTGCGCAAAATTTATAGTGTTTACAAAATAGGGGATAGTTTTATTGCATTTTTATTTATTTTTTTTTTTTTACTACTAATGGCGGCGATCAGCAATTTTTTTTGTGACTGCGACATTATGGCGGACACTTCGGACAATTTTGACACATTTTTGGGACCATTGTCATTTTCACAGCAAAAAATGCATTTAAATTGCATTCTTTATTGTGAAAATGACAGTTGCAGTTTGGGAGTTAACCACAGGTGGCGCTGTAGGAGTTAGGGTGCACCTAGTATGTGTTTACAACTGTTTGGGGGTGTGGCTGTAGGAATGACGTCATCGATCGTGTCTTCCCTATAAAGGGAATGACGCGATCGATGCGCCGCCATAGTGAAGGACGGGGAAGCCGTGTTTACACACGGCTCTCCTCGTTCTTCAGCTCCGGGGAGCGATCGCGACGGAGCGGCTATAAACAAATAGCCGTGCCGTGGTCCCGGATCGCTCCCCGAGCGGACCCGACCTCCGCATGTAGCGGGGGGGGTCCCGATCGGACCCCCCACCCGCTAATAGGCGAGGACGTACGTGTACGCCCATGTGCCTGTACGTGCCATATTGTGGACGTATATGTACATGCGGGGGTCGGGAACTGGTTAAACTCCCAAAGAAAACATTATACTGCAGCTTATCAGTTCTCAGATGTGATGGCTGTATTAATTTATTTTCTTTTTTTAGGCTTTCTTTCCTTTATTTTTAGCTGACGATCCAGCCAGTAAGTTTGCTGTTTTTCAACAGAAAAGCTCTCTTGCAGTTACAGGGATGAGACAGACCTTTTACCACTAGCAGGTGTGCTTAAAGCGGAGCTCTACCCAAAAGGGGATATTCCACTTGTTTGCACCCCCCCCCCCCCCTAGTGCCACATTTGCCACTTTTTTGGAGGGAGGGGGGGAGCGGGTACCTTGTTTTTTCAGGTACACGCTCCCACTTCCAGCTCAGATCTCTGTGGTGATCTGAGTCAAAAGTTCACCTCTAACTCCTTCCCTCACACATCATAGGGCCCAGAAGACTACGGGACCATTCACAATGTGCAGCACAGCTTGCGTATGCGTAGTAGGAAACCGACTGTTCCCCTTACCTGCTATGCCGAAGCCTGCACCTAAAGCCAATTAAATAATCAGTTTGGGGGAGGACATTCCTGGACATGTACCGTTAAGTGTCCTTATATTTAAAGTCAGCAGCTACAGTATTTTTTTTTTTTTTTTTTTAGAGCTCCTCTTTAAAGTGGTTGTACACCCTGTACAACCACTTTTACCTATAAGTAAGCCTATATTAAGGCTTCGGTTTCAGGTAAGTGACACATAATGGGCTACTATGCAATGCATAGTAGCCCATTATGCTTTACCTTTTCAGGGAAATAAAGGGGAAGTAAAACCCATCAGGGTTTCCTCCCTTTTTAAATTGATCAGTTTTATTTATTTATATAAAACCTTTAACCCAAAAGAAAAAAAAACTGTTTGCTGAAACTGATTATAAAGTATTAGCTTTATAAAAAATTGTAGATAGTATAAAGCCTAAGGCCCCGTACACACGATAGAATCTATCCGCAGATAAATCCCAGCAAATGGGTTTCTGCGGATAGATCCTATGGTGTGTACACGCCAGCGGATCTGTTTCCGCGGAGAAATCTCCTCTGGGATGGATTCCAGCAGATCGAATATTTGTTGTGCTGCACAACATATCCATCTGCTGGAATCCATTCCAACGGATGGATCCGCTCGTCTGTACAGACTTACCGGATCCATCCGTCCAAAGGGATTCCCCGCACGCGTCGTAATGATTTGACGCATGCGTGGAATTCCTTATATGACAGCGTCGCGCCCGTCGCCGCGTCATAATCGCGGCGACGGCGCGACACGTCATCGGCAGAGGATTTCCGCGCGGAATTCAATGGGATGGTGTGTACACTCCATCCCATCGAAATCACCGGATTTCTTTGAGAGGATTTATCCGTGGAAACGGTCCGCTGGACCGTATCTGCGGATAAATCCTCTCGTGTGTATGGGGCCTTAAAAGAAAACAAATTCAGCCAGCACATCAAATGATTGGTAAACTGCAATATATTACATTTTTGTTTTTGGCTTTAATACTGAATTGTTATGCAAACAGGTATAGCAGCTTCTTTATTCTAAAACTGTTCATATACATTATGGCAGGTATGGCAGCGATGACTCAGTATGACACATTACTAAGAGGTTTGACACTTTATCCAAGCCACTATATTAAAGACTCCAGTGAAATTCTATAGAGTTGGCATGAAATGCGTCATTCCACATCACTAGAGTAATCCCGCTGTGTTTTTATGATTGATTCTCTCTCGGCTGAACATAATATTTTCCTTTGTTTTTCTCTGGATATTTCTTCACAGTTTATTAAAGTATTCTTCTTGGTCAGCTATTCATATGAAAAAAAAACACCTAAATAAAGAAAACTTTGAAAATCAATGTTATTATATTTTCAGTATAAATATTTGTATTACTGCAATTGCAGTGAAGTATATGTAAAGCCTCAGTTGAGACCCGGAATTCGGAGACTTGAAGAGACTTTGGGTGAGAAAGAGCCTCCAGGACATGCTGAGGAGTCAGAGTAATGATCTGTTTATGACTGAGACTCTGCCTAGTGGTTGGAAACCTCCTCTTTGGGATCCTTGAGGCAGACAGAGACTTAACCTTGTAAAGGGACACATTTTGTGGGCAGTGAGCCAAATGTTTGAGTTTTCTACCTGTAGGGGGAGGGTAATGGGGTGGTTGTCACGTTCTCCATGTTTCCCTCCTTGTTGGGCGCCAAGCAAGGGTTACAAGAGAGGCCTACCCCAGGGTGGGTTTTTATGGGCTACACCTAGGCACTTGGAACTGGGTTTGGGACTTTGAATGAGGCATGTGGATGACACATGCCTCCATCCCTGAAAATTGAAAGAAAGAAAGGGTTGGGACTTTAAATAAGATGTGTGTTGATGCAAACAGTATGTATAAGTGAATAAATAAAGTAACAGTAAATAAATGATAATACTCCCTCAAGGGTGTTTAACAAATAAAACAGCGCTCAATGAATATGTGTATATTCTACTAAATATGAACAGTGTCACAAATCATATAATATAAGAGTGAGTAAATATTAGTGAAAATTTGTAACTGGTTGTACAAAAAAAAAAACGTGATATTAAAGAAACGTGCATGAGGAGCACAACAAGTGCATAAAAAGTCTATGTAGGAAAAAAATGAAGTAAAAAAAGAGTTCATATAACAGAGGATCCTGCGATCTTCAAGAACTTCCACCACACCAGACAGTGCTCAGTGATTCCTTCACCAGACAAATATGCCTCACACTCGCGTGTTTTGGCAAATAATCGTATAGATCTTTCCAGATGGTAAGGATAAATTCTTGGTATAGACTCCAACAATACTCCACATAAATGGTAGGAGGAGACAAAGAAGTGCAAAATAGTGTGATACCATAAAAATAGGTTTAATGACACACCACGCTTAAAACTTCAAAGGTTACACTCACAAACAAATCTGTAAATCCAGCATTGCATCACATCAAAGTAACTCTTCCTCTAAAAACATCAAATAAATAAAGTAGTATAGCGTAATAACCAGGCTCAAACTTACCAACCAAATTGCAAGCCGAATTTAACTGTCTAAATTAGTATGTTAAAAGCAGAGGATTGGTTGCACACATTTGCAAATATATGGATAAGCCACAGGCCGCTTACAAGGCTCTCTGCATTCCTGTGGTCCTAACTAAACTTTTCTAGTTTCCTCAGTAGAGGCATACAAGTGCTAATGAGTAGATGGAGAGCAGGTGACTAGGGGTGTGTGTCACCAGCCAGCCTCCATCTAAAATAGGTGTAGCAATAAAGAGCACTGGAAAAAATGCATAAGGGTAAATGTATAAGCATCAAAATCGCATCTCCATCCCTATTGATAAACATGGAGCTGGGTTTGGGACTTTGAATGAGGCATGTGGATGACACATGTCTCCATCCCTGAAAATTGAAAGAAAAAAAGGGTTGGGACTTTAAATGAGATGTGTGTTGATGCAAACAGTATGTATAAGTAAATAAATAAAGTAGTATAGCGTAATAACCAGGCTCAAACTTACCAACCAAATTGCAAGCCAAATTCAACTGTCTAACTTAGTATGTTAAAAGCAGAGGATTGGTTGCACACATTTGCACACATGCTGAAACGACACCTCCAGTGCCGGGGCCGCGCCTAATGTTCTCTTCTTCCTCCTCCCTACCCTACTGAGCCAGCCTGTCACATCTCACGCTGACACTGCAGACATGATGTGACGTCACTCACTACACTCCACACACGACGCGCTGCACGTGTGTGTTTGCATTTACGTTTTTTGCACTTTTTCAAACAAGCCAAAATTTGAAGATGCACACAGTGGGCCGGATTCAGAAAGAAGATACGACGGCGTATCTCCTGATACGCCGTCGTATCTCTGAGTCCGGCCATCGTATCTATGCGCCTGATTCATAGAATCAGGTTACGCATAGATATGCCTACGATCCGACAGGTGTAAGTGACTTACACCAGCGGATCTTAGGCTGCATTCCAGGCTGGCCGCTAGGTGGCGATTCCGTATCTTTTACGCGTTGAATATGCAAATTAGCATTTACGCCGATTCAGAAACGACCGCCTGGCGCTTTTTTTTTCACGTCGTTTGCGTTCGGCTTTTTCCGGCGGAAAGTTACCCCTGCTATAGGAGGGGTAAGTGCGGCATATCCTATGTTAAGTATGGCCGTCGTTCCCGTGCGAGTTTTGAATTTTTTACGTCATTTGCGTAAGTCGTTCGCGATTACGGCCGGACGTAATTTACGTTAACGTCGAAACCAATGACGTCCTTGCGACATCATTTGGAGCAATGCATACTGGAAACATTTGCGGACGGCGCATGCGCTGTTCGATCGGCGCAGGGACTCGCCTGATTTAAATTGTACACGCCTCCTAGCCGCAGAATTTGAATTCCGCCGGGGGATTTACGATACGCCGCCGCAACTTTAGAGGCAAGTGCTTTCTGAATAAAGCACTTGCCTCAAAAACTTGCGGCGGCGTAACGTAAATCAGATAGGTTACGCGGATCTAAAGATCCGCTGACCTATCTGAATCTGGCCCAGTGGGTCAACATGTGCTTTCTGCCATCTTGGGATATCCATGTACATTTTTTGTGGGTGCAACCCCTTCCTCGCTACTCAAGTAGGTTAAAGGAAGAAGGGGTTGCACCCACAAAACACGTCCATTGATCACCCATGATGGCAGATAGCACATGTTAACAATAGGAATCAGGAGGGAAATACCCATTGTTAACCCTAAAAAGACTGTGTGCATCTTCAAACTTTGGCTTGTTCAGGGGTGACAACACCCCATCTTATTAAGGGCAGTTAGACATTTTTGAAAAACTAGAATGTCTGAGATATTGCCTCGAGTTTACATTGTTGTATTTTGTGGTATGTTATTGAGAGTTTTGAATTTTCCTAAAAAAATTTATAAAGACCATGTGCACTTTGGGGGGCAATGTTCTAGGCCCAGCAGGGTTATTTCTGCTGGTAAAAGTCTGGCCTCGAGCCCAACTGTGGCCATGGCAGCAACAAAAAACTATATAGTTCATTTTATATTCCGCCATGTGGATTGATGTTAGAAACAGGCGGAACCGGCTGGCCATTATCCCAAAGGCATTCTCCACAACTCTTCGGGCTCTGGCCAGCCGGTAATTGAACACCCTCCTCTCTGGGGTGAGGGTCCCCTGTGGAAATGGTCTCATGAGATGCGGTCCCAGTCCAAAGGCTTCATCAGCCAAAAACAGGAAGGGGAGTCCTTCCACATTCTCTGCATACGGTGCAATGCAAGCTTATCACACTTGAGACGAATAGCAAACTTCGTCTGGCTGAAGGCTCCCCCATCCAACATCCGGCCATTCTTCCCCACATCCACATAGAGGAATTCATACTGTGCTGACACCACCACCATCAGCACAATGCTATGAAACCCCTTGTAATTATAATAATAGGAACCAGAACGGGGTGGTGGCACGATGTGGACGTGCTTCCCATCAATGGCTCCACCGCAGTTGGGGAAGTCCCACCGCGTGGCAAACTCCGATGCCACAGTCTGCCATTCCTGTGGCGTGGAAGGAAGCTGTGGAATCAAACAAGAAAAAAAAGATTACTTTTGCACATAACATTGCAAGCAGATTATACAAAAATATTATTGGCCAACATCATTATAACATTTATTTTAAGGAGCATTTAAATACAAAAGTTTAAGGCCCAATTATCACATTCCTCACCCCTTCTGATGGCTCATTGCAAAAATTTAGGGGGGAGATGAGTTTGGGACCACGAAATTTTTTTTGGGTGAAACTATACTTTAGAACACATTTTAGGGGGGGCTAGATGAGTTTGGGACCACAAAAAAATAAAAAAATTAAATTAGGTGAAACTATACTTTAGAACACATTTTAGGGGGGGGGGCACTACAATGGATCTTACAAAATACATTGTTATTAGACCAGGCTATGTGTGTCTGGGCCCAGGATAGCATGCTGGAGTGGTTAGTGAAGGGAAATATGCATGTAGGCCAAAAAAGGGGAATTAAAACATTACAGCATGCATGGGGACAAAGGGGACATTCACAGCATATTACAATCATGGTAAATAGGGACGGAGGAAAGAAATACAATACATTAGCATACATTAAATACATTGAATGTGATATTAAAGGAGAAAACTTACCCTTATATAGTCTTCCCGCAGGACTTGTATAATGGCAGAACAGGTGTTTGGGATTATGAGGCCCAGAGCCTGGGGGAGATGCCTATCCAGGGGCGGACTGACCATTCGGTCCGTCGGGCACTGCCCGAGGGCCCGTGGTGGGGGGGGGCCCGGGCTGGCTCAGTCCGCCCATGGAGGTGCCTGCACAGGGGCGGACTGACCATTCGGTCCGTCGGGCACTGCCCGAGGGCCCGTGGTGGGGGGGGGCCCGGGCTGGCTCAGTCCGCCCATGGAGGTGCCTGCAGCAGCGTCAGCTTCTACAGTACACAATGAAAAAAACCCAGAGAAAGCAGTGCCTTGGATCCTTCTAGCTAGGTTGATGTGGCTGCGCTGTTGTATGAGAGGCTTGTGAGGTGTGAGCTGGAGATGGATGGAGCCGTGCGGGGATTTACAGTCACTGTGACAGGCGCTCCGGCCACCTCTCCCCCCTGTGGAATTCAGCTGAGGGGGCGGGGCCGTAAGTCACTGCCGCGGAGGACTGTCTGTGAAGGAGCTGCTGGATTCGGAGGCAGAGTGAATTGCACAGGCATGGCATCCACACAGACCTGCCTGTGCAGAAGCAGGTCAGTGTCATAATGAAAGCACTGTCTGTGTCTCATCTGTGGTATAAGAGCCATGCTGATTGTTACTTTACCTTCTTTCCCTGTGCTGTGTCTGTGCTTATTTACCAGGTAGCAGGTCAGGTGCTATTCACTAGTGCACATGATGAGCCATCCATCCCGGCCAGCTCATCCCTCCCGAGCCTCTCATACAACGGCCACATCATCCTAGCTAGCAGGATTTAATGGTTCAAGACACTGCTTTCTCGGGGGTACAGACTCAGTTTTTTTAATTGTGTATGATAAGCTGCCACTGCTCCGGGCACCTCCAGGTTTCGGACTGAGCCGGCCCGGGCCCTCCCACCACGGGGCCCTCAGGCAGTGCCCAACTGACCGAATGGTCAGTCCGCCCCTGCACACTGATATCTGGTACACTGAATGCCACTCAGTGTATAGATATCAGTGTTATATATAGGGAATAGCACTTAGACCTGATTTACATTGAAGCAATATACCATGCGATTTGACATGTCAAATCGCATGGTAATAGCACTACCCGAATCGGTGCGATGCCCCATTTCTGGCGCAGCACCGATTCCCAAAAGTAGTTTCTGTATAACCTTTGGCGACTTCTTGGTGCAATTTCCATAGACATCTGTGCAGCAACCCGCACAGACGTCTCTGAAATCACCCGCCAAATTCACACTGACATGCGGGTATGAAATCGTGCGAGTTTAGCTGAACTGTCTCACACAATTTCATTCCCGCTGTCAGTGTGAACCTGGACTAAGGCTGATTCACATCTATGGCATTTTTTGTGCTTTTTGCATTTTGTAGATTTGCACAACAGTCCATTTAACATGGTTTCCTATGGAACACGTTCTGTAGTGCAAATCTGCAAAATGCAAAAAGCACTAAAAATGCATACTGTAGGTATGAATCCAGCCTAAGTGAGTGTTATTCCCTATATATATTCCTTACATTGGTGATCAGTGAGAAGAATGTTCCTTACATTGGTGATCAGTGGGAAAAATGTCCCTTACATTGGTGATCAGTAAGAAGAATGTTCCTTACATTGGTGATCAGTGAGAAGAATGTCCCTTACATTGGTGATCAGTGGGAAGAATGTCCCTTACATTGGTGATCAGTGAGAAGAATGTTCCTTACATTGGTGATCAGTGGGAAGAATGTCCCTTACATTGGTGATCAGTGGGAAGAATGTTCCTTACATTGGTGATCAGTGAGAAGAATGTTCCTTACATTGGCGATCAGTGGGAAGAATGTTCCTTACATTGGTGATCAGTGGGAAGAATGCCCCTTACATTGGTGATCAGTGGGAAGAATGTTCCTTACATTGGTGATCAGTGGGAAGAATGTCCCTTACATTGGTGATCAGTGAGAAGAATGTTCCTTACATTGGTGATCAGTGGGAAGAATGTTCCTTACATTGGTGATCAGTGAGAAGAATGTTCCTTACATTGGTGATCAGTGGGAAGAATGTCCCTTACATTGGTGATCAGTGAGAAGAATGTCCCTTACATTGGTGATCAGTGAGAAGAATGTTCCTTACATTGGCGATCAGTGGGAAGAATGTCCCCTTACATTGGTGATCAGTGAGAAGAATGTTCCTTACATTGGTGATCAGTGAGAAGAATGTCCCTTACATTGGTGATCAGTGGGAAGAATGTCCCTTACATTGGTGATCAGTGAGAAGAATGTTCCTTACATTGGTGATCAGTGGGAAGAATGTTCCTTACATTGGTGATCAGTGGGAAGAATGTCCCTTACATTGGTGATCAGTGGGAAGAATGTCCCTTACATTGGTGATCAGTGAGAAGAATGTTCCTTACATTGGTGATCAGTGGGAAGAATGTTCCTTACATTGGTGATCAGTGAGAAGAATGTCCCTTACATTGGTGATCAGTGGGAAGAATGTCCCTTACATTGGTGATCAGTGAGAAGAATGTTCCTTACATTGGCGATCAGTGGGAAGAATGTTCCTTACATTGGTGATCAGTGAGAAGAATGTTCCTTACATTGGCGATCAGTGGGAAGAATGTTCCTTACATTGGTGATCAGTGGGAAGAATGTTCCTTACATTGGTGATCAGTGGGAAGAATGTTCCTTACATTGGTGATCAGTGAGAAGAATGTCCCTTACATTGTTGATCAGTGGGAAGAATGTCCCTTACATTGGTGATCAGTGAGAAGAATGTCCCTTACATTGGTGATCAGTGGGAAGAATGTCCCTTACATTGGTGATCAGTGGGAAGAATGTTCCTTACATTGGTGATCAGTGGGAAGAATGTCCCTTACATTGGTGATCAGTGGGAAGAATGTCCCTTACATTGGTGATCAGTGGGAAGAATGTCCGTTACATTGGTGATCAGTAGGAAGAATGTCCCTTACATTGGTGATCAGTGGGAAGAATGTCCCTTACATTGGTGATCAGTGGGAATAATGTTCCTTACATTGGTGATCAGTGGGAAGAATGTTCCTTACATTGGTGATCAGTGGGAAGAATGTCCCTTACATTGGTGATCAGTGGGAAGAATGTTCCTTACATTGGTGATCAGTGGGAAGAATGTCCCTTACATTGGTGATCAGTGAGAAGAATGTTCCTTACATTGGTGATCAGTGGGAAGAATGTCCCTTACATTGGTGATCAGTGAGAAGAATGTCCCTTACATTGGTGATCAGTGGGAAGAATGTTCCTTACATTGGTGATCAGTGAGAAGAATGCCCCTTACATTGGTGATCAGTGGGAAGAATGTCCCTTACATTGGTGATCAGTGAGAAGAATGTTCCTTACATTGGTGATCAGTGAGAAGAATGTTCCTTACATTGGTGATCAGTGGGAAGAATGTTCCTTACATTGGTGATCAGTGAGAAGAATGTCCCTTACATTGGTGATCAGTGGGAAGAATGTCCCTTACATTGGTGATCAGTGAGAAGAATGTCCCTTACATTGGTGATCAGTGGGAAGAATGTCCCTTACATTGGTAATCAGTGGGAAGAATGTTCCTTACATTGGTGATCAGTGGGAAGAATGTCCCTTACATTGGTGATCAGTGGGAAGAATGTCCCTTACATTGGTGATCAGTGGGAAGAATGTCCGTTACATTGGTGATCAGTAGGAAGAATGTCCCTTACATTGGTGATCAGTGGGAAGAATGTCCCTTACATTGGTGATCAGTGGGAAGAATGTTCCTTACATTGGTGATCAGTGGGAAGAATGTCCCTTACATTGGTGATCAGTGAGAAGAATGTTCCTTACATTGGTGATCAGTGGGAAGAATGTTCCTTACATTGGTGATCAGTGGGAAGAATGTCCCTTACATTGGTGATCAGTGAGAAGAATGTTCCTTACATTGGCGATCAGTGGAAAGAATGTCCCTTACATTGGTGATCAGTGAGAAGAATGTCCCTTACATTGGTGATCAGTGGGAAGAATGTCCCTTACATTGGTGATCAGTGAGAAGAATGCCCCTTACATTGGTGATCAGTGAGAAGAATGTTCCTTACATTGGTGATCAGTGAGAAGAATGTTCCTTACATTGGTGATCAGTGGGAAGAATGTTCCTTACATTGGTGATCGGTGGGAAGAATGTTCCTTACATTGGTGATCAGTGGGAAGAATGTTCTTTACATTGGTAGTCAGTGAAAATGATTTAAAGTAAATACAATTATTTAAAAAAAAATGTAAAACACACCCATAATCCCTTCACACACTCTATATAAAAAGGGTTATGTAGGATGAGCATATGTATGTAAACAATAATGGATACATGTATAGTATCCACCAGAACATCAGAGTGAGAGCAATTCTAGGGCCATAATTCATAGTTAAAGGGGTTGTATGGGTTCAGTTTTTTTTTTTTTTTAATAACAAACATGTCATACTTACCTCCACTGTGCAGTTTGTTTTGCACAAAGTGGCCCCGATCGTCATCTTCTGGGGTCCCACGGAGGCTCTCACGGTTCCTCCCCGCAAGAGCTAACCCCCTCTGGGAAGCTCTCTCCCGAGTGGGTTACCTTGCAGGCGCACTCCTGTGTGATACACTTGGCGGCCATACCCGATAAGTGTATGACTCAGCCCCACCCCCTGGCGTGCAACAACATTAATTTGATTGACAGCAGTGAGAGCCAATGGCTGCGCTGCTATCAATCTAACCAATGAAGAGCCGATTGGAAAGCTATGCGGGAATATTGTGCTAATTTATGAAAACCTTAACTTCGAAAATGTACCATTGTTGCACTTTAATGTACATTTTATTTTTCTTTAATTCCTATAATAAACATTTATTTGGAACATAGCATCCAGAAATTCTTTGAATGCATGCAATATGGGCAGTGCAATATGTAGGTAGGATTTGTGTGGATGCAGCTTGAACGTGGGCAGGGACACATGGGCAGAGACACAGGGGGCCCCATGATCTCCTTTTGCCCGGGGGCCCCATGAGCTGTCAGTCCGCCCCTGTGCCTATCGTGAACTTCAAGCCCTGCAAGCTTCTCCCAGTTGCCAGATAGCATATTGTGGCAACTAGCCTCTGCTCAGCACTGATGGCTTCCCGCATAAAGGTATCCTGCCTGGTGATATAGGGGGACACCAAAGCCAAGAGATGCTGAAAAACGGGGTCAGACATCCTAAGAAATTTCCTGTAATCATCAGGATTATTCTCCTGGATCTCCCGCAGCAGAGGCTTGTGAGAGAATTGGTCCCTCTGGAGCAACCAATTCTTGATCCATGAACGCCTCCTCACCCTGTTCACAAACCAACTGCACAGCATGAACTCTAGGACAAGATCGTACCCGCAACATGGCTAGAAAACGAACGTCTAATCAGAACGCACTGAAGAACAGCAAGTCCTATGAAGAACGACCTGAAAATAAGAAACAAGCCGACAGGAACGCACTGTAAAACAAATACGACCTGACTACATGCCCTGAAAGACAAGATACGAACCCACAAGCACAAACTGAACCGCAGAAAACGATTTGAAAGCACGAAGACTGAAAGGCACGAATCGTCTCTCACCAAACTTTTACTAACACGCAGTGAAACGAGATTAGCAAAAGCAGCCCCAAGGGTGGCGCCAGTGGAATCGAACATTCCCTTTATAGTGCCGTTGTACGTGTTGTACGTCACCACATTTGAGAACGACGAGATTTTGTCTTGACAGTGTGTATGCAAGGAAAGCTAGACAAGAATCCCGTCGAGAAAAAGTAAGGTTTTTTTTACAAAGATATTCTTGGTCGTGTGTACGAGGCTATACAAGTGCTTTGGATTACAAGCATGCTTCCGAAATGAATTATGCCCGCAATCCAAGGTTTTACTGTATATGGAATTCTACATGTCATTTTTTTTTGCCTGATAGTTGACTATCAAACAATTAAACAGAGACAACTGTGTCCATTTAAACCTGTATGAAGCGTACTCAGCTTTTTTCTATTTTCAAAAACTGTGTTTAATATTCTAATATTCACCTAGTGATTCTCTTCCTATTTGGATTCGGACGGCATAGCCCTCAGAATGCTTCTATTCCCCTGGCAATTATTTCTTACAAAAGCTTAACAAAAAAACTTCTGTTTTCATCTGCACTGGTAATGTCAGTTCCTGTTTACATTGTTTATTACAAAGAAGCACTAAAACTCACTGCAAGTGACATTTCAGGGTGCATCCGTTTTAAATAACAGTGATTGATTTAGCACCAGTGAATGTATGATGAAAGTCACATGCAATGCTTTATACTGTAATTACACCCCAAAGTGTTCTTGCACTGTTGAGACTACATCAATAACCAACATTGTTTTCTCAAACAGATTAAATAAGTTCAGGCAACGGTTGAAAGTCCACTTTGCAGCATGTCTTACCAGTAGAAACTGTTTCCCATTTAAGTAAATGTACATCCAAAATTTTTCTTTTTTGGATATATTTGGCAAGAGTAACTTCCCTATCAGGTTTTTCCCTCTCTGTAACCCATTGGCAAAATTGCCCTTCACTTCTTTTCTCAGTGATGTAAAAGGAAGTGAGAGGGAAGAGAGGGAATCTCTACAAAGTGGGTCAGTGGTGGAACTACCAGGGTCGTAGCAGTCACATTTGCGACCAGGTCCTGGCATTCCACCACTGTCAGGGGACACCAGCGGGGTTGCTAGTCCCAGGGCTCTGAGCGGAGAGAGCGTATCTCTCATACAGCTCAGAGCCGACAGTTCTCCCTGCTCCCAGCCCCACCCTCCCTCCTCCATCTCTCTTACCTGATGACACAGCTGATCTGCTCCTTCTCCCCCTTCCCCTCTCCTGTGTGTGCTTTGCGGGAAGTCAAGTGTGAAGCTAACAAGCTCACACCTCCCGCAGAACAGATACTTCTAAAGATTACATTTTGTGATCTAATGTTACACCTATAAGCTCCCACAAAATGGTCATATTTTTGACACTGAAGGCAAATCCTTCATTGGGTTCTCATTCTGGACAGTGAAACGAAAAAAAAAAATGGACATTTTTTTGGACAATTAAGAGTATAAGCTGGCAAAAAGTCTGTGCACCCAAATACTAAATGTGTAAAAAGTAATCCCTTGAAATTATTTTCACGTTGGTACAGGACCCCCCTAAGGTTGCACTCCATCTTCCCCTTAGTCTCCCCATTGTGTTGGAGATGCGGGACCGAGAGGGGCTCCCTACTACACATTTGGTGGTCATGCCCTAAACTACAGAAGTTTTGGACGGAAGTTCATCGACTCACCAACAGCATTTCCACATATGACCTAGACTTCTCACCAGCGCAGTTTCTGCTACACCACTCCAACATGCCTCCGAAAACCTACTCACGTTTTTTGGCAATGCACATGATCAACGCAGCAAAACTTTGCATCCCTGCGAAGTGGCGGGCTCTTGAACTCCCAACTATGGCTGACTGGTTCAGACGCATAAACCGAATCGCAGACATGGAAAACCTGATCCACCAAGCACATGACACACGTCTAAATTTACAGAAAGGTGGGCTTGTTGGATACACTTTACCTCCACAGATGAATATAAGATGACTGTGTCTTGAGAGGACTTCCGAGAGCTGTGGTGAAAAACTTAATATTTATTTAAAAAAAAAAAGCTAAAAGAAGAAATCTAATTGTACTCCTGACAATTCCTTGCGCCTGCCTACCTTACAAAACCCCCTTGCCATCTGATCCTCTCCTCTTTACCCTCCCGTATCCCACATCAGATCCCGTGTGCTCTACCCGGTCTTGATTCTTTTCAGGATTACGCACATTATTCCTTACGAGATCCCCCCAGGATCCATTTTGCACTCACCCCCTCATGGCCCCTCTATGTTACATTTTGTATTCTTCACGTTTACATGTCGGACTCGTTTCACCGCTCTACTTCGGTAGACTGGCTCGTCATTATGCCTTTGACCATCCCTGATGCGACGAGCCACTCACGCAACAACAAGGTCGCCCCCTCTCGCCTCCCTCTACTGATGACTAGTCTTATGTCAAGCAGGTTCTCACCGGGAAATGCACAGTTCTAATGTAGCTTTGGAAGTCTCTTCTGTTTATGGTTTATATATTGTTTATATGAAGTTTGATATACTGCGGCTGCGTCCACTTCCATGCTTCCCATGTTATCTTACCGTTTCAGTAAACTGTCTGTATTGTTACCATTCTTTTCAATAAAATATTGGAACAAAAAAAAAGTAATCCTGTGTGGCCCCTTTAAAACTAGCAGCTAACACGGCAATCAGATAATAGCTAAAAAAAAATGAAAAATAAAGCGTAGTGCTAAATAACAAGATCCAAACAATAAATTAATGATTCAAGAAAAAATATGGGATATTGATCGTTGAAAACAATAGTAATCTTATATAAATGTGATTATAATATCCTTATAACGTGCAAACATATACAGAATTGTTTTTATAGTCCATATAAATAACAAGTACCATTGTGGCAGTCATGTAACCGTTCTATTCACACTGCAAAAAAAGTTGAAGTGACTTGGCAGTCAGATAATTGCTTCATCGCTTCCCAGGCAGGCATGCAAGGGGCCCACTGGATGGAGCAATGGCTAGTAACCAGTCCAGCCTGGCATCGCAGCAACGAGGAAGAAATTAGTATCCAAATCCTGCCTACAATTACAGTATTTTTTGTTCCATAAGATGCTCTCCCCCCTTAAAAAAAATGGGGGAAAATGTATGTGTGTCTTATGGAGCGAATATTGACCAGGCAAAACCCCAACACCCCCCCCCCCCCTGTCGCAGTTGCCATATTAGAATACCGGCGCTTGGCTTCTTTGTGGCAGAAGAGAGGACAGGATGTAAGGCGCATCCTGACAGGGGCATACCAAGGGAGGGGGCAGTTAGTGGCAGTGCCGTCGCTATGGGGGTGTGCCGGGTGTGTGTTGGGTGACACCTGCCAGAGGTGACACCATCCCGAGAGCAGCGAGAGCCCTGGATGCTCCCTTTGGTCATTTTTTTTCAGCCGGAACACCTCTGGCACCGTGGCCACACTAGCCTGGTCCAGTCCATTGCTGCGTTTTCTTCCTGCTCCTCCCACCACTGCTGCGCTGCCTAGCCAGGCCTGTGTGTATCATTTATGAGAGAGCCAGCCAGCTGCCCGCCAGGGGAGGGGGTTGTGGATTGCAATGGTGCTGTCTGCCGCTGCCTGAGGTGAGCTGGTGATATGGGGGTGGGAGGTGGGGGTTGGTAGGGTATGCACTGCCCAGTCACCTGAGCTGGTGTGAAAAGAGGCTGAAGGGGTGTTTGTATTTGCCCTGCTACCCTGAGCTGATCTGGGAAGGGGGGAGGTTGTTGTATCCACCACCACCACTACTACTAATACTACTACAGGTGATGTGGTCCCCCTCCCTCCACCTCTCAAATGAGCTCAGCTACACTATACCTGGATATTATCCTGCTATATTTTTTTAAAATATTTTAGTACACCATTTGGTTCAGAATATTTTTTTTCTTGTCTTCCTCCTTTGAAACCTAGGTGCGTCGTGTGGTCAGGTGCGTCTTATGGAGCGAAAAATACGTTAATATATAGTTCCAAATAAAAGGAATCACAAAAGTGCGCAGTGTGCTAAATAATTTTAAATGTTTGTATGGATGTATGATAAAACTACATGAGGCTAGCTCCTATGAAAGCGCTTATTATGTACAGCCTTATATCATGCAGCTTACTTTCTTAACTTGGCTAAATGATAATCTACATTGTCTTATGCTTACCTTTATTGTGTTGTTCCGTTCAACGAAAGTTGTTCTCTATTTAATCCGGACCACAAATTCTTCTTGTCAAATTTTAAGCTTGTTATAAATTATAATTTTTTCCTATGTCAAAACATACCTAAACTTTTCAAAATATCTCCAATTAAATTACTGTAACCATATGAAACTTTGAAGGATGGCACTGACAAAAATAATACAGCCCAGCACAGCTTAGTAAAGGGTCACTGCATTAAAAAAGCTTTCTGATATAAAGTGCAGTAACTATTAGTAAAGTTAACAGTTAGTGGATTTGAGAATGGATTTGCCAGATGCAGTAAGCTGATGATTGGGTCAATTTACTGGAGGTGGAAATTTGCCTTAAACAATTTTCTATAGTTGTTGGATCCCTCCCAGGTGTTTGAAAATGATCGGGGTTATGTTAGGTCTTCTGGTTTTTACAGCAGCAAGTGAAAAGGGTTGACATGGTTTGGAATATCTTAATAAATATAGGGGCATCCCTATAAAAGGATGTACAAAAAAAAAGCTATAATATTGAGTATGTTTACATCTTTAGCATGATATGGGAAGATAGATACATTTTTATGGTTTCCTGGCTATTGAAAGGTAACTTCTTGCTAATATAAAGTGTGATATTTGAGCCTGTCCAAAAAAATGACCTGTTTAAACATGCACAGGAATGTTTATGTTTTTTTTCACATTTAAGTGTAGCACCCTGGGGTTTAGTTACAGATGCTCCTTACAAATTTACTTGCCAGGAGTAGTTACCCTGGTTGATTGTTAGAGATCTATTGATTCCTTCCTAAGTTTGCACTGGTTGCACTTATCTCTACTACCACTAGGTGGCCGGGTACATGGTGGTGCTATGAGAAGGGCGACACAAGGTCAACTTATGGGTATGTGGGTGTCTCAGCCAATGGACAAGAGTTTCTTTGAATCCCGAGTGTACAGACTTTCCTTACAAAAGAATCGCGGTTCTTTTGAAAGGAAAGAACACAGTGATGTCATTGCGTACGACGAGCATGCGCTCGTAACATTCGATGCCGTCGCAACCATTTTGCTGCACCCTACCTATGCCTAGGAAGCTACCGGGTTTCCACGGCGACAGGTAAGTATCTACACTCTCGGGTTTCTCGGCAGGAAAACTGCAGAATCTCTCGTCTAGATTCTGGGCAGTTTTCTTGTCGAGAAACCTGAAAGCCTCGTACACACGCTCAGTATACTCAGCAAGAAAGCTCTGCCAGCAGTTTTCTTGCTGGTTCTTGCCGAGTACACTGAGCGTGTGTACGAGGCTTAATTTCTCTGCCACCTGGAAGGCTGATGGGTGGAATTGTGTCGAGTTGCCCTGGGCTGCTAGACCAGAGATTGGGCCTATCCCGGGGGCATCGGTCTGCTAGGTGGCCTGAAGGCCTATCCAGAAGCAAGAGAGCAGCGCAGGGTTGGCATAGCGGCTTGCAGTCCAACCAGAAGTGACAGTTCTTCTGGTCGGAGAACCTGCCATGGTCGGAGGTAGAGGGGAAGCTGTTGCCACTAAGGGACCAATCACCTTGTTACCAGGGACCACAGTGAGTAACTGAAGCAAGTACCAGAGCAGTATTCTTGCCGAATGGGCACGATGGAGAATCAGGAAACTTCAGGCAGTAATTAAGTCAGGGACCCAGCCAATGGAGGTGACGCTTGCAGAGCAGCCTTGTGTGCCAAACCAAGGACAGAGCAAGTCAGTGGGGTGAAGCTTGAGAAGTATCTGTGAGTGCCAAGCTAGGGACCCAGCAGAGAGGTAGGGGTGACGCTTGGGGAAGATACCACCGTGAAGATTGGAAGAGCTTAAGGGATTCAGTGGCAGTGAATCAGCAGGTCTAGTGAGAGACCGGAGCTTAGTGGGCTGAAGAACTACAGGGAGAAGTTGTAGTGAAGGTAAAAGGACTGTTACAATTTGTGTTAGGAACTGTTAAAGACTGTTGCCATAGGAGACGGCATTCTGTGCTGCAGCTGCCCCCCAGAGCCCCCCTTTTTTTTACCTGAACCTGATTGTTTTAGCGACAAGCATGAGCCCTGCAGCTCCAGATGCTGTCTCAGGTCCTCATTGGATAGATTGATAGCAACAGGAGCCATTGGCTCCCGCTGCTGTCAATCAAATCCAGTGACGCCGGGGGGCGGGCCCAAGTCCTGCTCGAGTGCCCCCATGAAAAGCGTCTTTCTGTTGGAGCACCTAATGAAGAGGAGGGGCCAGGAGCGCTGCAGGGGGACACCAGAAAAGGAGGATTGGGGCTATTCTGTGCAAAACCTTTGGACAAAGCAGGTAAGAATAATTTTCTTTTTTGTTTTTTTTAAACAAAC
Source organism: Rana temporaria (assembly GCF_905171775.1). NCBI lineage: Eukaryota > Metazoa > Chordata > Amphibia > Anura > Ranidae > Rana > Rana temporaria. The sequence goes on along the minus strand of NC_053496.1, from coordinate 101,691,738 downwards.
CTTCACAATTACCTTAATAGGAGAAAATGAATTTAACAGTCATTAATATTAAAAATAGACAAATATACTGTACAAGACAACAAAACAGATTGCAACGGCAGATCTCACAGATGGCCAAGAAGTTTAATTTTGACTATTTGCTCATCTCTTAACCTCATTTACACCATTTCTTATTAACTTACACATACATAAATATCAGAAACTTGTAACAAAAAGAATATGAAGTGTGTCATTGCTGAACTCCTTATCTTTTAGTTGCCTAGCTGAATCTAACTTTAATAGTTTGAGACATGAAGCAAGAAAACAAATCATAAACATCACAGTGAAGACTTATGCCGCGTACAGACGGTCGTTTTTCTTGATGAAAAAAAACAATGTTTTAAATCATGAAATAAAACAACGTTTTTGAAACTTAATTTTCAAAAATGACGTTGCCTACACACCATCATTTTTTCACAATGCTCTAGCAAAGCAAGGTTACGTTCACCACTTTTTTTCCATTGAAGCTCGCTTCATAACTAGCTTCTGGGCATGCGCGGGTTTAAAAACGTCATTTTAAACGTCGTTTTTTGCTACACACGGTCAATTTCTGTGAAACAAAGAATGACGTTTTGAAAAACGACACAAAAAATTCAAGCATGTTCGAATTTTTTTTTGGTAGTTTTTTTGAAGACATAAAACGTTTTGCCCACACACGATCATTTTAAATGATGTTTTTTAAAACTTCGTTTTTTTTCATCACAAAAACGACCGTCTGTACGCGGCATTAGTTTGCCTAATCAACTATCCTAAGTGCAGAAGTTTTAGGCAAGTGTGAAGAAATGCTGTAAAGAAAAAATTATTTTAAAAATATATATTTTAATTGTTTATTTTTATCAATTTACAAAATGAAAAGTGATCGAACAGAGAGAAAACCTAAATCAAATAAATATTTGATGTGGCCTTTGGCTTCAAACCAGCATCAATTATTCTAGGTACACTTGCACACAGAACTCAGCAAGTGGGTTGTTCCAAACATCTTGGAGAACTAACCACAGATGTTCTGTGGATGTAGGCTGCCTCAAATCCTTGTGTCTCTTCATATAATCCCAGACAGACTTGATGATGTTGAGATCAGGGCTCTGTGGGCAGGGCTGGTGCAATAATTTTTGCCAACTAAGGCAAAGGTTCATTAGTTCATACACAGATCAGACATCCCCTCCAGAAGTACAGAACCCCCCCCCCCCCCCACCTTCATTAGTTCATACACAAATCAGACATCCCCTCCAGAAGTACAGACCCCCCCCTTCATTAGTTCATACACAGATCAAACCCACCCCTTCATTAGTTCATACACAGATCAGACCCCCCCCCCTTCATTAGTTCATACACAGATCAGACATCCCCTCCAGAAGTACAGACCCCCCTTCATTAGTTCATACACAGATCAGACATCCCCTCCAGAAGTACAGAACCCCCCCCTTCATTAGTTCACACACAGATCAGACATCCCCTCCAGAAGTACAGAACCCCCCCCCCCTTCATTAGTTCATACACAGATCAGACATCCCCTCCAGAAGTACAGAACCCCCCCCCCCCCTTCATTAGTTCACACACAGATCAGACATCCCCTGCAGAAGTACAGAACCCCCCCCCCCCCCCTTCATTAGTTCATACACAGATCAGACATCCCCTCCAGAAGTACAGAACCCCCCCTTCATTAGTTAATACACAGATCAGACATCCCCTCCAACCCCCCCCCCCTTCATTAGTTCATGCACAGATCAGACATCCCCTCCAGAAGTACAGAACCCCCCCCTTCATTAGTTTATACACAGATCAGACATCTCCTCCAGAAGTACAGAACCCCCCCTTCATTAGTTCATACACAGACCAGACATCCCCTCCAGAAGTACAGACCCCCCCCCCTTCATTAGTTCATACACAGATCAGACCCCCCCTTAATTAGTTCATACACAAATCAGACCACCCCCTTCATTAGTTCATACACAGATCAGACATCCCCTCCAGAAGTACAGACCCCCCTCTTCATTAGTTCATACACAGATCAGACAACCCCTCCAGAAGTACAGACCCCCCCCCCCTTTATTAGTTCATACACAGATCAGACATCCCCTCCAGAAGTACAGAACTACAGAACACCCCCCTCCCCCTTCATTAATTCATACACAGATCAGACATCCCCTCCAGAAGTACATAACTACAGAACACCCCCCTCCCCCTTCATTAATTCATACACAGATCAGACATCCCCTCCAGAAGTACAGAACCCCCCCTTCATTAGTTCATACACAGATCAGACATTCCCTCCAGAAGTACAGAACCACCCCGCCCCCCTTCATTAGTTCATACACAGATCAGACATTCCCTCCAGAAGTACAGAACCCCCCGCCCCCCTTCATTAGTTCATACACAGATCAGACATTCCCTCCAGAAGTACAGAACCCCCCGCCCCCCCTTCATTAGTTCATACACAGATCAGACATCCCCTCCAGAAGTACAGAACCCCCCCTTCATTAGTTCATACACAGATCAGACATCCCCTCCAGAAGTACAGAATCCCCCCCACCGCCCTCCATTAGTATAGTACACACAAACACCACCCGGGCGGCAGCTGGAGAGGACAGCGTGGAGCTGCACCGCTCGGGTGAAGAAGATGCTAATGACATGGAGAGGGAGAGCGGTTTCGGTGTCCAGAGAGACGCCGACGAGGAGGAGGAGGAGGGAGGGGAGCAATGAGCACTCTGGCGCTTGATCGCCCCCACCTCTGTGGCGCCTGGGTGAACTGCACCCCGCACAGCTGTCTCAGATCGGTTGGTCCTGCAGTTTTCCGCCCTGTTCCCCTGTCGGCGCTGGCGCCGTAAGGCAAGTGCCATTGTTGCCTTGCGCTAGCGCCGGCCCTGTCTGTGGGGCTAAACCTTAACTTTCAAGACTCTGTTCTTTATGCTGAAGATACTTCTTAATGACTTCTGCTGTGTGCTTGGAGTCATTTCCCTGCTAAAGAATCTTATGGTATGACATGATGGACAAGTATCTTTCTGCATTTCTCAGCATTGAGGGCCCCATTGATCAGTAAATGTTAAAGACAGTAGATGCGCTTGTCTGCCAAGGAAACTTAATGCAACATATGAAGGACACATCATGCTTTCTTTCATTTTAAATCCGAAAATGTCCAGCAATGTCATCAGCACAGAACTGGCAGTGGGACCCAGGTACACCCATCTACTGTCTGGAGAAGTCTGGCCAGAAGTGGTCTTAATGGAAGAAATGCGGCCTTGGAAACAAGGTTAAGCGACAACTATGCATGACAACATAGGAACTGGGGTGCAGAAAAATGGCAACAGGTGCTCTGGACTGATGAGTTAAAATTTGAAATTTTTGGCTGTAGTATGTGGCAGTTTGTTCAGCAAATGGCTGTAGAGCGGTACAATAATGAGTGCCTGCAGGCAACAGTAAAGTATGGTGGAGGTTGCTTGCAAGTTTGGGGCTGCATTTCTGCAAATGGAGTTGGAGATTTGGTCAGGATCAATTGTATCCTCAATGCTTGGAAATACAGGCAGATACTTATGCATCATGTCATTCCACCAGGGAGGCACCTGATTGGGCCTAAATTGAATTATGCTGTAGGACAATGACCCTAAATATATAGCCAGTGTAATTTAGAACTCTCTTCAGCATAAAGAAGAACAAAAGTCTAATTTTTCATGACGTGAAAAAATGCAATTTTTTAAATTGGTCATTAAAAACGACCGTGTGTAGGCTCCAGAGCATTTTTCTCGACGTGAAAAATGGCCATTAAAAATTTAGAACATGCTCTAATTTTTCTCGTCGTTTTTCACATTGTCGTTTTTCACGTCGTGAAAAACGCTCGTATGTAGGCTTTAAAGACGGGAAAAAAATGTGCATGCTCAGAAGAAAGTTATGAGAGGGGAGCGCTCGTTCTGGTAAAACTAGCATTCGTAATGGAGATAGCACATTCGTCACGCTGTAACAGACTGAAAAGCACGAAGACTGAAAAGCGCAAATCGTCTCTCACCAAACCAAACTTTTACTGACACGAAATCAGCAAAAGCCGCCCAAAGGGTGGCGCCATCTGAATGGAACTTCCCCTTTATAGTGCGTCGTACGTGTTGTAAGTCACCACGCTTTGCTCGAGCATTTTTTTTTTCACGATCGTGTGTATGCAAGGCAGGCTTGACAAGAATCGCGTCGAGAAAAACATCGTTTTTTTCTAGGACATTAAAAATGGTTGTGTGTACGCGGCTTTAGGAGTGATAATTTGGTCCTGATCTCAACATCGAATCTGTCTAGAATTATATAGTATGAGGAGACACAAGGAGTTGAGGCAGCCTACATCCACAGATGATATGTGGTTAGTTCTCCAAGATGTTTGGAACAACCTACCTGCAGAGTTCCTTCAAAAACCTGCGTGCAAGTGTACCTAGAAGATTTAATGATGTTTTGAAGGCAAAATCAAAATGTTGATTTGATTTGGATTTTTTCTTCTGTTCATTTACTTTCCATTTTGTTAATTGAAAAAATAATCTATTAGCACTTCTATTTCTGAAAGCATTCTAAATTGACAGCATTTGTTCACACCTGCCTAAAACTTTTGCACAGTACTGCATATAAAAATGCTAATGAATGCATGAATGGTTTCCCTATAGGAATGAATGGGGCTGTGGTGCACATGCTCAGTACAAGACGACAATTTTTGGAGGAAAAGCTATGAAGTTCCAAGTGGGGCCACGCAGTGATGTTCAATGGGTGGTGCTGAAAGTATGTTTAAGGCTCTGTTCACACTGGTGTGATTTCAGATGTGACTTGAGTCACACACATTGTTTTTAATGCTGCGCATTCACTTCAACGCAACTCAGCTCTACTTGATTGAAAGTCAGATCAAAATCAGATTGCAGCAGTGTGAACCTAGCCTAAGACCTAGTGGGCAGCATTCGGGTAGTGGAAGACAGGTACTACTTTACCTAAAAATGTGGGGTTAGTGTATTATTTATTCCACAGAAAACATAAAGACTTTTACTGGGCTTAGACGTAGAGCTCTATAACTAAGCCCACAAGCAAGCGAAGCGCGTTAGTGGAGAGTGGCTTGGGAGACAATGCTGAAGCCTTTCTGTTATACTTGAAAATGGGTGGCTTTCTAAAGTGTGCTTCCATCCTTCCCCTTTCATAATTGATCCTTTGGGGAGCTGCCCTCAGCTGGTTTTGAATCGCCTGGTAAACCTTGTGGAGCTTCGAGCAGTGTTCTGTGTCTGTTTGGCTGTTATTGGGATGTTATCTTTAATTACTCGTTTTATTCCAACATCTGTACAGGCACACAAAGCTTAGAGAACTCAGACAGGAAAATATTTTTTGGGTTAGATTTAGCAATCCTAATTCGGCTGGTTTGGCTTTAACTACGCTACATTTACTTTATCCTGTAATTAAAGCCTATTTAGTATAATGCTTTGTGGATTTTTTTAGAAGTAAAAAAATACATTTGCATTTTATTACAGTCACTTTTACCCTTCATTATTAGTATTTTTGTAGAAAGTATATGTTGCCATGGCAATTTGATGTGGGATTTCGTCTTGTAAAGTACTACATCTTGACTCACTTTCTACCCATTGATTTTTGGCTTCTTTAGTTTGGTACACAGGATGAACTTATAGCTATTAAATTAGGTATATTATTTACTTATATTGAGATGGGGAATACATGTACACTGTAGTGATAAAAAACGATTTTCTATTCAGAAACATAAATTTAATTTAACAACTGTTGCTGTTACTCTGCAGGTAGATAACTGCTCATAGGTCAATACCATACAGAGCATTTACTCTGTGGCTTCCTCTGGGAGAAGAAAGTGGCTCCCTTTGCTGTTATAAAATTATGCCTAATACTGCATTGCTGCTTATACTGACCTCAGCTAATGACTAGCACTGGCAATACAGCACAAATAGTATTATATCATATATATTTTTAATACATTAGAATATACAGCAATTATGAATCTAATACCCTATTGTCTTAGATGTTTTTTTCTTGCATTATGTAACAGGGAAAATGGATCATGTAGATGTAAAAGGCAACCTTGTTTAACCACCTCAATACAGGGCACTTTCACCCCCTTCCTGACCAGGCCATATTTCAACTTTGAATGACAATTGCGCGGACATGCAATACTAGTCATACTTCATATTCCCATTGCACACATTCCTGGGTGAGCTCTCAAATTAGGGTGCTGTAGCAACAAACAGCTGGAAACTGGTACGAATCCAATGTAGATATTTGTCACAAGGAGAGTGCAATGTTTCGGAGTCACGCACAAATCCACTATAATATGCTTTCTATATTAGAAAGTATATTATATACACTTATAATATATTACACCCCTATATACTGCACACCAAACAATAGTACACCTATATCAGTCCTTAAAAGGACTTTTGTGGACCTGTTAGCTAACGATTTGTGTCACTACAGTCTGTCCCTGCTCCACACAGCAACCTCTCCCTACACTGACAAAAATCAGAATGTAAAATGGCCACCAGATCAGGTCTATTTATAAGGTAGGGGGTATGTCCATGTGCTGAAATGTCTCAATTGGCTGTCCTGTACCACCTGATGGATTTGTCATGGGCCAAAGATCTTCTCAATGTAAAATTGCGAACGGGCGCGAAAATCACCAGAAAATTAATACATTCACGGATTTTTAATTGCTAAGAAAAAGTTATTATAGAAGGACAGATCTAGAATATCCACTTTCCGACCAGGCCTTTTCTGGCATATTTTGTTTACAAGTAAAATATTACTTGCTAGAAACATTATATATATATATATTTTAAGCAGAGACCCAAGATAGAATGGCGCTGGGTGCAATTTTCTGTCACCTGGTATCTGCGCAATGGTTTTTCAAATGCAATTTTTTGGGGAAAAAATCACTTTAATGACTATTAATGCAAAAAAATATATATATAACCCAATTTTTTGGTAATATATAAAAAATAATGTTACGCCAAGTAAATAGGTAGTGTTTACTTCTGCCCTATACCTGAAGTGACGCCATGACATCGCTCCAGTCCTCCAAGATCATAGAGGTGATCAGAGATGATCTGGTCTCTGTTAACACCAATGGCCAGCCGCGTGAACCATCGGATTGTTTCCCGGGTGCGCCGGTAGGAACAGCCTGAGAAACACCGGTAAGCGCATGGGGGGGACAACCCTGCTTCTTCTGAAATCGATTCTGCAGCGTTCATGAGAAAGCCAATAGCCATCCGCAAAAAATACTGGGGTTATGGCTACCATCTTCAGCCATAAACCTGGTAAAACACTTGCAAGTCACAACGTATATTGCACTCGGCAAGTGTATCGCTGAATGGGTGGCATGTCCATAAGCTCGGCCTCTGTGGTATAGAAATAGTTCAGGTTCAGCTACCATTCCCAGATAGGTCTCTTTAGGTCCTGCCAGCCAGCCTGGCTGCAATTACCTATTTTCCCTGTCCTTCCCACAGTCTTAACTCTTGGTTCTGCACCCATCTCAAACTGCAATCTCCCAGTTCTCTAAGGCATGCCTCCCCAGTCCCGACTGTGCTCACTCACCAGCCCTCCTGGCTGCAACCAATAGTCCTCCAGGAAGACTCTTAGAAGTATTCTCTCCCACTGTCCTTTACTTATTCTCTCATGTGCCTCTCCTTCCAGGATCTCGTCACTCCTTCTGGATGCACCCGAGCCCCAGCACAGGATCACCTACCCCCCAGACTTGTTAGTCCCTTTCTTCTAGAAAGAGAGCTTTGTCATGAATAGGTGCACAAGACTGCTGCAAGCCTTAAACAAAGTATATCTATAGTCGAAAAGACTTTGGAATAAGAATAAGGACTTGTTAGTCCCATCAGTTTTTTTTCACTGTATAAAAATCACACATGCCTAAAATAGTTATCCTAAATAACATTAGCAGCACTCTTTAGGTGGCTAACATCTCGTATATTTTTTTCAGTCTTGTTAACAGAATGTGAGTCCTACAGTCTTTTGCAAAAAAAATAGAACAACACTCCTAAAGCCACATCCATATAATATTGAGTTTGTGAAAAAATGAAGAGTCAAAGACTCTGGGTCGGACTTCGTAGGCAAGATGGACGCGAGTATAATAAATTATTGTATTTTATTAGTAACAAATTGCTCACAAACAGATCAAGTATAGAAAGAGTTAAAAAAACATACATTGGACACAGACACAAAGATACATAAAACTATGATGTGAACAGAAGGTTGACACCAAATGGACAGCAGTGAGCCCCTGTGAGTCAACGCATTTCACTATTTGTATAAAGATTACTAAAGCGCTGATATGAATGTCAACCAAATATATGTGAACCCAAAAATTATTAAGATAATCAAATGGTGATTGCTGCTATTATTGTGTAGTGTACTGATGTCACAAAAATAAATGAAATAAGGGTTAATTAATCGCTTAATCAACCTTAATATTATTGCACAGTGATCCAATATATACTGCCAAAGTGATAATAGTTCAGTGAATATATACTAACGGTAGTAATAAAGTGCTCCCAAAATAATTTGAATAAAGTGCTTCCCAGAGTTTCACGATTTCACTTCATCAGGACACACTTGGGGATAATCGAAAAGAACAGGTCTCACAATCTATGATAAAACACATCAGTCAGATATTGTATACTAATAACATACAATAAAAACTTTTAAATCCTGAAAACAGTCTTTTATGTCCTGAAAATATGGAACAAGTAGGTGTGCAATACCAATCGATAACTTCCCATCACCGCACCACGCGAGGGTCTCTCGCTTTGGATATTAAACTCACCAGATTTTAATTTTGTACAAAGCGATTTGACTTTAGCAAAATTATCACAAATTGATGCAGTCCCGTCACTGAGCCATTTAGTGCTTGGTGTATAGTGCTGTATATATGTACACGCACTTTACTGATGACATCTACAGTATGTACAATTTGATTATGAAGTGAATTTAGAGCAGCTGGAGAGTTCATCATGTGTGCCTGACGGTGTATATGGATTGACATCTAGGGGTGGTGAATACCTTGGCTGTGTTTAGGAAAAATAGAAGGAGCCGTGCCGTGTGGCCATGCCCTCTGTTGAAGTTGTGATGATGAAATGCTTCAGTGCGTGACCATGCGGCTACCAGGATTGTCAGTATCTTGTGTCTCCACCCGCGAATCACCGCCATCAGAGGTCTCTGTAGAGTGGTGGGAGGAGGCATACTTGCAACACAGTCCTTGAAGATGATTACATGCCTATTTTATTGTGACACATTGTAAGTGCATTTTATGAAGGGGGTTGGTTGGATTTGAATACATTTTAAGACGGTATCACAATATGTGAGGTTTTTTTCTTGTGTGATGTGAGATACACTCTGACGAGAGGAGGATCTGGTGAGTTTAATACCTAAAGGGAGAGGCCCTCACGCGGTTTGGTGATAGGAAGTTATCAATGGATATTACACACCTACTTGTTCCATATTTTCAGGCTATAAAAAAAGACTGTAGGACTCACATGCTGTTAACTACACTGGAAATAATATATGAGATGTTTGCCACCTAAAGAGTGCTGCTAATGGTATTTAGGATAACTATTTTAGGCATGTGTTTTATACAATGAAAATATAGCACTTGCTGAAGATGTTAATAGACTTTCTTATAAATAATTTTTATTGACCATTTTTTGTGTTTATTGAGCGCTGGGAAAGGGGATTTATTTGCTTTTATTGTGTTTTTGGAGTTCTTTTTTACTGCCTGCGTCCCAACTCTTCACTTCCTGTGTCAGAGACGTGAGAAGAATCTTCCTTTATAAGCCACAGTTCTGTGTGTTTTTGAAAGGGAGAACATGGTAGAACTGTGAGCTTTAAAGTGACTTTTACAGGTGTCCGTGTGGCAGGCAGTTTCTTTACTCCTATATGGCAATTGATGTGTGTGATGTGATGTGTGTGTGATGTGTTTTTTTCTTATTGATGTCAAGCCATATGTTCAATTATGACATATAAAGTCATAGCTCCCAACTGTTCCTGATTTTGAGGGACTATCCCTGATTTGGATGAATGTCCCCCTGTCCCTCTTTCCTCCTCATTTGTCCCTTATTTTGGTCTGATCTATAAAGTTGTGTATAAAATGCACTTTTTATCGATCAAAAAATGTTTTCCAGTGCTAAACCTTTCATCTAATTTCTAAATTCTTGCATTTGTAAATTCCAAAAGCCAAAATAAAGGAATAGTAGTGGTAAAAAAAAAGCACTTGTGGGTTTAACCAATCTTGTTTTTTTGTACAATTTTCCTTTAAGGGGGCATGACAAGGTCTGTGTCCTATGCCTGCATACTTTTGCTGATAGGTGTCCCTCATTCCCATCTCAAAAAGTTGGGAGGTATGCTAAAGTGGTTGTAAACCTCAGTCATGGAACCTAAGCAAAGCACACATATCTGTAGTGTTTAATTATCTCTCCCCAAAGCTCCAAGTGTCGTTTCTCTCTGGCGCTTCATTCCTCTGTTATCAGCATAGTCACTTCCGAGAAGTTTTCCTGGCACATGAGTTAAATTTGTGTGTGTGGGTGGGGGAGAGAGCTCATCATGCACAGTTCTGCCTTTCCTCCAATCAGCTCGCACACATTGTAACTGCAGCTTCTTTGCCCCCTCCCCCATTTTGTGCTCCTGACATATGAGAAAAGATTTTACCACTTTTCTGCCCATTTGAAGGGGTGAAGAGAAGAGAAGACTGCAGATAAAACAAATTATTCTAGATAGGTTTTAATTGTTTATCTCTGCGTATCATCTGAGGCTGTTCACTTCACTGGGTATATGAGAGGGTGTACATCCACTTAAAGTGTATTTTAAGCATTGTCACTTAGCAGACCTGAGGCCAGTGTTGAGCCCAAGGTAAAGTTAAATGACACACTCATTATATACTTGCAAAGCCTGGAGCAGGATGAACCATTTTCAGTTCCCTTGTCACTAGTCACACAAACTGAATGTGAAGTTGTCAGCCTTCCAGGAACAGCCTCATGTGTGAACATCATAGTGCAAAAATATAACTCACGGCTATCTCTAAAATGGGGACTGATCAGTTTATATAATAAAAATAAATGTGCGCTGAAAAAACAATTCCAGAAAACTTCAAGCAATATTTATAAAATGGTCTGCAAGAAAATTTTCTAAAAAAAAATACATAAGATTTACATCACTATCCTTCATGTTGCAAGGGTTGGAAAAGACCAGGATACTCTTTGCACTTTTGTAAAAAAACAAAGCAGCTGGTCAACACTACATTGTTTGGGATAGAGGTGCTCCCTGTTGTGATGTGTATTATTAACTTTATTTAAGGTCTTTTATGTCATAGCTTTCATTCTGGAAAGGTGCTTTTACTTGCAGTACATTTTAAAGGAGAAGCCTAGCCAAAGTATTTTTTTACTATACTCCTGTGGATCACAGGCATGCAGTTCATTCTGCACCCCTGTGATTCATTTTCAGCCGACAGCGGGCTGAAGCCTTCTGTCGGCTGACATCACAGAGCCAGTCCAGGTTCTAGAAAGATCCCAAACAAATGGTCGGGAACCACTCAGAAGTTTGGATCAACACTTGGCTCAGCCTCTCAGCGATCCACCATGAGTCTCAGCAGGACCATCTCTACCCTCCACATCTCAGCACTCCAGTGAGAGCTGGAGGGGAGAGCAGAGAGCCGGTGACTGACAGCCACGGCTCTCTGCTCAGAGTGGGGGGAGAACTGAGTGATCAGCAGTGTTTGATTGCTCAGTTCTCACTACAGAGCTGGTGTGCGACAGATGCAGCATCGGGTTGGTGCTTCATCCACCTAGGTGAGTATAGATGTCTGGTTTTTATGAAAGCCATACTTCTCTTTTAATTCACTTAACTATAAGGATCATTATGTGACAATGATTGTCATTTTCAGGATTGGGAATCAATGGGAACTGACAATAAAGCCCTGTACACACGATCGGATATCTGATGAAATCTAATCCGATGGATACCCGATGAAGCTGACTTTTATCAGTCTTGCCTACACACCATCAGTCAAAAATCCGATCGTACCAAAACGCGGTGATGTACAACACTACGACGAGCCGAAAAAAATGAAGTTCAATGCTTCCAAGCATGCGCCGACTTGATTCTGAGCATGCGTGGATTTTTGTCCGATGGAGTTCCACACAGACGATCTGAATTTTCTATTGTTTTTTTATCCATAGGAAAAATTTAAAACATGTTCTATTTTTTTTTCACAGATGAAGAAAAAACGACGGGGGCCACACACGATCGGTTTGTCCGATGAAAACAGTCCATCAGTCTGTTTTCATCGGACAAACCGATCGTGTGTACACGGCTTAAGTGTCATATGGCTGAAAATAATGACTGCTATGGCAAATAACTGAACCTGGTGTCCGGAAACCAGGGTGATTCTTGTTTGAAATGTTTATATGGGTAATGTATTTACTAAAAAAATAATGACACAAATACTACTTTTTATTGTACTTCTTAAAGGTTACTTTTGTAGTCATAACACTAAGTACTACAGACATTAAATAGGAACATTACAGCAGTTATTTTAGGCCAAGTGTTTTACATACACCCATGCATATATTTGTTAACTATTTTGAAGGCTTAATTTTTCTGCCACAAGTTTTTGCAAAATACACAAAGAAAAGTAAAATATTTGTTTTACACAAAGTTGTCAATTTATTAAGATATTGCTCATCACAGCATAGGCATAATTAGAATTACCTATAATCCTCTGAAGAAGATCCCTGATTTGGGATCAAAACGCGTTAGTAATCCTACTTATGCAGATGTTTTTAACTTGTACAACTGTATTTGTAATGCTGTGTTTGCAAACTGTGTGTGGAATGTTTATGATTTTTGACCAGAGATTCCAATTTTAATGTCCATTATTGTAATGCAGTGTATATACCCAATACATTTTTACTCATAATTTTGTTACTTTTGGAACTTTTGCTGCTTAAAAACCACACTGGGGAAACTTTCCTTGCTGCTTAATTAGAATTACAACCCAAAACACAGCCACCTGGTCGGGTCACATGCATCTCCCCCCCAGTCGGTCACCCAGCCGGCCTCCCCTGCATTTCCTCTCCTGGCGGTAAGCATAGTTTCTCCTCGGGCTTCCCTCCGGGAAATAAACCAGCAGTCGACTAGCTTCCCCTGTATCTCCTCTCCTTGCATCTGCTCCCCCCCCCCTCCTCCTGGTGGCCAGCGTAGCTTCTTCTTCCGGCCTCTGGCTCTAATCACATGCTATAAAAAAACACCCCTCCCCCATTGGAATCCATGCGTCCAGCACCCTGCATTGGGACCGGACTCATCAATGGGGGGGTGGCGCCCCTGCACCCCTTATGGGTGGGCCACCACTGCCTCCCAAGTGTGGCAATACCACATGTGTGAAACTTTTTCACTGTTTGGACTGATTATGACATTGTATCCTGTGTATCTCACAAATCAACAAATTGCGTCAAAACCAATGTACTGTAATGGTCACCTCTGTACATGTGGTCAGGGAATATAGCTTAATGTAGTATCACCTATAGCACTCCCAGTTCCTATAAGTCAAGCAAGTCTAGCCTACTGGTACGTGGCTTCCCCCAGGAATGCCATGTTCATTGACCAGGAAGTACAGGAGGCTGAAGAAAGAAAGGACAAAAGAGTACCTGTGGTTCCAGGAATGCAGTTGTCTGCAGGGGCTGGAACTGGGATCTTGCAGGAATGTAGCCAGCAGGATATGCAGATGAGTCATTCAGACACATGGTTAACAAAAAGGAAAAGGATCAGTCCAGACAGCAAGCAAAAATGTGGCCAATAAACAGGCCAGGGTTAGTACATGCAGAGGCAACACTGCACTGGCATTGTGGGGATCAGGAACACCATTGCTGGCTTACGCTGGTGTGGTGCCACTGCAACTGATGTGACAGTGATAAGAAACACTGCTGATGGCATACACTGGCCTGGTGATTCTGGGACAGGTGTGGCAGTAATCAGGGACACTGTAACTGGTGTGGCAGTGATCTAGAACAATATGACCGGTGTGGCGATGATTAGGAACACTGTAAGTGATGTAGAAGTGTGGTCATATTTAGGGACAATATGACAGGTGTGATGGTAATTAGGGACAATATGACTGGTGTGACAGTGATTAGGGACAATATGACATGTGTGGTGGAGATCAGGGACAATATGATTGGTATAGCGATGATCAGGGAAACTGTAACTGGTGTGGGGAATGCATGAAGTTAAAAAAACTTTTTATCTTCACAACTGCTTTAAGACTAATAACGAAGTTTGACTATCAGGTAAGATGTGGACACTAAGCTCTACAAAGTCTACAGGCTCCAGGAACCAGAATAGAATCTATTAAGATTCTGAGAAAACAAAAAATTGTTTTCTCCATATCTGCCATAAACCTTTGAGCCCCTCATCTTGTGCAGGCAAGAAATCGAAGCAACACATTTATATCACCCACAGTTTTGCCAGCTAGTGCCTCACAATATATATATTTTTACTAAAACTGGAGCAAACTTCTTTATTCATTAATGAGGTGCAATGGTGATATTATAATCATCTAAACCTGTATTTAACCTGTTTATGAGTTGTTGTGCCAAGCCATCACGTTGCAATTTGGAATCTAGACTGAGGTGTGTGTGATGTGCATTTAAAAAAGGCAATAGATCTGCTAAAAATGTCTATGTTCTTAAAATAAAGCTGACTTTGCTTTTCCAAGACACATTCTCCACACGTTAATGAGATGTCCAAGTCAGTATCTTAATACTCTTAAAATTGTAAACCTACTATATCTATCAGGCTGCATTGGTGTGGACTGCAGGCATTGCTTCTACCAACATATTAATATTTATACTCAACAAAAGGAGTTGGCTGCACCCACTAATATACTGTGCATGTTGGCTATAAACATTACTGGATATAAGGAATAACAATGAGGAATTGCAATGAGTAGAAATAAGGAATTAAAAAAATCATTGGTTCTCCAGATCCAGTTTGAGTTTGCCAATCCCGCTTATTTTTTACATTTTATATAAGATTAAAAAATACAGCTGGGTAAGGAGCTCAAAGAGCTGTGGGAGGAGAAACAGCAGCACATTAATCTTCCACAGGCAAATATCAGGAATATGAAATGTTGAGTTTTCATATACTTTAAAAAGGGGTGCATGCAAAGTATTTTAAAGAACAGAGATTAGAAGGGGCTGAAGAGAAGTCAGTGAGCATACATAACCAAGGTTTAACCATCAGTGGAAAGAGAAGAGATTGTATTGCTATTTCTAGGGGTAACCGGAGTAATGTCAAGTGCTTAAACATCCAGCCAGTGGAGTCTAAGGTGACATCAGATGGGTGACAAAAGGCCCTGATAGTGAAGGGGACTTGCGAGCTTGGCCCCCTTGGTAGAAACCATTTTTTTTTTATCGAAAGCCCATGGCGTGTGAAACACACTCAAAAACTTCACCCGGTGCCAAAAAAATGTGCACAACATAGAGAGGTGACACAAAAACGTGCAACGGGTGTACACAAGCCCTCTAAAATCAGAGGGCCTTGCCCTGAATCCCCAGGGGCATTAGGCTCCAAACAGGGACAAGGGTACTTACACTTTGGTCCATCTGGCCGAAACCAGACGGACTCAAGTACTAGGTGGGGCTCCCCTGAAGGGAGACCCCATGAGAGAGGGCGAACTAAGCCAGAAGGCCATGACCACCCCCTTCCAAGGCTTTCAGGGCAGGCCCGAGGACCTACACCCTACCAGTCACAGAGTGCAACAAACCGTGTACAACACATAAATACAAAAAACTGACAAACAAAGGAATAAATAAAATAAAGTAGGGGATGAAGATAGTGGAGAGGAGAGTGAAAAGGTGGCCATTGTGCTATACAATGGCCAGGCCTTCTGGGCAGGAATAAAAAATTCCTCTGGTCCCAGCCAAAAGGCCCAGCCCAGGAGGCAGGTGCTAAAAAAGCATGTACTGGTGCAGTGACCGTGGTGCCACAAATCCCTCACTCACAGTGATTTTATGGCACCCCTGGACTGCCACTCCAGGGGGCACATACACCATAGGCTTTCTAGTTCCTATCTGACCCCCCGACTGGATCAGTGCAGCCCTCTTTCCCTGCCAGATAGAGAGCCCTTCAAGGATTTCTCAGGGAGAGCCGCCGGATGCATAACGGTCTCCACTGGTACTAGCACTTCCAGGCCCCCATCAATCCGGCGGATTTGCATGGCGCCACCCAGCTCCTCCACCAGATCGCAGGGACAGCACCCACACTGACACCAGCCAGAAGGCCGGAAAAACCCGGCCCTTCAGCCAGACCCGATGCAGCCACCCATCCCTACCCTACCAGGAGCACCCTTCTGGACAGCTCAGACTCGACCATGGGATGGCCCCCAGTATCTGTCGGGCAGCTCAGCGTAGTCACTACTGAAGCCACCCTTCCAGATGCAATGACACTATTAGATTTGCATCCGCCCTCCCCACTCTTGGGAGTAGCTTCAGCGCCTCCTCTGGCAACTGATAAGAACAGATACTACACTTGATCTTAGCCCAAAATCTGAGAAACCTTGGTAGAAACCCATGCCCCACATACAGGGACCGATATCATGGCATAGGGCATCTCATGTACCTAGCCTAAGATGTGAGTGAGAGAGTAAGAGGCTTCTGGCTAACAAAGCTAGGAAACATGTTAACAAGTGACTTGTTTGTATTGGAGAGAATTTTTGTAATGTAAGGTAGCATGTTGGGCTGTGCTGGTGGAAATACAGGCTCAGTAGTACCACTGCTGTATATTATATATTTAATATAGATAATATCCTTAAAATTGTTACAGAACCTCTCTTCTAATTACAAGCTTTCTGTTTCCTTCTTGCATTAGTGGACAATACTTAACTGAAAGTTGTCCCCAACACAGGGGCCGGCCATTTTGAAGAGGTCAATACTACTCAAATTACTATTGGCTGGAGGGGCTTCTAAGAATGGGTTTGCAACCTGGGTCTTAAGGACAGAGAAAGGGCAGAGACAAGTGGGAAGAAGAGGTGGTATATGGCTGAAGAACAGGTGTGTCTGGCCCAAGCAGCTACTGCATAAGTATTATTATGTTGAACAAGATTCCCTGCTGTGTATATTGTGACAGGAAGTCAGGTAAATCTGTGGGTGTTGTCACAGACGGGACATACATTTCTGCCTTGTTTAGACAATACACCAATTGTTATTAGGCGTCGGCTGCAAATGTAGCCAGAAAAGGTCTAAGGGCGTTAGAAGACTTCAGCTGTTCAGAATGAGGCAATTAAGGCCTCTATGAGTAATCCAAAGGATTACCACTGATTTGCTGCATCCTGAGGATTTCTGAGTGAAAGAGAGCAGTAGCTGAAAGTCTTCTGAGGAGGTGAGATGGTGATTGATTTTTCATGTGTGATAAAAATCAAAAGACTATTGTTTTTCTGCTGTATTACCAGCAGTGTCTGCCCAGCACTAGGCTGTGCCAGACTCCCTAGATAGGTTCCTGTGTGGTGAAGGTAGACGCCCCCAAGTGGCCAGGGTTTATTTTATGTTTGATTTTGTTTATGCTGTTTGGAAGCTTGCACTTGTTTCCAGCAAGATGGAAGAATAAACCAAAATCTTTGTTTTCAACCGTCTTCGACTGCCTGTCTGTATAAATTCAATGTGTAGTGAACCCATCCAAGGGGTCATGCACCCCGCTACTGAGCTAGCCCCTTACAATATGTACAGTTGTGTTCAAAATTATTCAACCCCCCAATGCTGTAAAGGGTTTTAGGGAATTTAGTGTACATTTGTAATTGTATTCAGAATTAAATCCTACAAGGACTTCTTAAAGAACCATATGCAACTAAAATGACATCAATTGGTTTTGTAATACAGTAGTAAATGTTTCTTTTGTGAATTCTTCATTTACACAATTATTCAACCCCTTAAAAAGACTACCACTCTGAAGAACAGAGGTTCATTGAAGTGTTTTCAATCAGATATTGAAAACACCTGTGGATGTCAGGGAGCAGCAATAAAGCCTAATAAGCACCAATTAGGCAGCTTTAAAATGACTGTGATACTCAGCTCCTTCTAGACATTTACTGGTGTGGTTACAAACATGGTGAAGTCAAGAGAATGGTCCAGGAAGACAAGAAAAGAGGTGATTACTCTTCACAGGAAGGGCAATGGCTATAAGAAGATTGCAAAGATGTTAAACATACCAAGAGACACCATAGGAAGCATCATTCGCAAATTCAAGGCAAAGGGCACTGTTGAAACGCTACCTGGTCATGGCAGAAAGAAGATGCTGACTTCGACTGCTGTGCGCTACCTGAAGCGTAGAGTAGAGAAAAGTACCCGTGTGACTGCTGAGGAACTGAGAAAAGATTTGTCAGATGTGGGTACTGAAGTTTCTGCTCAGACAATACGGCGCACACTGCGTAATGAAGGCCTCCATGCCAGAACTCCCAGGCGCACCCCCTTGCTGTCTCCAAAGAATAAGAAGAGTCGACTGCAGTATGCCAAAAGTCATGTGGACAAACCACAGAAGTTTTGGGATTGTGTTCTGTGGACTGATGAAACAAAATTAGAAGTGTTTGGGCCCATGGATCAACGGTATGTTTGGAGGAGGAAGAACAAGGCCTATGATGAAAAGAACACCTTGCCTACTGTGAAGCATGGTGGGGGGTCAATCGTGCTTTGGGGCTGTTTTGCTTCTGCAGGGAAGCTTCAGCGTGTGCAAGGTACCATGAATTCTCTTCAGTACCAGGAGATATTGGATGACAATGTGATGCAGTCCGTCACAAACCTGAGGCTTGGGAGACGTTGGACCTTTCAACAGGACAATGATCCCAAGCATACCTCCAAGTCCACTAGAGCATAGTTGCAGATTAAAGGCTGGAACATTTTGGAGTGGCCATCGCAGTCACCAGACTTAAATCCGATTGAGAACCTCTGGTGGGACTTAAAGAAAGCAGTTGCAGTGTGCAAGCCTAAGAATGTGACTGAACTGGAGGCTTTTGCCCATGACGAATGGGCGAAGATACCCGTAGATCGCTGCAAGACATTTGTGTCAAGCTATGCTTCAAGTTTAAAAGCTGTTATAACTGTAAAAGGATGTTGTACTAAGTACTAAGATTGGATGTCACTTGGGGGTTGAATAAAACTGATAATGATGTGAGCACAGAAAAGACATTTGTGGTTATTTCATTATAAATGTTATGTTATATTTGTCTGACCTACATGTGCCTCTTTGATTTAATTGTAAGCAGGATGACTGAATGATCAAAATCAATGTCAAACTGGCCAAAACAATCAATTTCAGTGGGGGTTGAATAATTTTGAATACAACTGTATGTCACGGTGGTTAAAGGAATATGCGGTTTTCTCAAGTTACAATGTTGAATTACCAGACTTCAGAGGAGAGATGGGGACTACACCTCCCAGTAAGCCCAGGATCACGTGGCTGTCTTTGGAGGGTGAGCTGCTACCTATTCCTAACAACAGAGCCAAAGTCATTGCTACCCATGATTACTCATAAGAACAGAGACGGAGTTTGCTTTATGTACCGTAAGTACCACCTTGCACAGCATTTACCTGATACTGTAAAACTGTTTCAGAGGAGTAGTCTAAGGGCATTACAACCTGTGTGTGAGCACCTAGAATAAAGAAAGTGCAAGAGGTCATTCTTTTGCAGGGAAGGAACTGACCTGAGATAGGTGGTTGTATAGAGTGGTGAGGGGCCACCGATCATTGTTCCAGTTTGCTTTCCTAATGTGAGGGATAACAAATACTAACAATTTGGTCACAAGCACTCTAACAGGAGATTCAGGGCCCCAACACTGGTCAACTATATATTTAGATTTATTTAGATTTTTGTTTAGAATTATTTCAGTAAATGTAAGGGCTTGTTTGCAGTATTGTAAATCTATATTGTATATCTATAAACTATAACTAAAACTACCGTGTTGACCAAAACTCACTTTCAGCTGTGTTTTAGCTGTTTTTCTTCTACGGTAGTCAAATTGACCCTGAAGTCAAACTGCATTGCCGGGTTGAAGTCGTGTGAGTTCAGTAGAACTCGCACAATTTCTAACCTGCAGCAATGTGAACCTATGCTGAGACAAGTTATATATCCAATCAATTTCCAGCTGACATTTTTATTTTACACATTTTAATATAGAAATTAAAATTTGATTGCGTGAGCCACCTGTCAGTGATGAGAAATTATCTAAAGTCTCCCTTAAGACAGATGGACAGGATAAGAGGAGGTTGCGAACGAACCAGCTATTTTTTTTTTAAGTGGGTTGTAGCAGTGTTGGGACCTGGGGGAAATCCAGCAAAAGAAGCATGGCACCAGGTGCCTGGTGTTAGTTAAGCTCTGAGAGCTTTTAGGACTTGTTTTCAATTTTCTAGAGCAGAGGCAGCAGAAATGTGCAGGATTGAATACTTAGGCCCGGATTCAGATACAACTTACGGCGGCGTATCTCCAGATACGGCGCCGTAATTTCAAATCTGCGCTGTCGTATCTTTAGCCAATTCTCAAAGGCAGATACGTTGAAAATAGGCTTCCTCCGCCGACGTAACTAGCATACGCCGGCGTATAATTGTGTGCAATTTTACACTGGCCGCTAGGTGGCGCTTCCGTTGATTTCCACGTTTAATATGAAAATTAGCTAGATACGCTGATTCACGAATGTAAGTGCGACCGGCGTATCAAGATACGTTGTTTATGTAAGGCGTCGGACCGGCGTAAAGTTACCCCTCATAAAGCAGGGGTAAGTCATGTTAGGTATGGACGTCGGAAACGTACGAACTGCGTCGTATTTTACGTTGTTTGCGTAAGTCGTTAGTGAATGGGGCTGTGCATAGGTGACGTTCACGTCGACTAAGCATTGAGCGGGCGTAATTTACTTTGAAAATTCGACGTGATACTGAGCATGCGCGCGCAAAAAAAAGAGCGTAATTTACGTGGGGTCACCAAACATTTACATACAACACGCCCCCTACCAGCCTAGTTTGAATTAGGCAGGCTTACGCCGTGTCAGATACACTACGCCGCCGTAACTTAGAGCGCAAGTTGTTTCTGAATACGGGACCTGACGCTCTAAGTTACGGCGGCGTAGTGTATCTGAGATACGCTACGCCGCCTAAAGATAGGCAGATGTTTCTGAATCCGGGCCTTAGAATTTAAACCTAGAGTTACAAGTCCAGTTAGTCAGGAGTAGGAATGACGGAACTGATCCAAACCAATTAGAACTTTACAAGTGATTTTTATTTAGGTCCGCCTGTCAGTATTTCAGATGAATCTGTTTTAAAGTTACATGCAGGTTTATTTCAGGTGGATGAAACTTAACTTGGGTCTGTTAACATCTGCATACTTCTAAATCCCTCAAGGTCCAGAAAAAAAGATGAAAGGCAATGTGTCATTTTTTATTTGTTCCCAGATCTAAACATAGGACCACACCACACAGATCTTTCACTCACTCTCTTTTCTGTGGGAGCATGCTGCTGTATGAAAAGGCTGAGTGCTGACAGACACACATAAAGATACATCCGTCCCCGAGCCTTTCCAAGGTATTCCGAGTTCAGCCGAGCTGTCCCAGACCCTGTCCAAGTATTTCCGAGGCTCTCCGGCACCCCCCACCTCTGGCCACATGTGGTATTGCATGCCATAGAAGTCAATGCAGAACTAATTATTTTCGTTTTCTATTGACTTCTATGGGGAAACTCGCTTTGATATGAGAGTGCTTTGGATTACGAGCATTCTCCTGGAACGGATTATGCTCGTAATCCAAGGTTCCACTGTATATATTATAGGAAAGGACAGTAGTATACTGTATTTATTGTATCAAACAGCCTTTGACAGTCTAGAGAGAGTTGTGGATAGAGTTTGACTACCATCTAGTTTGTGGCATTTCATAAGATCAATTAGTGGCAGTGATAGGTCTCTAGCAGTATACAGAGGGTTAAGCTTGGGCCACACCCTTATTCTCCCACCTGTGGAATAATTAGTATTACCCTGGAATGAACAGTGCATATGTTTGAGAAAAGCTACATGCAGACTGTAATGGAATATGTCTGCAGGTCTGAGCAGACCCAGTGTTGTCTCACAACTAGCCAGGAGGTGCAAATTTTGTATCAAGAAGAGCACCCACTTTAGGCAATGTTTTGTCAGGTTTTTTTTTTTTTTATTATTAAAAAAATATAGCAGTACTTGCAAAACCACTATGGGAATGTTAAGGTGTGGGCCATGTGTTGCGCTACTTGCCCTCTTTTAGGTGATTTACACATTGGAAGGAGCTACCACCTCTATATCCTAAGTATTGTATTCAACTTTAAATGGGATACTACACACTATAATGAATATCTTACTTGGTGAACCTCTTTTTTCTTCCTGAATAAAAATGGGTAAAAAAAAACTAAAAAAACTTTGGCATACAGTATACCTTTCTGCAAGCTCTCTGCTTGAAGCTGATCACCCATAATATACACATATACATACAGCATACACAGACAGACAAACACACATTATATTGACTCTGTGGATAAGTGCAGGTGCTCAAACGGTGTTTTTTAGTTCATTTCAGGATGGGGCAACAATTTCAGGAAGGAGTTAGCCATTTTTTAAAGCATGAAAGCCATAAAGCACAATGTCTCAGATCTAGTGTGGTTCTCTTTTTTTTGTCCCGCGTTTTTTGTGCATTTTTTCCCGTCAGAAAAACTGCGAGGAGCATACACACGGCTGGGATTCCCGGCCAAAAGCTCTCCTCACAGTTTTCACGTCGGGAAAACTGATCGTGTGTACGAGGTTTAAGTGCTAAGCGCTCTAGAAAGGGCATGCTATACCTGAAATGTTGTACTTTATAGCTGTAATGCTTAGGTGGATGAGTTACTGCCATCCTGTGTAGGAGTCACGGGACTTTTTTTGTATGTAGTAAGTTTGATCATAGACCAGCAGAAAACTTTAATAAAACAACAAAAAGGAAGATATCTGGCTTACTACTAAGCTTAATACTGGTGTTACCCTTATTTCACAGGAGTTCACATGTGGTAATTCTGATCTTCACTCTGCTGAATATAATGTTGAAGGATAAGCCCCGATTCCAGGGAGCTTTTCCAATAATTAAAAAACAAATCCTGTGCAATAATGAGTGCCTGCCATCATAAAGTACAGCAATTGCCTGCTAATTACAAAGAGTTGGAAAAATGTTCTGCTTTTTGAGAAATCTATGGGCAGCCTAAGCATATATCAGGGCTGTCTTTAATGTTGATTGGACCCAGTGTCAGGTCACCCGTAGCCAGGTGACAAGTGCACCCCGTTGGGGTCAGGGATGCACCACAGGGTGGTGAATCCTATGGCCGACTACTGCTAGCAGAGACAAAGCGTGAGCCTAAGATCACCCAGGGCGCGGAGTCTAAGACCCAGTTTTGTATTCACCAGAGCCTTTGATGGTAAGGATGGTCTTGGCCGCAACTGGGTCCAGGTCGCATCCCCGAGATTCCTCAAGTCACACTCCGCAGGGAGAAAGGGGAAGCAGTCAGCAGGACAAACAGTGGTGATGGGCAAGCCGAGGTCAGGGCAACAGGCAGACAAGGATAACCGTGGGACATGCAAATAGTCAGGGGCACAGGCAGACAAGGAAGTCGGGAACAAGCCAAAACGGTACACGGAAGATGAACGACGCACTCTGCAAACAGGAACTAGCAACTATACTGCAGACAGGAACTAAGCATAGGAACACTGTTGAACAGCACTGCAGACCTGTAGAGCAACGGTTAATATAGGCTTCCTGGGATGGACTAGGGTGGAGCCATACAGGAAGAGGAAGTGATAAAAGGGGAACCAGAGCAGGGTCAGCCTCTAATGGACACATGGAGATCAGGTAAGCAGACAGACTTGTTGCATATTCATGACACCCAGGGCAAAAAAATTCTTGCCCCCCCCCCCCCCATGCAATTTTACTCTCCACCTGCTCTGAGACATACAATAAATATCAGCTAGACCTAAAATCAGTTTACTGTATCAGATCAGGCAGTAATTGTGATTGGTTGCCAGAGGTTACAGCACTTTCTGACTGGTTGCTAGAGGTTACAGCACACATTACGGCTCACTGATTAGTTGCTAGAGGTGAGTGAGTGAGTGAGAAACTTGTAAAGTGCAACACATGCAAACTGATTCGCCTCTGGGCGCTGTATCCATTTCATGGGTAAGGAACCCCTTGACCTCAGAAGAGATGGGTTTTAATCTTTCTCCTGAAGGCCAAGTGGTCCAACTCCAGTCGGATGGTGGTTGGTAGTGCATTCCACAGGCGAGGTCCCTGGACTGCAAATCTTTGATCTCCTTTGGACTTGTATCTGGCTTTGGGTATCTGGAGTAGGTTTTGATTGGTGGATCGCAAAATGCGATTGGGGTTATGGGCTTTTATTTTATTGCATAGATATTGGGGGGCGTTGCCTTGAATACACTTGTGTATTAGGCAGAGTGCCTTGAAAGTGATTCTGTCTTTTACTGGCAACCAATGAAGGGATCTCAGTGAAGGGGAGATTGATTCCCATGGTAACAGCACATGATTTTTTTCTTGTTGATTGGTTGCTAGAGATTAATGTACAGTAATACTGCTCACCGATTGGTTGCTAGAGGTTACAGCACATCATCTCTTCCCTGCAGAGGGGCATTATAAACATATGAATTCCACCTTTATTTACATATGAATGCTGCCGGGCTCAGCTATTAACATATAAATCCTGCCGCTATTTACATATGAATGCTCCTTTTATTTACATATGAATGGCGGTTATTTACATGTAACCACAGGGTCTGCAGGTGAGTCATCTGTACACAACAATAGGGAAGAGCTGGGCAGCATTAGTAGCAGCACTTTACACTGAGATATCAGGATACAGCACAGGACTAAAACTTCATTCAAACTGGGATAGTTGGCAAGTGTGACAATGACAGGGCCCAGGGCAGCTGCCCCTTTTGCCCTGCCTTAAAGACGGCCCTGCATATATCATCTTCTGCTGAGGCTCGGATGTAAATTTCTGGATTTTGAAGGTTTGACCTCCTAACACTGATGGCTGCTAGCTGAGTTGGGAGGTGGTATACAATGTGTATTTTTTTTATTTGTTATCCTGCAGCTTCCCTTCAAAATTCCTGTCTCTGCCAACCTGCCATTACTGATCTTACTGCACGTACACAAAAGTACAAAATGTGGAAAGTTCATGCATTTAAACAGTGGCTATAAAAAGGGACAGGTGGCAGGGAAAGAGCACACTGCTATACATATAAACTGAAAAAAAAAATGGGTGGTCAGCACACTTCAGGTCATTAGAGAACCTTTTTCAGACACTTCCCTAATTTATACATTACTATTGTATATTCCTTCAACTTCTCAATTTAAAATGCAGGCTTAAGCTTTTTTTGTTAACAATTTTGAAGAGTACCAAGTTTTAAAATGTAAATTGCATAAATATGCCCTTGTAGGGATAAAAAAAAAACAAGCCTATTTGTCCTATTGAGATAATTTTACAGGAGCACTTGCTTTTAATAAGCAGACTGGCAGATGCTAGGATTCATCTGGAGGTCTCAAGGAAAAGCTGACAAAAGAAGTTCTAAGGGAGAGATTAGCACCCAACAGCAGTTCTTCTACTACTGTTATTAGTGCAGCAGCTCAGAAGGGAACAAAGGGAGACGTACACAAACACAGCAGGGGAGAGAAAGAAGATGGAGGGCATAAAGATGCCTCAGACCTTTCTAACTAGCTGTTGTGCTGGGATAAGCCAGACAAATGTTATAAACAACAGCATGGTTCCCCCACCCTTGGGGATGACAGACAGGGCATCAAAGCAAGCCACTTATCAAATATATGATCCAAGTTATTAAAACCCACCAGGGCGGCTTTAGGGTCTGTCTACGGGGTTCTATGTAGCCGGGGCTTGCTAAAAGATTTCATTTAGAAAAAGAAACAAGCTTCATCTGGCTGCTTAGATAGCCTTTGCTGTGAAAATGCATTTGACACATTGCTCAGTGCAGTGAGACCGGCTTCTGACAGCGGAACACAAGTTGAAGTGTGAATTTCCCTTTTCTCACCCGCATTCTCTAAGTGGGTATTAACTCAAAAGGTTTAGAGTGACCTTTAAAATGTTACCTTACTAAACAAGTAGCCAAAGCCACTACACCATGGGGTAGATTCAGGAAGCTATTACGGCGGCATATCTCCAGATACGCCGCCGTAATTTCAAATCTGCGTCGGCGTATCATTATGCCGATTCTCAAAGGCAGATACGCTCCAAAAATAGGCTTCCTCCACCGACGTAACTTGAATGCGGCGGCGTAGAATTGTGTGCAATATTACGTTGGCCACTAGGGGCGCTTCCGTTGTTTTCGGCGTAGAGTATGCAAATTACCTAGTTACGTCGATTCACAAACGTACGTGCGCCCGGCGGCAGTTTTTTAGGTCGTTTGCGTAAGGCGTTTTCGGCGTAACGTTGCTCCTGCTATTAGGTGGCGCAGCCAATGTTAAGTATGGACGTCGTTCCCGCTTCGAAATTTGAATTGTTTACGTCGTTTGTGTAAGTCGTTCACGAATAGGGCTGGACGTAATTTACGTTCACGTCGAAACCAATACGCCGTTGCGGCATACTTGGGAGCAATGTACACTGGGATATGTACACGGACGGCGCATGCGCCGTTCGTAAAACACGTCAATCACGTCAGGTCATCACACATTAGCATAAAACACGCCCCCCTTCCACATTTGAATTACGCGGGCTTACGCCGGCCCCATTTACGCTACGCCGCCGCAACTTACGGAGCAAGTGCTTTGTGAATACTGCAGGCGGCGTAGCGTAAATACGATACGCTGCGCCGCCGTAACATCAAGCGCAGCTTCCTGAATCTACCCCCATGTCGTCTGTAAGTGCTATAAGATTCCAACAGTAAAATGGTCGTTGTATTCACCACTTACCTGCCATATTTTCTAAAAGAGCTTAGTTAAAGCGGAGTTCCGGCCACAATTTCAATTTTTAAATATAAATACCCCTGTAATAAACAAGCTTAGTGTATTCTAGTAAAGTTAGTCTGTAAACTAAGGTCCGTTTTGTTAGGTTGTTACAGCATTTAGACACTTTATAAAATAGAAATTGACTGGGGCCATCTTAAGTGTGGGCATCATGAAGCCAGACTGTATGACTTCCTGGATTTCAGCCTTGCAGATCTCGCACATGCTCAGTGCTGCACAAGCAGTGTAATAGGTTTCAGATCAGGTTTCAGAACCTGTACTGTCCAAGTCACATGATTCTTTGAGACTGGGGAGTGCACAGACTCCTGGAAAGTTACACCCACTACATTCCCAGGAGTCTGTGCGGTGTAGGTTAGGAAGCTTAAGCACCTAGGTGCAGGAAGAGGGAAGATTAACTATTCTGCCTAGCAACAACACTTTGAAGGCATCTAAAAAAAAAAAAATTCCTAAAGGACTGACGACATTTTTTTAAAACTACTGATGTAATGTTATATTTATGGGTGGAACTCCACTTTAAGTGTGGCACACAGCAGTATCATCAAGTCACATGTACCGTATTTATCGGCGTATACCGCGCACTTTTTTCCCCTGAAAATCAGGGCAAAATCGTGGGTGCGCGATATACGCCGATACCCTCTTTCCCGCGCCGAGTTTGAATACTGCGCCGGCATATACCGAGCGCAGTACACTCGTGTATAGTCGGGCAGTCTCGGCTCCTCTCGCGCTCACGTCCTGGACGTACAGGACATGAGCGCGAGAGGAGCCGAACCTGCCCAACTATACACGAGTGTACTGCGCTCAGTATATGCCGGCGCAGTATTCAAACTCGGCGTGGGAAAGCGAGGAGGACGCCGGACCCGACGAAGAGGACACCCGAAGCCGCAGACGGACGCCGGACCCGACGAGGCCGCCGATGGATGCCGCGCAAGACACCAAAACTGTAAGTAAAAAATCTTTTTTCCACAGGAATGCGGGTCCACTTTAGGGGTGCGCGCTATACGCCGGAGCGCGCAATACCCCGATAAATACGGTAACTCATATATAGAAATAGTTTTTGTCTTTAAGCCATACATATGAAAGGTATTTACAATGTCTGTTATGCAGATTTTAGAAGCATTAGCAGATTCTTTTATGTTTAACATTTTTATTCCCATTTGGTTTTCTGTGTTTGACATAAACCAACTCTACATTTCACCTAACTTCTTATACTTTCATGCACACTGAACAATTGTCAGGGTTTAAACTTTAGGCATTTAGCAGAGAGAAGAGATGAAGACTTTTTTGTTTCACACCACATTTCTAGCATATTAGAATTATTATAGATCTCAGGATTCAAGACAGACCTAAGGGTAAGAACAGAAACCTTTTTTAACGTGAAAGACCCAGAAGTGAGAGAGAACTTTAGCTTTGGAGTAAAATTACTTAGGCAAGAAACAGATCTGAGAGCAAAGAAGGGCTGCAGGGTGCGAGAGAGACCGAATTGGAAGCACAGAGAGCATTCAAGCGAGTGATCCCAGAAAGAGAGAAAGGCCATGTAGGGGAGATCAGAGTATGTTTAATAACCACAAGGCAAGATGATGAATGATGGGGAAAACAAAGGATGCTCTAGTGAAAGATCCCTGCATGGAAGGGATAACCCACAGCGAATAAGGGATCTGAAGTGGGAGACCCTGGGCAGCAAAGACATCACAACTATGACAGCTGTAGAGTGTCTGTATGGAACAAGCAGAGACTTTAAAGGAAGATATAGGAGAGCCTGAAAACACTTGGGGAAATAAACAGTGGTCCTAAAGGGGCACAGTGGGGGAGCAGGACCAGAAAATAGAAAACAATAAGAAAAGAATAAGACCTCAAAAGAAATTCTGATAAGAAGTAAAAACACAGAAAACAACACACAGACAAGCAACAAAACAAAGGATAGAGCAGATGCAATTATAGGGTACAGGGAAGGGCACAGCCTGGCTCAGTGCCAAGGATAAAATTGGGTGTAACTATTCCAGTTCCTATAAACTCTGACAAAAGGGGATAAAAGCTGTTCAATATTTCACTCTTACCAGCCCATAGTATTCCCTTTATACTTAGCATTTTCAAGGGTATATAGTGGAAGGCTTCACCAGGACACTAAAATACTGCAAAATAATTAAAAGTGGAACTTCACCCATAACAACTTGATAAAAATAACGTACTTTAGCTAAGGAACATACATTCCACATTAATAATTATGCTGCCAAAATTTGTGTGTCCTGTAAATTGCCTCCAGCATTGTTCCTGTTTCTTCTTTCGAGACGCTGACATTTTGCTGAGGTCCAGAGCCCCTGAACAGTAGTAAATCTTTAGGCTGTCAGCAGATCATCCTGACAAATTTGGTACATTGCCTGAAAATAGAGAGCAACTGAGCATTGATAGGGCAGGGTGACACTGTATTACTGGATTTTAAACAGTATAGGCACTTATTCTTAATGTTTTACGTAAGCATACCTGCAATTGGGGCCAGCATACAATGATCTAACAGGACCTAATTTTCTGACTAAAATTACACTTTAACTACTTGCCGACCAGCCGCCGCAGTTATATGGCGGCAGGTCGGCTCCCCTGCATGAGGTCACGTAGATCTACGTCACCTCGCGAATCAGCCACTAGGGGCACGTGCGTGCCGCCGGAGGCGTGCGCCCCCCGCTTGCCCCTGGTCCCTACCTGCGATTGCTCGTTACAGAGCGAGAACGGGGAGCTGTGTATGTAAACACACAGCTCCCGGTCCTGTCAGGGGGAGAAATGCCTGATCGTCTGTTCATACAATGTATGAACAGCGATCAGTAATTTCCCCTAGTCAGTTCCTCCCCCCTTCAGTTAGAACACACCTAGGGAAAATAATTAACCCCTTCCTTGCCCCTTGTGTTAACCCCTTCCCTGCCAGTGGCATTTTTATAGTAATCAATGCATTTTTATAGCACTGATCGCTATAAAAATGCCAGTGGTCCCAAAAATGTGTAAAAAGTGTCCGAAGTGTCCGCCATAAGGTCGCAGTACCGTTAAAAATCGCTGATCGCTGCTATTACTAGTAAACAAAAAAATATTAATAAAAATGCCATAAAACTATGCCCTATTTTGTAGACGCTATAACTTTTGCGCAAACCAATCAATAAACGCTTATTACATTTTTTTTTACGAAAAATATGTAGAAGAATACGTACCGGCCTAAACTGAGGAAAAAAAATAGTTTTTTTATATATGTAGCGCTCACCCCCGAAGGAGCCGCTGGTTGATTTTGGGATCGGCCTTCTAAGTTACCCTGGCGGTGTCTAGGGGTGTATTTGTGAGAACAGCAGTAGTGAGCGAAGGTCCAGACAGCCAATAAAAGGTTTTCACTGCTTTATTGTCCAGGCCAAACACGGCCAACATCAACATGTATTGGGAAGGTCAAGGTTGATGAAGGAAAAAGAAGAGAACATTGCGTTATCAGGCCTGGAGATAAAATGGAAAAATAAAGGAAAAAATTGTGCTAATCATGTAAAAAAGTAAATAATAAGTGTAGCAGCCAGCACCAACAATGGAAAAATGTTGTATACAGAAAAGAAAAAAGAAAAAGTGCATTGCTAGAATAAATATAGTGAGAACTATATATAAAAAATTGCAAAAAACAAATATGGCGCTCACAACCAAGTGAGTGTACTCTGGACCTAGTTACACTGAACAAAAGGTAAAGATATCGAGAGGTATATTACAAAGTGTATATAATACATATGGATAGCATAATAAACCACATGAGTGATATAAGTGAAAAAAGTCCAGAAAAAATAATATTAACAAATGGGACGTCTCTTATTAGAAAAAGTCCAATATAAAACAATAGAGGGAGAGAGTCCTTGAGATCGACTAGGTTTGGAAACATGTGAGGTGAGTCGTCTCAAGGCAGGAATCAGTTGTACGATCCGCTGTATAATCCAATGATAACTTGAGCAGGTGTAAGAAATCACATCAAAGTATCGCTCTTTCAAAGTCAGCAAAGACATCCAAGGATCATTGGTAAACGTAAGAAATGGGTACTCTTACCAGATAAGGTGGACACACTCGTCAGCGACGGTGTGTCAATCAGGCATATACGAGCTCCTCAGGCCGGTAGCAACAATGGAACAGGTGATGAAATTGTTGAGAATCACCATCAGAGGTCATGTATATCCAGATTAAGGTGAATCACTGAAGAAATCCTCATAGAGGGCAGCAGGTATACATGTTCGAACATAGGAACATGAAAAGAAAAGGAAAACAGCTCCACATGGTGTAGTTATTCCCAATACAAAAGGCCTTTATTAGGCATAGATAAAAGCACAATAAGAACATAAATGAATAAAAAGCACAAGTCTTGTGAAGAGACCGGTACAGGTGATCACATAGAGAATGAATGAAGCGTGGTGAACAGGTAGCGCAAATAGGCTATGTACCCGACATGTTTCGAGCTAATGGCTCTTCAACTGGGGCATTAGCTCGAAACCTGTTTGTTATTATTATTTTTTCTGGACTTTTTTTCACTTATATCACTCATGTGGTTTATTATGCTATCCATATGTATTATATACACTTTGTAATATACCTCTCGGTATCTTTACCTTTTGTTCACTGTAACTAGGTCCAGAGTACACTCACTTGGTTGTGAGCACCATACTTGCTAAAAAATAAAAACCGCAGAGGTGATCAAATACCACCAAAAAAAAGCTCTATTTGTGGGAAAAAGAGGACACCAATTTTGTTTGGGAGCCACGTCGCACGACCGCGCAGTTGTCAGTTAAAGAGACGCAGTGCGGAATCGCAAAAAGTGGACTGGTCATTGACCAGCAATATGGACGGGGTGAAGTGGTTAAAGAATATTTTTAGTACTATGAGAGGTGGAAAATGAGCATGACAACAAAACATATAAATAATGAACACTAATGTTACTATGCTCAGTCTTGCCATGGTGTATGAACTGCGACATGAAACTGTCTTCCACAGTGAGGCTCTAGTAGTCCCCGTCGCAGTAAGATACGCCGTTTACGTAAGACATACGCCGGCGTAAAGATAAACCACCAAAAAGATGGCGCAGCCCATACAAGGTATGAACGACGGAACAGCCGTCGTATTTTACATCGTTTGCGTAAGCGAATGGGGCTGTGCGTAGGTTACGTTCACGTCAAAAGCATTGAGCCGACGTCGTTACGTAGGGATTATTTGTGTACGAACGGCCCTCATTTACATGGGGTCACGGGTTAATTTAAATGTAGCCTGTCCACTACATGCCTACTTTGAATTAGGCGGAGTTACACCGGCCAATTTACACTACTCCGCCGCAACTTACGGAGCAATCTCTGTGTGTATAATGCACTTGCCTCTCTAAGTTGCGGCGGCGTAGCGTAAATAAGATACGCTACACCCGCAGAAAGATGCGCCCAGGTACGTGAATCTGGCCCCAAGAGTGCAGGTGGAAAAAGTATGTGCACCCCTAGACTAATGACATCCCCAAGAGCTAATTGGAGTGAGGTGTCAGCGAACTGGAGTCCAATCAATGAGATGAGATTGGAGGTGTTGGTTACAGTTGCCCTGCCCTATAAAAAAAACACACCAGTTCTGGGTTTGCTTTTCACAAGAAGCATTGCCTGATGTGAATGATGCCTCGCACTAAGGAGCTCTCAGAAGACCTACGATTAAGAATTGTTGACTTGCATAAAGCTGGAAAGGGTTATAAAAGTATCTCCAAAAGCCTTGCTGTTCATCGGTCCACGGTAAGACAAATTGTCTATAAATGTAGAAAGTTCAGCACTGCTGCTACTCTCCCTAGGAGTGGCCGTCCTGTAAAGATGACTGCAAGAGCACAGCGCAGACTGCTCAATGAGGTGA
Source organism: Rana temporaria (assembly GCF_905171775.1). Classification (NCBI taxonomy): domain Eukaryota; kingdom Metazoa; phylum Chordata; class Amphibia; order Anura; family Ranidae; genus Rana; species Rana temporaria. The sequence goes on along the minus strand of NC_053496.1, from coordinate 101,658,812 downwards.
AGAAAAATCCTAGAGTGTCAGCTAAAGACAACATCCCTGTTAGCGAATCTACGATACGTAAAACACTAAATAAGAATGGATTTCATGGGAGGATACCACAGAGGAAGCCACTGCTGTCCAAAAAAAAAAACATTGCTGCACGTTTACAGTTTGCACAAGAGCACCTAGATGTTCCACAGCAGTACTGGCAAAATATTCTGTGGACAGATGAAACCAAAGTTGAGTTTTTTGGAAGAAACACACAGCACTATGTGTGGAGAAAAAGAGGCACAGCACACCAACATCAAAACCTCATCCCAACTGTGAAGTATGGTGGTGGGGGCATCATGGTTTGGGGCTGTTTTGCTGCCTCAGGGCCTGGACGGATTGCTATCATTGAAGGAAAAATGAATTCCCAAGTTTATCAAGACATTTTGTAGGAGAACTTAAGGCCATCTATCCACCAGCTAAAGCTCAACAGAAGATGGGTGTTGCAACAGGACAACGACCCAAAGCGTAGACGTAAATCAACAACAGAATGGCTTAAACAGAAGAAAATACACCTTCTGGAGTGGGCCAGTCAGAGTCCTGACCTCAATCCGATTGAGATGCTGTGGCATGACCTCAAGAAAGCGATTCACACCAGACATCCCAAGAATATTGCTGAACTGAAACAGTTCTGTAAAGAGGAATGGTCAAGAATTACTCCTGACCGTTAGGCTAGGGGTTCACATACTTTTCCCACCTGCATTCTGAATGTTTACATGGTATGTTCAATAAAAACATGGTAACATTTAATTCTTTGTGTGTTATTAGTTTTCACAGACTATGATTGTCTATTGTTGTGACTTAGATGAAAATCAGATCACATTTATGACCAATTTGTGCAGAAATCCATATCATTCCAAAAGGGTTCACATACTTTTTATTGCAATGGTATATATACAGTCTCCTACATATATATCCACTGCATTCTAGTCTAGCCAATCCTATACCTGACAGTAGCCCATTCCTGGTGTACGTGTTTAAAGACACTTTCAGACAGGTAGGTATGTGATCCACTGATCTGCAGTGCATAATATATATATACAGTCTCCTACATATATATCCACTGCATTCTAGTCTAGCCAAGCCTATATCTGACTGTAGGCCATTACTTGTGTACCTGTTCAAATACACTTTCAAGCAGGTGGATCAGTGAGCTGCAGTGCATTTAATATAAATATATATATATATATATATATATATATATATATATATACACACACATACACACAGGCTCTCCACTGCATTCTAGTCTAGCCAAGCCTATACCTGACTGTAGACCATTCCTGGTGTAAGTGTTCAAAGACACTTTCAGGCAGGCAGGTGATTCAGTGATCTGCAGTGGATAGAATATATACACAGTCTTCTACATATACTGTATATCCACTGCATTCTAGTCCAGCCAAGCCTATACCTGACTGCAGGCCATTCCTGGTGTACTGTTTCTACTAAACTTCTAGCGGTGTTTTGCTAATCTAATTGTACAGTATGTCTGGAAGGCTAACAAGGAGAGGCTCACAGACCACTAAAAGAGGGCAAGCAGGCTCTGTGTCTACAGCCAACAGTGCTGGCCGTGGACACAGTACATCCTCAGCACGTGGCCTTGGGGCACGCTTGCCCTTTTTTTCGGCAGCTGGCCGTGTTGAGCCACAACATGCAGAAGAGTAGGTAGAGTGGATGACAAAGCCATCCTCATCCTCCTCATCCTCTGTCACCCAGGCTCAGAGTACTTTGGCTGCCAATGTCATCAGTCACTCCTTCCCTAGCCCCACCATCATGCTCTGAGGAGTCCCCTGAACTGTTCGACCACAGTGTAGGGTACATGCTGCAGGAGGATGCGCAGCGTTTTAAAGGCTCCGATGATGGTACCCAGGTTAAGGATGAAGGCAGTAACATGAGCCCAGAGAGAGGGGGTGCCCAAGAAGGACAAGAAACTAGCAGTCATGTTCCCCCAGCTGCAGCATACTGCCAGGTTTGCTCCAGTGGCGAGGAGGGAGGGGATGATGAGGTCACTGACTCTATGTGGGTGCCTGATAGAAGAGAGGACAGGATGTCCTCCAGGGGCCAGCTTAAGGGCAGCCAACTGACTGTATCACACCACAGCGCTCCGTATGTGCAGGGCTCTGCTATCTCCACTTGTTTATTCAAAAGTTTTTTGGTGTGGGCCCTTTTTGAGACGTGTGCAGCAGATCACACCGTTAATGTTTGCAACATATGTCTGAAGCGTATCAAGCGTGGCCAAAACAGCAGGCGCTTGGACCCACACCAAAGAACAAGGTGGACCTCTCCTTGCTCATCATCAGCTGGGATCTCCAACCACACTATACCTTTCAGACCTGCACTGAGAGGAATGAAGGTGTAGAATTAGGTGTCCCAAGCACTTGCGGGCAATCTGCTAGCAGTACACCAAAATCTGATTGTAGCAGGCAAATTTCCTTACCCCAGTTACTAAACTGTCGAAAGAAATTTTGGTCCCAGCCATCCACATGCTCAGCGGCTGAATGCTAGTTTGGCTAAATTGCTAGCACTCCAACTGCTGCCTTTTCAGCTGGTAGACTCTGCCCCCTTTCGAGAATTTGTGGAATGTGCGGTACCTCAGTGGCAGGTTCCCAAACACCATTTTTTTCTCGAAAGGCCATCTACCAGCATGTGGAAGGCAATGTCTTGGCCTCATTGGACAGGGCAGTCAGCAGTAAGGTGCATATTACCGCTGGCTCATGGTTCAGAAGGCATGAACAGGGATGTTACCTTTCTTTCACGGCGCACTGGGTAACTCTGCTGGCAGCTTGGAAGGATGCAGGGTGCAGTATTGTTGGAGCTTGTTCTGCCACCACACCTCCAAAATGCTGGTAGTGATGATTTTGCTACACCTCTTTCCTCTACCCCCTCCTCTTCCACTATGGCCTCTTCCTGTGCAGATTTGTCCTCGGAACCAGTGGTGCTCCGTAGGCGTTCTAGGGGCTACGCAAGCACTCAGGCAAAGAGATGCCATGTGGTGCTTGAGTTGGTCTGCTTAGGGGACATGAGCCACACATGGTAGAGATTCTGTCAGCTCTGCAGGGGCAGGCTCAGAGGTGGTTGACGCAACCCCAGCTTCAGCCAGGAATGGTGGTTTGCGACAATGGCACCAACCTCCTCTTCGCCCTCCGACAGGGACACTTGATCCATGATTCCTATTTGGCTCATGTCCTTATTTTGGTGGTGCAGCGGTTCTTGTGCAGGTACCTGGGCTTACAGAATCTCCTGAGGCAGGCCAGGAAAGTCTGTGGCCATTTCTGCTAGTCATATAATGTCAGTGCTCAGCTGGCTGACCTTCAAAAGGAATGCAACCTGCCCAAGAACCGCCTCATCTGTGACATGCTCACCAGGTGGAACTCAATGTTGGACATGCTGCAGCATTTGCACATGCAGCAGAGGGCCATCAATGAGTACCTGTGCGAGTATGGCACCAGGACAGGGTCAAGGGAGCTTGGCTTTTTTTTCGCCCATCCCAGTGACTACTGATCAAGGATGCATGCACTGTCCTGTCACCAGTTGAGGAGGCCACGAGGATGGTGACAAGTGACAGTGCATGCATCAGTCCCTCTTACTGTCCCTCTTGTCTCCCTTTTGGAGCACACGCTGTGTGGAATAATGGACAGGGCACTTGAGGCAGAACAGAGGGAGGTAGAGGAGGACTTCCTTACCTGTCAAGGCCAACCTTTATCCAGACAGTATTCCTGCGAGCCTGCTGATCACACAGGAAGAGGAGGAGGAGGATTGTGTCAGCATGGAGGTGGAGCCTCGCACTCAGCATCAGCAGCAATCTTCAAGGGATTGTTTTCAGTCCCCAGAAACCCATGGACTTGTACGTGGCTGGGGGGAGGTGGCTGCGGATCATGTCGTCCTTAGTGACCCAGAGGACTCCAGACCGAATGCCTCAGAAAACCTACACTGCATGGCCTCCCTGATCCTACAAAGCATGAAAAAGGACCCTCGGATTTGTGGTATCAAGCAGAGGGATCACTACTGGCTGGCAACCCTTCTTGATCCACATTACAAGGGTAAGGTTGCAGAACTTATACAGCCTTCACAGAGGGAGCAGAGGATGAAACATCTTCGGGCGGCCTTGCAGAAAGGTTTGTGCAATGCGTTTTCAGAGCCTGGGATGTTACAATTTCCTGGTCCTCCTGGACAACGTGTTGCTGAGGCTTCGGTCAGTCACAGGAGCAGCAGTGGAGCAGGTGGCCGTCTGACCGATGCGTTCAGACAATTTTTTAGTCCGCAGCCCCAAGGTCTGATCGGTTCCAGCAACCATCACCAGCGTCTTATTTACATGGTGCAGGAATACCTAGGGGCAAGATCAGACTTGGAGACCTTTCCAACCGAAAATCCACTGCCTTTCTGAGTCTTGAGGATGGATCACTTGCCAGAGCTTGCACAGTATGCAATTGAGCTACTGGCCTGTCCTGCATCCAGCGTTCTATCATGAACGCACATTCAGTGCTGCTGGAGGCTTTGTAACCGATCACAGAGTGCGCCTGTCCACAGACTCAGTTGATCGGGTCACCTTCATAAAAATGAATCAGTCTTGGATCACCAGCTACCAAGTACCTGATGCTCATGTAACCGAATAATTTTACTATGAATGTGAGATCCCTTGAAGACTGCCTATGCTGATGCTGAGTGACTATACTGTTATGCTGAGTGACTATCCTATTCCTCCTCAATGTTAACATTAATAGCTTCTAAAAACATTTGTTTAAGGGCACCACCACAAGTGGCTAAGGACCAATTTTTGTGCCCCTGTTTAACAGGGGTGTGTAATTACAATTTTTTCTGCAATATATTTCACAGCAGGGCTCGTTCCTGCACACAACTATAGTATCTGTGAGGAGTTGCAGTGTTGTGGCACCACACCAGTGCCTAAGGCCTAATTTTTCTGCCCCTGTTTCACAGGGGGCGTGTAATTAAATTTTTTGCTGTAATATGTTGCAGCAGGGCCCGTTCCTGCGCTCAACAAGAGTATCTGTGAGGGGTTGCAGTCTTGTGGCACCACCATGACTGCCTAAGGCTCAATTTTTCTGCCCCTTTAACAGGGGTGAGTAATTAAACATTTTGATCTAATATTTCTCAGCAGGGCCTGTTCCTGCACTCTACACAAGTATTTGTGAGGCTTTACAGTGTTGTGCCACCCCCACCACCGCCTAAGGCCCAATTTTCTGCAGAGTATATAGGGCAGTATATACAGGCGGTCCCCTACTTTCAAAAATCCGACTTATAAACAACTCCTACTCACAAATGGAGGGAGACAACAGTAAGTGAGAGGAAATCTACCCCTAGGAAGGGAAATTCTCTCCTGTAAGGGTTATTATGGTAAAAAGGTGTCTCCACTGATGCTTTATCACCAATCCTTGTTTCGCTATTAACCCCAAATTTTCAAAATCCAATTGTCATTGGGACAGAAAGTTAAGTGAAATCTACCGAACAGGGGCACAGGCAGCAAAACAAATGTTACAGGAGTGATAACCCTTCCCTATGCTATCCAAAAAGCTTAAACATTTATTTTTGGGCTGGAGCTACAATTAAAAAATGTACCTGTTCCAAATTACAAACAGATTCAACTTAAGAACAAACCCACAGTCCCTGTCTTGTTTGGACCACCTGTTTACTGCTGTTCAGAGTATATAGGGCCTGGGGGCCTCACGCCTTTTCATTTTTTTATTTGGGTGCGGGGTTCCCCTTAATATCAATACAAGACCCAAAATGCCTGGTAATGGGCTGAGGGGGTAGGGGGTTACCCATGCCGTTTTTCCCAATAATTTTCATCCATATTGCCGGGACCCAACATTACATTACAGCCACAAGCAGTTTTAAATGACTTATTCCTTTTGAAATGTAATTTTGTGCAGGGACTATTCTAAACACGGGAAACACACTCCACTTTACAGGCATACTATAGACACCCCCCAGGTACGATATTTAAAGGAATATTTCACTTTTATTTTTGCACTTTAACCACTTAAGGCCGGCCAAACACCGATATACGTCGGCAGAATGGCACGGCTGGGCACAGGCACGTACCTGTACGTCGCCTTTAGGAGCCCAGCTGTGGGTCTGAAGCTCCGTGACTGCGCCCACGGGACCAGCGGACCCGATCGCCGCTGGTGTCCCAGCGATCGGGTCACAGGAGCTGAAGAACGGGGAGAGGTGTATGTAAACACACCTTCCCCGTTCTTCTCTGTGGCAGTGACACTGATCGTCTGTTCCCTGAAATAGGGAACGACGATCAGTGACATCACGCTTACAGCCACGCCCCCCTACAGTAAGAATCACTCCCTTGGGGCACACTTGACCCCTTACCGCCACCTAGTGGTTAACCCCTTAACTGCTATTTTCACAGTAAGCAGTGCATTTTTATAGCACTTTTCGCTGTGAAAATGACATGGTCCTAAAAATGTGTCAAAAGTGTCCGATATTGTCACAGTCACGAAAAAAATTGCTGATCGCCGCCATTACTAGTAAAAAAAAATATTAATAAAAATGCCATAAAACTATCCCCTATTTTGTAAACGCTATAAATTTTGCGCAAACCAATCAATAAACGCTTATTGCTATTTTTTTTTACCAAAAATAAGTAGAAGAATACGGATTGGCCTAAACTGAGGAAAAAACATGTTTTTTTTATATATTTTTTGGGGATATTTATTATAGCAAAAAGTAAAAAATATTGTTTTTTTTTCAAAATTGTCGCTCTATTTTTGTTTATAGCGCAAAAATGAAAATCGCAGAGGTGATCAAATACCACCAAAAGAAAGCTCTATTTGTGGGGAAAAAGGACACCAATTTTGTTTGGGAGCCACGTCGCACGACTGCGCAATTATCAGTTAAAGCGACGCAGTGCTGAATCGCAAAAAGGGGCAAGGTCCTTAACCTGCATAATGTCCGGGTCTTAAGTGGTTAATAATTATTAAAATCACTGCTCCCGAAAAAACTGCAGTTTTTAAAACTTTGTTTGCATTGATACACATCGCCTGGGGCAGGACCTGGTCCCCAAACACTTTTTAGAACAATAACTTGCATATTAGCCTTTAAAAACACTTTTGATTTTTGACGTTCGAGTCCCATAGACTTTAACGGTGTTCGAAAGTTCACGCAAACTTTCGGTCCGTTCGCATGTTGTGCTGTGAACCGAACCCGGGGGGGGGGGGGGGGGGGGAGCTTGGTTATCCAGCACCAACCGGAAGTGACGTGTGCGCTCCACAGGAGTAGGAACCAGGAAGTAGCTGAAGGAAATGCTCCAAAGCGGTCCCCAGGTGTTCAGTAACCAGTGAGAGTTTTTAAAAACGTACACACATCTTATTTGCCTGAATATTTATTCTTTATGGTACGCATGCATTTGTAAGGGGGCATTTATTCTTTGGGTGACATTAAAAGTTATCAAACAATATTGCGCTATATGGATTTTTTCCTTTTCATGCTGACATGCTGTTTTAAAGCAACCATCTGGTGAGTGTTTTCCCTGAAGGGGACACCATATCCCCCCACGTGGTGAATTCCTTTGGTGATTGAAGCACATACTATCAACACTTTTGACCTGGTCATCCCACACAGCTATTATATCAAACCAGGGGTTTGCAGCGCTGCTGCAGGACTGTTAACAGGCTCTGTACCGGCCTGATTTGATTTTTCTGCTTTTATGATTATGACTAGCATACTATCTCATTATGCATTTACTTACCTTAGATCAAAGCCCCCGAATCTGTCCTCGTCTTCCTCTCTAGCCGCAGACATATCTCCCGGAGGTTACTTTTTGTCACTTCGTCACTGTGATTGGCCGGAGCAACGGTGACGTCACTCCGCGCATGCACGTGGGGGGCCATTATTTATTCAGAAAACCGGTATTCTCAGTGCGCCGTTGTCTTTTTGGCAAATATCTCTTAAACTGTGTAGGTTTAGGAGATATTGCAAACACCTACAGGTAAGCCTTAATATAGGCTTACCTGTAGGTGAAAGTTGTAATGGAGGGTTTACTTCCATTTTAATTGCAGTGTGCAACTTGCGGTAGAGTATTAGGATTTTTGTCATTCAGTTTGGCAGGGTCTCACTGAGGGGGAGCTGTTGGGAAGCATTCTGACAGTGAATGCCTTAGCTGTTGAGGGCAGATTTCCCCTTAGTGAAGTACAACCTTTGATTCAGGTTTGTTCTGAGCTACTATTTCATTTCACCTCTCAGGGCCATGATGTTTTCACCCCTACATTAAGGCTTCATTTCCACTGGCGTTTTTACAGCCACTGTTGTTAGCCTTTTTTACAGCTTAAAAACGCCTGTCCATGTTTATTTTGTAAAAAAAAAAAAAAAAAAAAAAAAAAATTTTTTTTTTTTTTAAGCTGCAGCTTTAAAAATGCCGCAGTCGCGTTTTTGAGCGTTTTTGAGCGTTTTCGCGCGTTTTTGAGCATTTTTTAACGTCTGGCGTTTTTACAGCTCTACTCTGGAGCTTCAGAACGCCCTGGTCCCGCGTTTTTTTTACAGCTCAAAAACGTCTATGCCACTTGCAGCTCAAAAACGCCTATGTGGGAATGAAGCCATAGAATAACATGGACAGGCGTTTTTAAGCTGTAAAAAATGCTCAGAAACGTGGCTGTAAAAACGCCAGTGGAAATGAGGCCTTACTGTGTACAAGGCTGGATTTTTGAGATGGTTGCTAAAAAACATTGTGCAGGTTCTTTTTTTCCAGCAGTATTCAGCTTATTCACAACAGGTGGTGTTGGATTGTATTGCTGCTGTGCACTGCTTAATTGAGCAATGTGAGCAAGGGAGAGACAAACTGAAATTAGTTTGCCCTCTGCTGCAAGCTTGGTCAGAGATCCTATCCCCAGTACAAGATGAGTCACATAAGGTCAGATCTGCTGCTAAATATCAGAAATGTGTTCCTCTGTTACCCTTAGCAAACTCTGCTGTTACTGAGTGTTCCTTGCCTCCTGTAGATTAATACCCTGCCACCAGTTCTCACACTTGTATGCAATCCATTGGAATATCCCCCTGCCTGCAGTACTGTTGTCCATAGAAACGTCTCAGGCCTCTTCCTGTACTTCTGCTACTCTTCCCTCTATTCTCCAGTGGGACTTTGCACTTAACTGCAATTCATCTGATCATTCTTCATAACATTCTGGAGTACATATAAATTGCCATCATCTCAGGCGGCAGACTTTGTGAAAACAAATATTTCTGTCATTCTCAAAACATTTTGAAAATGGTACTGTTACTGCTTATTTTTGATTTTGTCAGTGTATTTCCAGCCTGTTTACCTTTTTGACTTTCTGTGTGTTCTCAATGTATGTCTTTCATATATATATAATAATCACATTATTTATAAGATATATGTACTGGTGCTAGTTAAATTTAAGGGTAGATCAGAGTGTAGTTAAACTCTGATCCAGATTGTTAAATGCAAAACAGGGTCTCTGTCTCAGCTTGGCTGTGGGCTTATTCTGTTGTACTAGGGGGGTTCTTCCAGCCCCGGTGCTGCAGGTGGCAGCAGTGGAGTTAAGGTTTGGGTGCTCTTTCCCAGCAGCCAATCAGGAGGGTTTGTCCTCGCTGTGCATGCTGGGGAGGGGTATTTATGAGGTAGACGCCATTTGGTCTGGGTCTTCTTCGTCCAGTGTGGCACCCACCTTTAGGGTGGCCACACCACGGCGCCCCAGTGCTATGGCCTACCTGGCCGGGGCGTGCGTACGTACGAAGGGGACCCAGTGAGTGACTGGGTTCCCACCTTTGGTGGTCTACTATAAATTACCATTTAACGATGTTGGCAAACTATAGTTTCTGTTCTTACCACCTCCTTTAATAATTTGACAGAAACAGGACTAGGATTGTGAAACACCTGTAGGCTATAGGAGAAGAATAGGGTGGCCTGTGTAGCATGCCAGGGCAAATGATGGGTGGGGCAAAAATTCCCCTAAGGCTGGGTTCACACTACGGTTTTCCCGTCCGTCAGCCGCATACGATTTATATGAAAAACCGTATGCGGCTGAAACGGACGGGAACGTATGGAACCGCACATATGTGCGTTTTCCATTGACATTAATGTTAAAGGAAAACGTATGCGTTTGCCATACTGTTTTAAAAACGACCGCAAAACCGTGGTTGAACACGGTTTTGCGTACGTTTAAAAAACGTTTTGCCAGCAAATCGTACGCACCCGGATGCATCTGAGTGCATACGATTTGCAATGCATTGTCTATCTATACGTTTTCCCGTCCGGGCCCGTACGTTTTCAATACTGAAATCGTATGCGGCTGACGGACGGGAAAACCGTAGTGTGAACCCAGCCTCACAGAGCTTTTAAGGGAAACTTGATTAAGATTCAGATAGGTCAATAGGTACATAATCAATGACATTGGCCCTCTACCTGATATGTGATCTGAAGGACACGGTAATCACAGCATGACCAAAAAGGCATGCATTAGTGGCTAGAGTGGGAGGACATATGGGTATGTTCTCCCAGAATGTGAGAACCTGTGCCAGTTGATTGCTGTGAACAATCACAGAGATCACAATAGTAAACACTGAACAATGTCATAATGACTGTCTAATCAATCACATAATAAAAAAACAGTTCCCCCCTCCCTGCTGCTATGCTCTGATATCACTGTATGTCAATGCTGCTGGCCATTTTCTCAGAACATAGCATCGCCACAGCAGTACAATGTCACCAGACCAGTGCTGCCAGTCATTGTCCCCCCTAATCACTGCCACACCAGTCACGTTGCTTCTAATCACCCCTGCACCATTCATCCCTGATCACCACTACACCTGACTGCTGCCCCATCGGTCACAGTGTCCCTGATCATTGACACAGTCCCAGAGTCACCATAAGGGCTTGTTCACATGTGCAATGCTCTCTGTGTTCAGATCGCTCTTCAGAGAGAATTTGACAGGTGGTGAGGAGGTGTTGTATGGCAAACTCACCAACTTGTTTACCCCCCTTGGACCCAACACAAGTGCTCCCATTTACTTGAATAGATAGAATTATTGCCACAGCTGTAGCATATGTAAACTCCTGGCCTCTGTCTCTGCAGTAAAAGGGAGTAGCGTTTGAGTGGCGGTAAAAGTACAGCTCATCTGCAAGGCTTTACTGCCCCAACCTTACATGTGAATGAACCGTAAAAGTGCAGCTAGTCACAGTGTCTCCGACCATGCCGAGACAAGGTCATCCAGCTCGCAGGACAAGTATGCCAAACCACTCCCTCCCACCCCAGTTCATGATGTGCAAGCTCCCCAGCAGTCACTCACTTGTTGAAATCACTGCCGCTGTCACTATTTCTTTCAGCCTTGTAACAGAAGGGAGGTGCCCCCATCCCCACAGTAAACCATTGCGCCCAGTGCAAGCGCCCCTTTCTCCCCCCCCTTTGTCCCGGGCATTGTCTCCGATCACCACTATACCAGTCACAGTGTCACTAGACTAGTGTAGCTAAAATCAAAGTTCCTGATTGCCACCACACCAAACCAGTGCAGCCAGCAACAGTTATCCTGATCACCACCACACCAGTTCCAGTGTCACAAATCAGTGTATGCCAGCAACAGTGTCCCTTATCACCACCACACTAGTTGCAGTGTCACCAGACTAGTGTACGTCAGCAACAATGTCCTTGCTTGTGGCCACACCAGTCTCAGTGTCACCAGACCAACAGTGTTCTTGATTGTTTCCACACTAGTCCCAGTGTCACCAGACCAGTGCAGCCAGCAACAGTATTCCTGATCACAAACATATCAGTGCAATGTTGCTTTTGCCTGCCCCCTGTACTGACCCTGGCCTGTTTATTGACCACACTTCTACCTTCTACTTGGACCAATCCTGTAGCTGTTTGCTGACCATGTCTCAATCTGCTGCCTGAACTGACCCATCTACATGTCTGACGGATTACGTTCCTGTGATACAGCAGTCCCAGCCATCCACTGCAGATAACTGTACTCCTGGAACCACAGGAGCTATTTTCTTCTTTTCTCCAGTCTCCTGTACTTCATGGCCAGTGAACATGGCAATTCTTGGAGCAACCAAGTACCAATAGGGTAGGATTGCTCGGCTTATAGGAACAGGGGCTGCTATAGGTTTCCTGACCACTCATATATAGGTAACCATTACAGCTCATTGATTTTGATATGATTGGTTAATTTGTGTGATACACAAGATACAATATCTGGTACAGAATCAGTCCAAACAGTAAAAAAAAGTCTCATGCATATGGTACAAAGGTGTAAGTAACCCTGCACTGCCAATGTGAAGTGTAGCTGCTAACACGGCTGGTTTGGAAAAAGCAAAAAAAAAATGCATATATATGTGTAGCGCTTATACAATGTGAATCTTAACAAAAAACATTGAAAAATTAATTATGATAAATGTATCATGCAAATATGCAACAACTGGGCGTTTAAAAATGGCAAATATACAACAACTGAGTGTTAAATTTAAAAAATATGAAATGCATAACAAAGTTCATATGTGATGAAATTCCACCCGGTGAGTAAGTGAAAGATATCAAAACGTAAATTTGTGACTTCCGTGTGTAGTATTAACCCGCCACTGGAAAAAATGCAGGCTTACCGGAACAAATAGACTTAGGGGGACATACGCCTCCAAAAGTCAAAACGGGCTTGCATAAAATACAGTCGCCAACGGTAGATGGAGGGATCGTGATTAAATGAACATCATAACCTCTGATGAGCGTTGATTCAAATACAGCAAGGAATGCGATGGAAAATTGAATCCCAGAGCTTGTTTCTCAAATATTTTTCACATGCAGCATAGGCATACTTAGAATTGCAACCCAAACACATTGTGCTAGACCTCCTGAGTATGGAGTACCATATGCATAAGTGTTGGGCCCCTTTCACATTAGACTAGGAGTCACGTTGGCGGTATATCGTGCTAAAACTAGCGGGGCTATACCACCGGGATTGCCGCGGGAATCGGCCGCTAGCGGTACGGTATTAACCCACGCTAGCGGCCGATAAAGGGTTAATACCGCCCGCAAATGCGCCTCTGCAGAGGAGCATTGCAGGCGATATTGCCGCGGTTTCCCATTGTTTTAAATGGGAAGGAGCGGTATACACGCCGCTCCTCTCACCGCTCCAAAGATGCTGCTGACAGGAGATTTTTTTGTCTCCCGCCAGCGCATCGCCTCCGGCTTTCACATTGAGGTAGCTGGGCAGGAGTTTTTCAGGCGGTATAGCAGCGCCTGAAAAACTCCCTCCCTTCTGTACCGCCTGAAAAACTCCTCAGTGAAAAAGGGGTCTTGGGGTACGTGTCGAGTTGTGTAGACATATTTTGTTAAACTTTGTGTAAAAAGTTTTGTGGATGTTTCTACTGTCCTGGTGCTCCAAGGCCTCCAAATATATCATATGTAGTCAGGAAATTAGATGTGTAGTTTATGCCCCTGGAATGCCTGGAGGTGCTCCTTGGGTTTTGGGCCTCTCTATGTGGCTAAACTTTAAAAAAGGCTCACACATGTGGTATCCCCATACTCAGGAGAAGTAGCAAAATGTGTTTTAGGGTGTAATTCTAAGTATCTTATTAATTGACAACTTTGTACTACATTCTTCAAAATGTTGTGGCAAAAAAATGTGGTTTCTCAAAATACTCACTGATTTACTAAAATTGGAGAGTGAAAAATCAGGTGCATTTGTGCATGGTAGCCATGGAAGCTTCTAACTTCAGCCTGTTCAATTAAGTTTTGACAAAAAAAAATGTAAGCTGATTGGGTTCTATGCAGAGCTGCACCAGATTTTGCACCCTCCTGTTTTAGTAAATCAACCCCATAATTTCTTTCAGAAAATACCTTGAAGTGGTTCATTTAAAAAAACAAACAAAACACAAACTTAGTAAGACCCCCCAGGTCCGCTCGCACTCACCCCTCCACGGTGACATTCCCCCCCACTGCACTCACCCATCCACGATGACAGTTCCCCCCTCCATGTTGATGGTCTCCCCCCGCCCTCACCCCTCCATGGTGATGGTCCCCCACACCCCTCCATGGCTTCCTCCGCTTCTCCTCCTGGCCAACCCAATCCATTCTGATTGGCCAGGAGGAGAAAATCACAGGGCCTGGCAGCGAAAGGGTTAAATGTATGTACAAAAGAGAAATTACATTTTGAATATATTTATTACTCCTATGAAGAGACAGTGATTGGTATTTTCCCCTTTCTGATAGGTCTGTAAACACTAGAGATTAGAGATTGGCTCAATGGTTGTGTGTTTTGTTTAAATTAGAATTTCCATCCTATTGGGTTGTTTAACATGGGAAAATGTATACCAATATTTGTGTATATTTACTAATGATTTTAACAATATTTTAAATATTGAGCTCATACAATTTAATAGTTTTATGGTGATGTATGGGTGATTGCTTACTTTTAGATTGGATTTAAATAATTCATTAGGATCTGACTTTATATTGGGAGAAACTTGATTTTTTTTCTGTTTTTTATTTATATATATATATATATATATATATATATATATATATATATATATATATATATATATATATATATATATATATATATATATATATATACATTTTATTTTAGTTTTAACCTTGTAACTTATCATTGTATGTTGGATTTGTAACAAAGTACTAATCTGATGCTCTGACAGGAATGTCATATGTGGGTTTTTGTTTTCCTGTGAATGATGCTAATTCTTTACAAGTGATTAGGATGTGTGCATTAGCATGTGTGTGAAGTAATCCTCACACCTTGTGACCCTCTACTCTACTATTAAGCTCATAACGCATTAGAGGCCTGAGTTTTCAGTGATTTTGGTATTTGCAGGAGATGAATTAATTATTATCTTTATCTGCTTTGTCTTTCCATACACTGTTTGCATATTTACATTATTACATTAGCAACCAGGTCTAGCTTGCTGTTAGACCTGGTTGCCCACCCATCAGCTTTTGCACATCCTTTTATGTCTGTGAATCACTTCATTCCTTTATCACTATGGAAGACTTAGACCAGGGGTCTCCAAACTTTAGAAACAAAGGGCCAGATTCTCGTACAGCGGCGTAAATGTAGTCTGGCGTAGCGCATCTCATATGCGCTACGCCGACGTAACTTAGTGAGGCAAGTACAGTATTCACAAAGCACTTGCTCCCTAAGTTACATCGGCGTAGCGCATATGAGCCGGCGTAAGCCGGCCTAATTCAAAGTAGGCTGGTAGGGGGCGTGTTGTATGTAAATGATTTGTGACCCCACGTAAATGACGTGCTTAACAAACGGCGCATGCGCACGCATGCTCAGTATCAGATCGCATTTTCAAAGTAAATTACACCCGCTCAATGCTTAGTCGACGTGAACGTAACCTACGCCCAGCCCTATTCACGGACGACTTACGCAAACAACGTAAAATACGACGCTGTTCGGACGTTTCCGATGTCCACACCTAAAATGACTTACCCCTGCTTTATGAGGGGTAACTTTACGCCGGTCAAACGCCTTACGTAAACGATGTATATTGATACGCCGGGCACACGAACATTTGTGAATCAGCGTATCTAGCTAATTTGCATATTCTACGCGGAAATCAACGGAAGCGCCACCTAGCGGCCAGCGTAAATATGCACCCCAAGATACAACGGCGTAGGAGACTTACGCCGCTCGTATCTTGCCCAAATCTATGCGTAACTGATTCTATGAATCAGGCGCATAGATACGACGGCTCGGATTCGGACTTACGACGGCGTACGTGGAGATACGCCGTCGTAAGTCCGTTGTGAATCCGGACCAAAGGGTCAGTTTACAGCCTTTCAAACTTTAGGGGGGCTGGAATGTGGACAGTGAGAGTAGTAAATGCCCTAGCATCGGTAGAAGCTAACAATGCCATAGGCATTATGGTCAAAATTACATAATTGGTGTCAATGTGAGGAATAGTGCTCTATTTTTGGTGTCAGTGGGAGGAATAGTACTCCTTCTTTGGAGTCAATGGAAAGCATAATGCCTTGTATCAGTGGCAGGAATAGTGCCCCAATGGCCAGATAAAGGCAAGCAAAGGGCCAGCAGTTTGGAGACCCCTGATTTTGACAATAAGATTTTTGTGCTTACTGTAAAATATTTTTCTTGAAGTACATTTGAGGGACACAGGTTCCATCCATGTGTCTTGGCCCAATGTACTGCTTGGTCACAAAACTGTGGCATGCTGGTTAGGGTTATGGTCGTTGGACCTTCATGATTTCCAATTTTTTGTTGCTTCCTGAAGGCAGCAATATAACCCATACCTCTATGATTTACTTCATCCCCTATCACTCAATAGACTTCAAATAAAAGATTTTACTCTGAGAACAATAGCTTTTATTTTATTTCATTTTTTTAGTGCTAGCATTAGTTTTCCTAACAAGTAAAAGCAGATGTATTTTACATTAGTTGATTTTTCTTCTCTGTACAAATAATTGTTTTATGTTAACGTTTTAGACAGTCATCTGCTGGGTATAGAAAACCCTAGGCATTTTGCATTTAAAACCATACAAATCTGATATGCTGCTGGTAACTTATATATATACATTTTAATGAATACATTTCTTTTGAAATCATATCTTGCCGTCTTGAGAATCGAATTTGTCAGGTGTCTATAATAGCAATGTACCAGATAATTAAATGCAAAAGTGACCTGATCTCAGTATACTATTCTGTATTCACTTACATTTGTCAAAGTATTGTTTCCTTCACAAAATATTATCATAACTGCAATCAAAACTTGCCTAGGGGTAATGTGCCTTTTCCAAGCTACATGTGCACAGCATGGAGTAAAGAGGTGTGACTGCAAAATGAGCCTTTTTATACAAATGCCTCTGGCTAATGTCATTTTGTTCTTTTTAATCATAAAAAATAATCCAGACTGCACTCCAAACTATATGATAGCGTAAAGGTTCATTTTTTTTCAGATGCACGTAGCATACCTGAAATAAGTTACTACATTGAAACTTTGCAGTACACCTGAAAATGTAATTGAAGATGAAATGCAAAATAATAATAGCTTGTTAGGATCAGAAGTGAAAAAAAAATACTTTGTTTGTGCAGATCTAGTTTTCATTTTAGAATAATATTATTGCTTGAAAAATATACTTTCAAAGAGGTAAGTTCAACAGTCATTTATATACCGTATTTTCCGGCGTATAAGACGACTGGGCGTATAGGACGACCCCCTAATTTTCCAGCTAAAATGTTGGTTTTGGGATATACTCACCGTATAAGATGACCCCTCACTGTGCCATTATACATGCCTCACTGTGCCATTATTACATGCCTCACTGTGCCATTATTACATGCCTCGCTGTGCCATTATTACATGCCTCACTGTACCATTCCATTCCCTGCCTCAACGATCTCCCTATGTTCTCCTGTTTGCAGCGTACAGACGGCGGCCATCTATTATTCAAAAGCCGCGCCTCCTTCTCAAGATGTTCTGTGATAGGCGGAACACTAATTTTCCCAGCAGAGCCTCTGTTCAGTGTTCCGCCTATCACGGATGTCCTCTTGTCTGAGGATGAGAAGGCATCCGTGATGGGCGGAACACTGAACAGAGGCTCTGCTGGGAGAATTAGTGTTCTGCTTATCACGGGACAGTCTGAGGAGGAGGCGCGGCTTTTGAATAATGAATGGCCGCCGTCTGACACACAGGTACCCGGCGTATAAGACGGCCCCCGACTTTTGGGGCATTATTTTAGATACGCCGGAAAATTCTGTACCTTTTCTCATTCTCTACAATCAACATACAAACCAGCCAACTGCCAAAAGCACAGGCACATGCATGTTTAGTAACTAAATGGGTTAACCACTTTGGTATTCCCAGGTTATCAAGTATATAATTTTTTCTTATGTTTCCTAAAAAGAACAAAAAATATGCAGGGTAACTTAAGTGATATTATTGATATTTTACTATGAATTATTTAATCAACATGATATATTTTATTTTGCAAATTTGATCAAAAGCGCTAACCTTTCTCTTTAGCTTTGGACTGAGTAGGAAAAGGTTTCTATCAGTGATAACCCATCCATAAGGGGCGCAGGGGCGCTGCCCCCCTAATCTATGCGCACGGCCCCTAATCTACATGCAGCACATGATTAGAGCTCTAATTGGCTAA
The DNA here is from genome assembly GCF_905171775.1 of Rana temporaria. Classification (NCBI taxonomy): domain Eukaryota; kingdom Metazoa; phylum Chordata; class Amphibia; order Anura; family Ranidae; genus Rana; species Rana temporaria. The sequence goes on along the minus strand of NC_053496.1, from coordinate 101,640,672 downwards.
AAAAAAGGATGGGCCTTGGGGCGCAGAGCTCTGCACCCACCCAGTTGCGTGACAATAGCGAATTAGTAGTTGCTATTGTCTTCCTGATTCTTCTCCCAGGAAATCAGGAAGCGGGTCTTAAGACCCGATTGGCTAAGAGGAGAAGCGATTGTATTGGCCGCCGAGGGAAAGAGGAGGGAAGCCCCCGAGGAGGAAGCCGCTGTGAAGCCATAGACACAGCGGAAGCCTTTAAGGAGGAAGCCATGGTGAAGCCGGAGATGCAGGGGAAGCTGCTGAGGAATATACATCGAATGTGGGTGTTGCAACAATGATAAAATGTGCAAACTGGCAAATAAAGTGACTATAGTGTATAAATAGTTAAAAAAATAAATAACAGCTGAATCCATCAATGAACTGAATTAAAATGTGCAAAATAATGCAAATAAAAGTGACTGTCGTGTGTGAATAAAAGTCACATCATATGAATGGTATATGAGTCTTCAGAATTGTCCAATTTTGAAAAAATGCAAATGGTGCAACTGCAACTCAGTCCAGAAGTGGTGCAATTTTCCTAACTGGAAAAAATGCAAAGTGCAGATCTAATAAAGGGTGCTAAATGACATCAGCAGGTGGCAAGGTGACTTTTGGTGGATCTTCGATGTATAGTAACACACGCAAGTGTACTAACTTATTGCCTTACAGCTGCAAGGTAAGCAGCATTCAGTGAAACCAATGGGGTCACTCAGGGGCAAAGGTGATGTCTCCTATCCGTCCTTCCAATGTTTGCGGCATCTAGGGGGTTAAGGCTTCCTTCCCGGCTGGATAAACAGCAAGGTAAACTGCTCCAAGTGTATCAACCAAACAGGGTAGAGAAACATAGAAGAGGCTCTCTGGTGTAGTGTTTTAACACTCGGTATGATTTATTAAACATAAAGCAAATAGGGTACTCGCATTTAAAAAGAGCAGTGTGTGCAATGTATACCAGACGAGCAGCAAGCTTGCGCCGTGAAAACACCACTTCCGGTGTCTGGTGTCCTGTGTCTGACGCGTATCGTCACTGTCATATGACTTCATCAGAGATACATTATGGACGTTGAAAGTGTCTTTAAGTAGTGAATGGGAAAACTCCGGTCGGCCATTTTTATGAAGCCAGCCTATTGATAAAATAGCGGCAGCCATTTTCCTTATGATTATTTGATGGGCTACGACTGCGACCATTTTTTTGTGGGTAAATAGGGACATTTAGGCATCAAAATAAGACACCAAATGCAATCTTGTACACACAGATATATGACCACATGTAGATCAAAAGACAAATTAATTTAACAAACTAGTTTAGCAAGTGGGGGATTCAAATATAACTGGATAGAAGGATATTTAAAACGAAGTAAAATGGGAGAGACCATAAAAGGGAAATATTTAAAAGGGGCAAAGACATGGGACTCTGGGAATTATGTTGAGAAACAAGAGAGGCATGTAGTAAATTGCTTAAAGGAGAAGGGATATATTAAAATACTCATAAAATTCAATAAATTCTAAAATGGATTTGTGGTACAGAAATATGTAATATGCTGACAGGAGGAGGGTAAAAATAATAAAATAAATGAATAAGCCTGATTTAAAACCACCACAGAGAGTGACAGATAAATATGTTTTTAAAAGGAGGGCTACCGTTACCTGGGACTATACAGAAGTACCACCCAACAGTCCTGAAATCCTGGCTGAAGAGTCAGCAATGTGGCAGAGTAACAGTGTGATTTGCCCATCTCTGCCTGCAGCTGTGAATTTGGAGGTCTTATGGCGGATGCAGCAAGTACTGACTGACCTTGACGATCCCGTTTCTGCATGGGACGATTTTGGATTGAGGAATGCATCTGTCCAGCAGTCAGGTGAGGGTACGGGAGATGAAGCAGTCGTGTCAGAGAACCAACCGTGGAAGAACTGGCAGACCTGTCCTGCACGGACCAACAAGCACAGTGCGCATACGTGCGCAGGTGCGCACACTTGCGCGCACACGGGAAATAACTCAGTTACCAACTGCTGCATGATCTTCAGCCCTTGACGTGATCCTGAGTTCTTGTTCCTGTTTCCTTGTGTTCCTGTTGATGACCCGGCTTGCCTGAACAGACTTCTCCGTGCATGACCCCCGGCTTGTCTCTCGGCTTATCCGTTGTCCTGTTCCTGTCTGCTTGTTCCAGTGTATGACCTCGGCTTGCCTTCTGACCTGTTCCAGTCACTTCCTGCTTCCTGTGTATGACTACCGGCTTGGCTCCTGACTCCACCCCTGGGTTTTCCTGACAGTCTACCTCATCTGGTACTTCCGTGGTACCCCTGCCTGACTACGTATCCTGGTATACAGCTGATCTCCAACATCGACTCAGCAAGTCGCAGCTGGCAACTCCTGCATCTCTGGGCATAGCACCCCCTGTGTCACCTCCAGGGGGAGTTCTGCCCTTAGTCGCAAGGAAAGCCCTCTCAGCACTTCGGCCTCTGGTAAGGTACGTGACAAGTCGGCTCATCTCTCCAGCCACAGATCACAGAATGTATGGATTTAATTGACTATTCATCGGAGGATGTTATGGATTAGTAGTCACCTGCCAAAATGTTGACACTGGGCCCAAGTGCCGCCATCCCTGGCCCTGGATTTTCAGCAATTACAGACTAGTGATTTAATCTATTTTTCTGCTGAGGAAGAACAACCAGGTGAGCCTCCGGCAGAAGAGTGGGCATCAGGGCAGAACATTACTGAGCTCTGCCCAGCACCAGCAACAGCAGCTTCAGGCTTCCTGAGAGAAGAGGTAGCCTGCCTTTCTCCAACAACACTGACAGGAACATGGGATTTCCTGCCAGCAGCATATGTGGAGTTGCAAGAAACGTCTCCAGCTGAAGCGCTGGCTACCAGACAGAGTAGACAAACTGCTACCTGCGGCAGTTTCGGAGGCTCAAGGTGAGAAGATGGAGGTTTTTCTTCTCTAGCGGAATTTAGAGATACAGGGAGTTGAAGCAGCAATCCCCCCCCCTCCCCAACAAGGATTCATGTACCTGGCACCTCTGCCCAGCAACGGCAACAACTGTGGAGTTCCAGGGAGCCGGGGCAGTCAGCCTTCCTCCACAGCGACAAGATGTTGTAGTGAAGCTTCTACTACCAGCTGAACCGCTGGCAACAGGACAGGGAGCTGGGGCAAATGGCTCCTCTCCCCAGCAGCAGGCCGAGCCCTGGAATGTTAGAAACCACCCAGCGGAAGCGCTGGCAGCCGGAGAGAGAGTCGATGACGAGAGTGTGTGTAAACTCACCTTCCCCGTTCTTCATTGTGGCAATGTCAGTGATCGTCTGTTCCCTGATATAAGGAAAGACGATCACTGATTTCACACGTCCAGCCCCGCCCCCTACAGTTAGAAACACATATGAGGTCACACTTAACTACTACAGTGCCCCCTAGTGGTTAACTCCTAAACTGCAATTATCATTTTAGCAGTAATCGGTGCAATTTTATAGCACTTTTCGCTGTGAAAATATCAATGGTCCCAAAAATGTGTCAAAATTGTCCGATGTGTCCACCATAATGTCGCAGTCACGAAAAAGATTGCTGATCGCCGCCATTAGTAGTAAAAAAAATATTAATAAAAATGCCATAAAACTATCCCCTGTTTTGTAAACGCTTATTGCGATTTTATTTTTTACCAAAAATAGGTAGAAGAATACGTATCGGCCTAAACTGAGGAAAAAATATGTTTTTTTTTATATATTTTTTGGGGATATTTATTATAGCAAAAAGTAAAAAATATAGAATTTTTTTCAAAATTGTCGCTCTATTTTTGTTTATAGTGCAAAAAATAAAAACTGCAGAGGTTATCAAATACCACCAAAAGAAAGCTCTATTTGTGGGAAAAAAAGGATGCCAATTTTGTTTGGGAGCCACATCGCACGACCGCGCAATTGTCAGTTAAATCGACGCAGTGCCGAATCGCAAAAAGGGGCAAGGTCCTTAACCTGCATAATGGTCCGGGTCTTAAGTGGTTAAAGTACCCTTGTCCTATTATATAGAAAAGTCGGATATTGTGTAGGCAATATGGACTTTAGTGGTACGGTATGAATTACAAAGTCAGTTTAAAATAATATAAATGTATTTTACAAAATCATATATAATTAAATACATAGGGCCAGATCCACATATAATTGGATAGGCGCAGCGTATCAGAGATACGCTACGCCGCTGTATCTTACCTGGCTTTAAGTCAAATCCAGGAAGATTTTGCGCCATAAGTTACGGCGGCGTAGTGTATTTCTGGCGGCGGAATTCAAATCGGCGGGTAGGGGGCGTGATTCATTTAAATGAAGCGCGTCCCCGCGCCGATTGAGCTGCGCATGCTCCGTTTCGAAATTTCCCGCCGTGTTTTGCACAAAATGACGTTGTTGTCACAACAACGTAATTTTTTTAACTTAGACGTGACTTACGTCCATCCCTATTCACGGACGACTTGCGCAAAAAAAAATTAAAATTTCGACGCGGGAACGACGGTCATACTTTAACATGGCAAGTCTATCTATACGCCACAAAATAGCAGCTTTAACTATACGCCGGAAAAAGCCGACTAGGGACGACGTAAGAGAATGCGACGGCCGCGCGTACGTCCGTGGATCGTCGGAAAAAGCTAATTTGCATACCCGGCGCGGAAAACGACACAAACTCCACCCAGGGGGCGCCAAAGTATTGCACTTACGATCCGAAGGCGTACGCCTGTCGGATCGAACCCAGAAGCCGTCGTATCTTGGTTTGAGGATTCAAACTAAAGATACGACGCAGGTAATTTGAAAGTAAGCCGGCGTATCGGTAGATACGCCGGCGTACTCCCTATGTGGATCTGGCCCATAGATCCTAGACATTGGATGCTACTATATGTGGAACATCCATTTATCTGACATACAAGGGACATTAGATATAGATGGTCAATTCGCACTGGATGTACGGATACTAATTTTCCCGTTGTACACTCAACATGAGTGGCGACGAAAGCTACGTTGTTGGAAGCAGGAGTGTTTCCGGACAAAAGTTATACACCTGAACCTATTACCTATTACCCTTCCACCTCTTTAACTACTTATTTTATTCTTTTACCAAGTTCGACAAATAAAGCAAAGAAAAAGAAGTCTAAAGTGTGGACATTGAACTTTTTCTCAACTCTCATCTGGTACCCTAGACGGCGAGGAAATAGAGGTAACATGCCGCCCAAAACAAACCAGCAGCTCTTTCGGGGGTAGTGCTACACGCGGGTGGCTCGTCCGGGATCGTCTGTTACCTCTCGCAACATTTAATTACTTTTTTTTATTTTTTTAATTTATGGATTGAGACTTATTATTTGTTTATAGGATTTGAATATTGTTTTTTCAACACACTCATTTTATTATGTTGGTGTTTTTCTTATGAAATGTAAATATGAATTTATTTCACAGTTTTGCACTTGGAATTGAAATATTTTATCATTAATTTATATTCGTTTTTTTTATGCAGATTAAGTATGTTATAGTTTCTATTATGTTGTATTTATTTAGCGCTACACTATTTGATTTTTTTATTTAGACTCTACAAACCTGTATACATTAATAGGGGGGAAATAAACACCATACCTATATTCTTGTGACTTATTTTTTTTGAAGGTATATTTTTATTGGTAAGACTTCTCTTCATGCTTACCTGTTTGTTCTGTATCTGTGCTATCTGGGTCTTAGTTCCCACAATGCTATTTAACCACTTAAGGACTGGAAGATTTTCCCCCTTAATGACCAGGCCGTTTAACTGACAATTGCACGGTCGTGCAACGCTGTACCCAAACAAAATTTATCTAATTTTTTCCCACAAACAGAGCTTTTTTTTGGTGGTATTTGATCACCTCTGCGGTTTTTATTTTTTGCACTATAAACAAAAAACGTCCGACAAGGGGATTAGAAGCAAAATCCAGCAAGAACTACAGAGTTTATATGAGAAGAGCGGTGCCCCCTAAGTGTAGCAATATGGTTACATTTAATGAAGGTACAACATTTAGCAACTCACATGGTTGATGGTTAGGAGGCACATTTAAGTATGCAGGTGTCTGATGTAAAGCTGTCCACATAGACCATCCTCCGCAATGCCGGCTCTCACCGCTGTCAGTCTGCAATCGACATTTATACAGCGATCAGTGCTATCAAATGCACTGATTACTGTATAAATTTCACTAGCAGTGAAGGGGTTAACATTAGGGGGTGATCAAGGGGAAAAATGTGTTCCTTTTTGGAGGTGTTTCTAACTGTGGGGGGAGGGGACTGACTGGAGGAGGAGAGAGATTGCTGTTCCTGATCACTAGGAACAGACAATCACTCTCTACTCCCCTGACAGAACAGGGATCTGTGGAGGATTGCGGGTGGTCGGCAGCCACATGCGCTATGCCAACACTGCCTGCAGGTAAACCAGGAAGAGTAAAAGAAAAAAGGTAAAGCAGAAAAAAAAAAAATCCTAAAAGTGAGATTTTTAAATCAACACTCAGAGATACATGCCGATTTAGGGAAAGGGGGAAGGTCCACTGTAAGAAGGGACTGCATGCAAAAATCAAGAATAAAAAGTGTGGGTTCCCCCCAAAAATCTACATCAGAGCCTTATCAGAGCATGCAGCTTTGCTGACCATAAAAAGTCCCCGTCCCCCCTTTTTCTCCTTAAGCATACAAGATCACATGTCCTCAACACAGGGTGTTTTCAGGTGCAGGAAACCACATGGTGCAAAAGCACCATGCGCTCTCCCTGCGGCTTCAGCTTTGAAAAGATGCAGGGACATTTTCCTGTGTTTCCTGCAGATACAGCAGCCTGTTGAAATGAATGGGCTGCTGTGCCCTTGCAAATGCCAGGAAACACTTAGATGTGAACCTAGCCTTAGACTTACACCCCTTTTACTTGTTCCCAATTGCCAGTAAAGCTGGCCACAGATTCACCCACAACACAGTCAGCTGCTGGCAATAACCGCATGAAAAATCCGACAGGCTGGTTGTACCCAAGTTGATCTATCAGTGAACTTGGGTACAATTAGCCTGCCCATACGTGGTTTGAATCTCAGGTGGTTCCTGCTGAACAGGTCAAGATTCAAACCCTCTATGGCCAGCTTAAAGGGGAGTTCCACCCACAATTTCACTTTTTAAATATAAATACCCCTGTAATACACAAGCTTAATGTATTCTAGTAAAGTTAGTCTGTAAACTAAGGTCCGTTTTGTTAGGTTGTTACAGCATTTAGATTATATATAGTTATAGTTTATAATCTAGAAATAGACCGTGGCCATCTTAAGTGTGGGCATTATGAAGCCAGACTGTATGACTTCCTGGATTTCAGCTTTGCATATCTCGCAGATGCTCAGTGCACAAGCAATGTAATAGGTTTCAGTCAGGTTTGCAAGGACTACTGGGAAACATGATGCCTATCCCAGAAACCCTTGCAAATAGCCTAGGCTAATAAGGAGGAGGAAGTAATGAAGGACTACAAAATAAAGGTATTTACAAGCAACAAATTAAATAAAAATTGTCCATTCTGAACACTATGAGATTAGAGCATGCAGCACAGACGAACATAAAAAAATGGGTGGAACTCCACTTTAAGACAACCTTTCATATGGATAGCAAGAATATATCTCTTAGGCTTAGCCAAGCAAGATATTTTAATTAATAAATGATCATTAAAATATTGCCACATATAGAGATACACTATATTACCAAAAGTATTGGGACACCTGATCTTTAAACTGATCCAAATCATTTGGGGGGGGGGGGGATTGTGGTGTGGGGTTGTTTTTTAGGGGTTGGGCTTGGCCCCTTAGTTCCAGTGAAGGGAACTCTTAAGGTGTCAGCATACCAAGACATTTCGGC